>NW_004444064.1:5286550-5318493 GCF_000243295.1 Trichechus manatus latirostris
GGTCGGGGAGACGGGGATGGAGTCGAGAGGGGACTGGGCGGGGGGCACTCTGCCCAGACGCCCCCAGTCCCCCTGCGGGTCCCCCTGCGGGCACAGGTGTTTCCGGCCTGAGTCCCCCGCTCGGTTTGGGGTTCTGTCTCGGGGGGCGACCGCCGGGGAAGGGGTGTCGTGGTGGCACACGTGCCGGGAGCGGCGGCTCTGCGCCGAGGATGGCATTTCAGCCCCGCGTGCGCGCCGGGTGACTTATTTCCGCGCCCGGCCCAGGGTCGGCCACACTGTACTGATATCTGACCCCGAAGGAAGTGTCCCCGCACGCGGAGGGGGTCGCCACGCGGCCGCCTGCAGAGCCGCCAACGCCCGGGGTCACTGACCTCTGTCCCTGCTGTCCCTCCTGCCGCGCAGGAGAACGTTATGAGGGAACGTTATGGTTTGCAATGTTTATGGAGATTTTCTGTGTGTAAAGACTTGGACCCCGCAGTTCCACTTGCAGTACTTTATCCCACAGATAAATTCCCACCTGGCACCTAAAGGTGCGTGTCTGAGGATGTTCTGACTTACAGAATCTCCTATAATTACAAACCAGCCTGAAAACTACCCAAGAAACCTGGTTAAATAAACTCCAGAACGTTCATCTAATAATATTTTTAAACTAAAACGTTTTTTAAACTTTTAATGTGGTGATTCTATATGCTGATGTAATATAATCTCCAAGATCTATGAATTTAAAAAGAAAACGCAGAGCAGTGCATATACAATGATCCCTACTCTGTATTAAAAATATATATATATGCATAAACATATCCAGAAATTTTCTGGAAGGATAAACGAGACTAATGGTTGGGCAGGGGTAAGAACACTTAATGTTTTATTGTATGTAATTTGGTACCGTTTAAATTTCTCATATGCACACATTTTATAATTAAGCTTTAAAAACTAAACTCTACCTCCTCATTTAGTCATCCAGTGACCTTTCATAAGTTGCTTTCAGCTGTTAGATAAGCACAAAAGACTATATTTGTCTTGATGTTGTAAGCTTCACCAATATAAACTAGAGCTGGGCAGGAATTGACCTCTGAAGACCTTGGCTGAAGGTAAGACCAGAGTGAACATGGCAGAAGGCAGACTTGGCTTACAGGGAACTTGGACATCAGCCAAACCAAGGAGAGTGTACATGGGCACGTGCTCAAATTGGCCAGGAGTGTTATCATCCTAATATTTATTGAGGGCTTACTGTACTCGTGGATTATCTCACTTCTTAAAGCCATGAGGGAGAGACTGTCATCCCATTTCACATTTGAGGAAACAGGCACAGCAAAGCTGTGTGTCTTCCCTATGGCACACAGCTCTGGGCCCTGACCCTGCCACATGCAGTAGCTTTTGATGTGACCCCAGGAATGGTATCATTTTCTTATTAGGTAGCTTCCCAGAGAAATTTCGATCCCTGGCCTCATGAGGCAATAAAAAGAAAAAAAAGGAAAGTTCTTACCAAGAGTAGTATTTGTCACAGATTGGTAGAGAGAGGGAATTTCTGTAGTGAATGAAGAGAAGAAAGTAAAGTGAGACTTGAGTACCTACTATGGGCTAGGCCTGGGAGAGGGCCCTCTGTTCCTTGTTTCCTCTAACTCTGGGAGCAAACTCGCTGGTATCCCATTTCACAGGGGAGTAAACCGAGCTTAAGAAAGCCCTCCAGGCCAGCACACAGCCCATGGCAGAGCAGCCTTAAAGCCAGGAGGGTCTTCCCAGTTTGAGAGTCAATCATTGGAGAACTCTGGCCCAGCCCAGCAGAAGCTCTGGTACACGGTGGGATCACAAGGCTCTAAGCAGGGTGGAGGAGAGCACGGGCAGCGGGTGGCCACAGGGAAGGTTTCCCAGAGGAGCAGGACTCGGCATCGGTCATTGTGAATTTCTGGGGACCTGAGAGCCCAGGCTTGCTGCCAGCCCGTGACCTTGCACAAGGACATTACCTGTCTAAGTCTTACTTTCCTTTTCTGTAAAAACCAGGAGGTCCTTACCTGGAGTTTCCTGATCCCCAAGAGAGCCATGGGCTGCGGGCACAAACTCCGGCAAACCTGACATTTATCCCAGAAAATGATGTAAAAATTCACCAAAAGTAAAGACAACAACTTTGCTGGAAATGTAGGAACTCGGTATGTTGACACTAACTTCAGACTGATAGATGTCATATGTTTTTGATTAATGTAGTATAGGAAAACAATGATAACAAAAGCCATTTTTTCAGGAGGCAAATTATTTTAAACAGAAGCTTCTGCTGTTGTTCGTTACCCTCCAGTCAGCTCTAACTCACACAGACCTTAAGTATAACGGAAAGAAACATTGTCTGGTCCTGCACCATCTTCATGCTGCTTGGTATGCTCACACCCATTGTTGCAGCTATTATGTCAATCCATCTCAATGAAGGTCTCCCTCATTTTCATTGACCCTCTACCAAACATAATGTCCTTTTCTAGCAATTGGTCTTTTCTGTGTCCAAAGTGAGCCGAAGTCTCACCATCCTCACTTCTAAGGTGCATTCTGGTTGTAAGCTTCTGATTTGTTAAGCTTCTAAAACCAAAAAACCCATTGCTGTCAAGTTGATTCTGACTCAGTGACTCTATAGGACAGAGTAGAACTGCCCTGTAGGGTTTCCAAGGCTGTAATCTTTACAGATGATCCCTGGTGGCACAGTGGTTAAGCATTTGGCTGCTAACCAAAAGGTCAGCAGTTTGAATCCACCAGCCGCTCCTTGGAAACCCTACAGTTGGTGTCAGAAACAGGATTCTTTGCAATCACTCCAGACTCATGAAAACATGGAACTTGGTTAATAAACCCCATAATCATGAGTGGTCTGTGAGTTCTGGTGGCCGTTGCAATGAATTATTGAACCCTGTAGAGAGTGCCGTGAGAGGGACCATTGGTGTCAGAATTAGTAAAGATGGTGGAGGGAGGAGGCTTGTCTGGTCTCCACCTCATGGAAGTCAGCCTTGCGTTGTTGATCTTGTGAACAATGCTGCAGTGAGCAAATGTGTGCATATGTCTATTCATGTCACTGATCTTACACCTAGGAGTGGGATTGCTGGATCATGAGATATTTCTATTTCTAGCTTTTTGAGGAAGCGCCCACCATTTTCCATAGTGGTTGCACCATTTTACAATCCCACCAACAGTGTATAAGGGTTCCAATAGCCCCACAACTTCTCCAGCATTTTTTGTTTTCTGGTTTTTTTGATCATTGCCATTTTTTGCAGGGGTGAGATGGTATCTCATTGTAGTTTTGGTTTGCATGTCTCTAACGGGAAACCCTGGTGGTGTAGTGGTTAAGAGCTACAGCTGCTAACCAAAGGGTCGGCAGTTCAAATCCACCAGGCACTCCTTGGAAACTCTATGGGGCAGTTCCACTCTGTCCTATGAGTCAGAATCGACCCGATGGCAACAGGTTTGGTTTTTTTGTTTATTTAATGGCTAACTCCTATAGGGTTGCATTTGGTTTGGTTTTTTGGAATGGCTAATGATCACAAGCACCTCTTCATGTGTTTGTCAGCTGCCTGAGTGTCCTCTTTGGTGATCAAAGTACTGTTTTTAGTGGATTTAAGGAAATCCTTCCAGTGAAAACAAACTCTTTGAGTTAGTCTAAAAGGTTCTGAGGAGAACTTTCTCAATATCTTTTCTGGAAGACGAAATGCCTTAGGCATAGTGATTTAGGCATAGGCCTAAGATCATATCATGATGTTACTGGGAACAAAATATTCTAAAATTCCAGATACTCAGAATAACAAAGTACAGTAGTATCTGAAATAGGTACACTTGGACCACACTCTTCTTGCCCTGGGCCACTGTGAAGGAACTGTTCCACATATGACCTAAGACATTAGAAAAAACTCCATGTCGCTTCCTGGAAACACTTAGGAAGGGAGGAACCTTAAGGTCTTCCTCTTCAATTTCAATTCTCATCTAGTTAATCCCCTAATGTCATCGGTCACGACATTAAACTAAAAATAAAAAATTTAAAAAACCAAACCAGTTGTCATGGAGTCGGCTCTGACTCAGGGAGACCCCAGGTGTATCAGAGTAGAACTGTGCTCCACAGGGTTTCCAATGGCAGAAGTTGACTGCCAGGCCTTTCTCCTGAGGTGCCTCTGGATGGACTTGAACCTCTAAACTTTCCATTAGCAGCCCAGCGCATTAACTGTTTGCACCACCCAGGGACTTCATACTAAAAATAAACCATCCTTGAGCACCTGGACGAACTGTAGATGGGACTGGGGACCTGTGAAGTAAAGCCTTGTATGTTCCTCCTTTCATTGGGCTCCTTAGTGCTCGAGAAGCTGACCCTCAGTGCTCCCTGTGTTCATGAGCTAAGAGCAGCCAGACAGTGAAGCGAAGTGCTGTCAGTACAGAGTCCCATTTCTGGACACAGAACTGGGGTGAGGGGCTGTTATTGATTAAAGTGTGTCCCCCAAAATATGTGTTGAATTCCCAGCCTCTGTACCTGTGGATGAGATCCTGTTTGGAAATAGGGGTTTTCTTTTGTTATGTTAATGGTCATACCACGATAGGGTGGATCCCAAACCTAATCCCTTCTGACTTATAAAGAGACCAGAATAGACACAGACACACACAAGCTAAGGGACCCAAGAACACCTGGGGCTCCCAGCAAGGAAGGAGTTGACACAGCCAAGACCCTGATTTGGACTTTTAGCCTCCAGAAGTGTGAACTGTTCTTTAAAGCCACCCACTTGTGGTATTTTGGGTACAGCAGCACTAGGTGACTGAGACAGGGGCCGCTTCATCCTTGGAGGAAGCTATGAATTCGTGGCCACACTGGAAGATGGCCAGGTGGTTCATCAGGGACACAGTTCCACTTGTGGCCATGTAATCATGTTGCCCTCCTGAGCCTCTGTTCCCTGTAAGGTCAAAAGGTGGTGATAGGATGGGGCGGATGGCGGGTTTGGCAGTCAAGAGCTTAACCAATGAGCCACACAGGCTCCTTGTATAAGATTATAGCCCATTGAAAGCCCTGTGGAGTGCAGTTCTACTCTGAAGCACATGATGGATGTCATCATGAGTTGGAATCAACTCGACAGCAATGGGTCAGCAATTATTACTTCTCAGAATAATTTCAGCTTCACAGAAGTGGAAATCATATAACATGCAACCTTTGGTTCTGGTTTTGGTCACGTCATGTCTGTGAGATTCATCCCTGTTTTGTCCACAGGTTTTTTGTTTTATTTTGCTTTTTTATTGTTGTGCAACGTTCCTTGGTATGAATATACTACAATTTACTCATCCATCCTCCAGTTGATGGACATTTGGGTTACTTACAGTATTTTGTTATAATAAATAAAACTGCCTCAAAAAAAAAAAAAAAAGGTGGTGATGGGAGCCACTGGCCTGACTACGAGGTCTCTGGGGAGATAAAATGAATTCACACACTGGAAAGCAGTTTTGGAGATTTCTCTTTAAATGTTGCCCCTAGTGTCTCACTAAGGAGCCCTGGGGACACAATGGTTAAGCACTTGGCTGCTAAACGAAAGGTCAGCGGTTCGAACCACCAGCTGCTGCACGGGAGAAAAGACTTGACAATCTGCTCCTGTGAAGATTTCAGCCTAGGAAACCCTATGGGGAAGTTCTACTCTGTCCTGTAGGGTCAATATGAGTCAGAATCAACACAATGGCACACAACAATAACAAGTGTCTCATTGATAGGTCCCCACATGGCACCAAAGGTTTGTACTCTACTAATCTAAAAGGTTGTTGGTTCAAACCTACCCAGTGGTGCCACAGAAAAAAGGCCTGGCGATCTGCTTACGTAGAGTACAGCCAAGAAAATGCTATGGAGCAGGTCTACCTTGTAACACGTGGTGTTGCCTTGAGTTGGCACTGACTTGACAACAATGGGTTTTTGATCTGAGTATCTCACTGAAGTTGTCAAGGATTTAATTCTACTTGTATCAACAGTCAGTGCCCATGACAGCAGCAGTCAAGAAGTCAAATGATGACGTATTGCATTGAGCAAATCTCCTGCAAAACACCTCTTTAGAATCTAAAAAGCAAAGACACCACTTGGAAGACTAAGGTGCGCCTGACCCAAGCCATGGTCTCTTCAATTGCCACACATGCATGCAAAAGTTGGACAATGAGAAAGGACAATAGAAGAATTGACTCATTCGAACTGTGGTGTTGGTGAAGAATACAGAACAGACCACGGACTGCCAGAAGAATAAATTCAGTCTTAGAAGAAATACAACCAGAATGCTTCTTAGGAGCTAAGATTGGCAAGACTTCAGCTCGCTTGTTTAGGACATGTCATCAGGAAAGACCCATCGCTAGAAAAGGACATCCTGTTTGGTAAAGAAGAGGATCAGTGAAAACGAGAGAAATCTTCCATGAGATGTGTAAAAAGAAACAGTCAATAATAAAATTAATCTTTTAGATGAGGTTTATGAGGACAGAAGATTCGGGAATCAGGTAGCACCAAACCACCTGTTTTCCACAGATACTTCACCAAGTATTAGCAGCGATTGCCTTTTAATTGGCAAAACTCGGAAGCAAAGAAGCTTATTTCTGATTGGCTTGTACAATTTACTGTTGAAATGTTGTCAGGATTCCATTGGTCAGTGACGGTGGCCTGATATACAGGAAAGCGAGGCTTAGGTTTCAGTCAAGACAAATCTTACCGGCGTTGTCCAGTGGTCCACCAATGCCTCCGTTTTGATTTTTGTCAACCACATGACTCCATGTTGGTTTCCTTTAACAGATGGATTGACCCAATAGCAACAACAATGAACAAACATACGAAGGATCATGAAGATGGCGCAGAACCGAGCGACGTGTCTTTCTATTATACATTAGGTCACCATGAATCAGGGCTGACTCGAAGGTCTCTCTGACACACCCCCTTTCCTCTCACCACATCTCACTGTCCTGACTCCTGTCACGCTCTGAAGCAACCTATGGGTTGTTTTCTGTGTATCGTCCGTCTACCCTGCAAACCCATCACGGGCCCTAGAACAGGTGCTCCAAGGGACCGGCACCCTCGGACCACACCCTGAGCAGTGCCCTGGCTCCTGGAGGGCTCCTTCGTCTGTGCACCGTCTTCATGCACTGACCCAATTTGACCATTGGAGGCGCTGCAGCCTAATGAATTTGCGGGGACCTCTGGAGCTGGGGGAGGTTTGGTGGCGCAGTGGTTAAGCGCTCGGCTGCTAACCAAAAGATTGGTAGTTCGAATCCACAGCCGCTCCTTGGAAATTCTATGGGGCAGTTCTACTCTGTCCTATAGAGTCGCTATGAGTCGGAATTGACGGCAACGGAGGTGGGTATGTGTGTGTGTGTGCTGGAGTTGAGACCCGGGGGACAGCTGTTTCCTTAATTTTGTTTATGTGTATGCTGCCTTGTGTTTTGCAATGAACATGTACTATTTATGTAACAAGGGAAGTTACTTTAAAGTAATATCTGTCTGATAAATACAAAGACGCCAGGGGAAGAAGAAACATAACTCAAGCTGCCTGTCTGTGAAAATGGCCGTGGGCTCCCCCATGATGAAGAGCTGGAGATGCTAACTGGTCAGGTCCCTTAGAGACGCCACTCATTATTCTTTTTTCCTCCCGTTCAGTGCAGCTGGAACCCACTGGTTTCCTGCCACCTTGAGGGAACCAAATCTACGGGAGGGAATTTGGAACCTGGTAGAGAGAAGACAAGGACATAAATGACTATAATTTAGGCACAAGAGTGTCCTCTGAGCACTGTCCGGGGACACCCCTGGGAGGGAGGGGTCTGCAACAGAAAACCCCCGCCCACCACCAACCAGACAAATCAGGACTAAGGCCAAGAAGAATAGTAGTGACAACACCAACCACAAGAGTCAACCTTTGCTGAGTGCTCTCCATGGACTAGGCGCTGTGCTAAATGCCTTTCCCTCAATGCTCACGACAACACTGCAAGGTAGGGATTATTACTGCTCCCATTTTTCAGGTGAGAAAAGTGAGGCATGGAGTAGTTAAGTGACTTGCCTGGGATCACACAGTTGGTAAGTGTTAAGGCCAGGTTGGTTTGGCTGGAAAGCTTGTTTTCTCAACCCCTTGTGAATAATTTCTGGAGTCCCTGGATGGTGCAAACCATTGACATGCTTGGCTGCTAACTGAAAGTTTGGCGGTTTGAGTCCCAGAGACACTTTGGAAGACCGACCTGGTGATCTACTTGAGAAGAATTAGCCACTGACAACCCTATGGAGCACGGTTCTACTCTGACCCACGCAGGGTCGCGGTGAGTCAAAGTCAACTCCACAGCAACTGGGTTTTGTGAATAATTTGAGTAAAAGTGAGGAGGAACAGCACTCGGTCAATGTGCCAGAAAAAGCTTCCTCACCATTAGGGCTGGCCAGCCAGGGAGCGAGCCAGCCCACAGCCCCGACTTGCTTGTCCGGGAGAGTTTAGGCAGAGAGAGCTGCTTGGGAGGGAGAGAAGCAGAAGCCCCCAGCAAGTGGGAGGTCAGCCTGGATGATCTCAAAGCTCCTCACAGTTCCATGGCTCCCAAACACAGCTGATTCCTGGTCCCCGAGCAGCCACCTATGTGGAACGCAGTGTCTGTTCCCACTTCATCCCACCCTTCCCAGGGAGGTGCACACCTCCCGCCCTTCTGAAGCTCCTGTGCTATGGGCAGATCCAGCCAGGATGCCAATTTCACAGCTCGTGACCTTGGCATGCTCTTGACCTCTGGAGGAACACATTCCTAAGTAAAATGGGCATCAAAAGCCCTAACCTGCAGAGCTGCAGTGAGGATAAAACGAGGAACAAATGTGAAACGTATATCTGGGGTCTTAAAAGCTTGCAAGTGGCCATCTAAAATGCATCAATTGGCCCCAACCACCTGAAGTAAAGGAGAATGAAAAACCCCAAAGACACAAGGAAAGTATTAGCCCAAGAGACAGAAAGGGCCACGTAAACCAGAGACTTTATCAGCCTGAGACCAGAAGGACTAGATGGTGCCCGGCTACCACCAATGACTGCCCAGACAGGGAACAAAACAGAGAGTCCCTGATGGAGCAGAAGAAACGTGGGGTGCAAAACTCAAACTCTAGTAAAAAGACCAGACTTAATGGTCTGGCTGACACGGGAAGAACCCCAGAAAGCTTGACTCCCGGACTCTCTGTCAACCCAGAACTAAAACCATTCCCGAGGCCAACTCTTCAGGCAAAGATTAGACTGGACTATGGGACATAAAATGATACTCATGAAGAGTGTGCTTCTTAGCTCAAGTAGATACATGAGACTAAGTGGGCAGCTTCTGTCTAGAGGTGAGATGAGAAGGCAGAGAGGGTCAGGAGCTGGTTAAATGGACACAGGAAATCAGGGGTGGAAAGGAGGAGTGTGCTGTCACAGTATAGGGAGAGTAACGAGGGTCACATAACAAGGTATGTATGAATTTTTGTATGAGAGACTAACTTGAATTGTAAACTTTCACTTATACTACAACAATTAAAAAAAAAATCTAAATAAAACTGTAGATTCAATTTAAAAAAAAGAAGTGAAACGCCGACCAAAAGACCTTCACGCTTGCTCCACCAAATGAACCAAACCAGTTGCCATCCAGTCGATTCCAACTCATGACGACCCCATGTGTGTCAGGGTAGAATTGTTCTCCACAGGGTTTTCAATTGCTAACTTTTTGGCAGTAGATTGCCAGGCCTTTCTTCCAAGTGCTTACGGGTGGACTAGAACCTCTGACCTTTTGGTGAGCAGCCAAGTGCGTTAACCTTTTGCACTACGCTGTGCCGGCTCTTTACTCCCACAGCCTGGTCAGTTCCATGGCAGTGGGCTCATCGGTCTCAAGGACCCCCGCCACCGTGAGAATGGAAGTCAACTGTACTGCAAAGGAAACCCCCTTCTTGGAGGGTGTCATGGATTGAATTGTGTCCCCAAAAAATATCTGTCAATTTGGCTGGGTCAGTAGTGTATGATTGTCTACCATTTTGTCATCTGATGTGATTTCCCTATATGTTGTAAACTCTATCACTATGACGTAATAAGATGGATTAGTGGCAGTTATGTTGATGAGGTCTACAAGATGAGGTAGTGTCTTAAGCCAATCTTTTGAGATATAAAAGAGAGAAGCAAGCAGAGACACATGGGAACCCCATACCATCAAAAACGCAGCGCTGGGAGCAGAGCGCGTCCTTTGGATCTGAGGGTCCTGTGCTGAGATGCTCCCAGACCGAGGGAACACTGATGACACGGACCTTCCTCCAGAGCCAACAGAGAGAGAAAGTCTTCCCCTGGAGCTGATGCCCTGAATTTGAACTTGTAGCCTACTCAACTATGAGAGAATAAATTTCTCTTCGTTAAAAGCCATCCACCTGTGGTATTTCTGTTATAGCAGCACTAGATGACTAAGACAGAGGGCAAGTAGGACTCTAACCCAAATGGGAACAACACAAATCCCAGAGAGTCCACACCTTGTCATCTAACTGTTACTGAAAGAGCAGGCTGACAGGTGAAAGTCAAGCAATGTGATGGCAGATCCGGCAATAGTTTATTTTGTAACCTGTGTAATGGAGAGGAAGGAGCCTAGTGACACAGCGGTTAAGCACTCGGCTGCTAACTGAAAGGTGGGCAGTTCAAACCCACCAGCCGCTCTGTGGGAGAAAGATGTGGCAGTCTGCTTCTGTAAAGATCACAGCCTTGGAAACCCTATGGGGCAGTTCTACTCTGTCCTGTAGGGTGGCTATGCATCAGAATCGACTCGACAGCAACGGGTTTGGTTTTTGTTTTTTATAATGGAGTAGTGATGGCTTAAATGAACTGTCTGAAGGTGAGGTTTGGATGTGTAAGATTTCCCTCTGGCCCAAAGAACCACACCAAGCCTGCCCATGAGTGACGGCAGACCCTCCTCCACCACTCTGGCACCTGTCTGGGGTGTCCAGCTGGCTCCTGCTCAGCGGCTGCCCCTCTCTGTCTCTCTCCCTGCACCCAGTTCACATGACTGGGCTTTTGTCTTGGGTTGTGGCCATGATCAGTGGATAAAACAAGAGCTAATGTTTATCGGGTGAGTGCCTATCAAGTGTCTGCTGCCAGTCTAACTGGCCGGCACCATGACTCCTACCTTACTGTTCCTTGCAGTGCCTGCTCCCCAGGGCCCTGGGTCTTGTCCCCACACCTCCAGCCATTAACTGAGGTCCTACCCCCACTCTGACCAAAGCCTCTGTAGCCAAGACCTTGTCATCAACCTGCCACTCCAGAGCCCCTTGCTGCCCTGTCCCCATCAGACATCTTGGCTGGGAAAAGTAACCCAGTGAGGCAGACTCCATGCCACATGTCCTCCAATGGAGTCTTCCAGGAACTGGTCCCTCTCCACAGCCACCTGGCTCTGCCGTTCTGTTCTCCGGCTGCGGCCAGTCCGTCCATTACAGAAATGGCCCCAATACTTCTCAGCTCCTCCCAGAAAAATGTAGGCTCTTTCTCCACTACCTTGAACCTGGGCTAGTGTGGGGTTTACAATTTAACCTTGCCCAAACAATGTGGTCTTTGTCCTAGGTTCCTGGGAGATAATCTCTGCGGTGCAATGAATTACTTAATATGGCCCTTCCAGACATTCATTCATGGTCTTGTGACTCCCACAAAATGATTGGGTGGGACTGTGCAAATAAGGTGCTTGTGGCCCACCAAAGGGATTGGACAGCCTGCTTATAATGCAAATAAGGGGCATGGAACACTTGTGGTGGTGGGACCATGCAAATAAGGTACATGGAACCCTAACAAGGAGAGTGGTCAGTTTCGCCATTCTGCTAGGCTTAAAAGAGAACCAATCACAGAGCAGAGGGGGACCTCATCATCACCAAGAAGAAGAGACAGGAGCAAAGTGCATCCTTTGGACTTGGGGTCCCTGTACTGAGAACCTCCTAGACCTAGGAGACAGAGAGAGCTGCAGCACTGGAGAAAGCATGAGACTTCGAGAAGCAGCAGCAGAGAAATGGCAGTAGCCGTACCAGGAGACCAGTGTAAGATGGTGCTGTGAGCTTCCCAGCCATGGAGCGCTGACCCACAGAGTGAGAGGACTGAGCGCCTTTGGGCCGAGGCTTATTGGTAGAGTAGGGTGCCTCTGGGCACTTACTGGTGGAGCTAAAGAGCTTTCTAACACTTGTCCGAGCAGGGCAGAGGCTGGGCTGAGGGACCGAGGGGCTGTGGGCCAGAGAGAGGCCTGTCTGCGAGTGTGGCTGAGAAGAGGCTGTCCTGGTTGAAGAACTATATCCTGAGTCGTTCGTGATCCTGAATTGTACTTCCCTAATAAACCCCCTGTTATGGACTGAATTGTGTCCCCCAAAAATGTGTGTCAAGTTGACTAGGCCATGATTCCCAGTATTGTGTGATTTTCCACCATTTTGTCATCTGATGTGATTTTCCTATGTGTTGTAAATCCTATCTCTATGATGTTAATGAGGCAGGATTACAGGCAGTTACGTTAATAAGGCAGGACTCAATCTACAAGATTAGGTGTATTTTGAGTTAATCTCTTTTGAGATATAAAAGACAGAAGCAAGCAGAGAGGAGAGGGACCAAGAAAGAAGTGCCTGGAGCGTGTTCTTTGGACCCATGGTCCCTGCGCTGAGAAGCTGCTAGACCAGGGGAAGACTGATGACAAGGACCTTCCCCCAGAGCCAACAGAGAGAGAAAGCCTTCCCCTGGAGCTGGCACCCTGAATTCGGACTTTTAGCCTCCTAAACTGTGAGAGAATGAATTCATCTTTGTTAAATCCATCCACTTGAGAAGTTTCTGTTATAGCAGCACTAGGTAAATAAGACACCCCCTAACTGTGAATATAATCTCTGAGTTCTGTGTGGTCCATTGCAATGAATTATCAAAACCAGCAGAGAAGAAGAGAGTGCCACGGGAGGGACGGCTGGTGTCAGAACTGGTGGAAGAGAGGAGCTATATCTGAACTCGACCTCAAAGGAATCAGCTTTGGGCCAATGCCAATGCTGATTTTCTCTCCTCCCCTTGTGCAGTTAGACAAAGAGATCTGACGTCACTAAGTCATTTTTACAATCCTCCCTCCCCCCCAAAAAAAATCCTCATAATTTAAGTGTCTTCCATAAGGACTCCAGACCACACCTAACAGGGTAGGTAAGGTAATGAGGTGACTCCGGGGTGGGGGCTGGCCAGAACAGAAAGACATACAATGTAATACCTTGTGAGCATCTCGTGATATCGACTGACCTCAGGGGAGAGGGGCTGGAGTTTGCATTACATAATGAGGTCCCCAGTAAAAGCTCTGGATACTGTATCTCCGAGCTTACTGGCTAGTGAAAGACATCAATGCAAGGGGGAGGGTACTGCATCCCTTTTTGGGACATGGAAGCCGAGACAAGGATCTAACTCAGAGCAACAGTGTGGTATTCCTGTTACAGTAGCCCTAGGAGACTCAGACATTGTCCAGTCTTGTCCCTGAATTGGACTCTGCTGCCCTCAATGACAGTCACAATAGCAGCAATAGCTACTGTGTACTGAGCATGTATTATGTCGCAGCACCCGCTAAATCCTTGCCCTGTCGGTGCCCCTTTAACCCACACAAGCTTAGGAGGGTGGTAATATTATCCACATTGTCATGAATTGAATTGTGTCCCCCCAAAATATGTGTCAACTTGGTTAGGCCATGCTTCCCAGTATTGTGTGGTTGTCCTCCATTTTGTGATTGTAATTCTATGTTAAAGAGGATTAGGGTGGGATTGTAACACCCTTACTAAGGTCACACCCCTGATCCAATGTAAAGAGAGTTTCCCTGGGGCATGGCCTGCACCACCTTTTATCTTACAAGAGATAAAAGGACAGGGAAGTGAGCAGAGAGACATGGGGACCTCATATCATCAAGAAAGCAGTGCCGGGAGCAGAGTGTGTCCTTTGGACCTGAGGTTCCTGCGCAGAGAAGCTCCTAGACCAAGGGAAGATTGATGATGACGAGGACCTTCCTCCAGAGCCTACAGAGAAAGCCTTCCCCTGGAGCTGATGCCCTGAATTTGGACTTCTAGCCTTCCAGACTGTGAGAGAATAAATTTCTCTTTGTTAAAGCCATCCACTTGTGGTATTTCTGTTACAGCAGCACTAGATGACTAAGACACCCATGTTACAGATGAGGATAATGAGACTTCCAGAGGCTACTTAGTGTGTCCCTGGTCACTCACCTAAGATGCAGATTTGAAGCTTCATCTCAAGGTAACATGATTTGACGTAGGAGGATGTAAAGATGGAGGAAGCATCTCTACTCTGAGTCAAACCGTCTGGCTGAAGGTTTGGGGTGGACACCGGTAGCTTTCTTTTTCTTTAAGTCTCTTTTCAATAACTTTTATAACTTTGTTTGAGGCATATTTTATATATCATACGATTCACCCATTTTGAGTGTACAGTTCAATAAATTTACTCAGCTGTGCAACCTCACCATGCTCAGTTTTAGCACATTTTCATCCTTCACTAAGATCCATGAGCTCATTCACTGTTACTCCTCATTTCTCTGGAACCTCTGGCAATCAGTTATTCTGTCTCCATATATTTGCCTTTTCTGGACATTTTATATACATTGTAGCCTGCTTTTTGCAAGAGTCACACACATCTGAAATTTTAGGATCAGCTACCTGTAGGAGCACTATCCCTCCGCCCTCCTCCATTCTTATTTTGTCTGGGGCTTTGGTATGGGTTGAATTGTGTACCCCCAAAAAGATATGGTGAAGTCATAACCCCAGTACCTGTGAACGTGACCGCGTTTGGAAATAGGGTCTTTGCAGATGCGATCAGTTAGGTTCACATGAGGTCATCCTGGAGTAGGGTGGGTCCTAATCCCATCTGAGTGACTCCTTATGAAAGAGGGGACGAGAAGATAAAGGGAAGACAGCCACGGGAGGAAGCAGGCAGAGATTGGAATGATGCGTCTACAGGTCAGAGAATGCCAAGGATCGTCAGCCGTCACCAGAAGCTGGGAGAGAGGCATGGATCAGAGTCTTAGAAGGAACCAAGCCTGCTGACACCTTGATTTCAGACTCCTAGCCTCCTGAACTCTCAATGAATTTCTGTCTTTCTAAGCCATTGTTGGCGGTAGTTTGTTATGATGGCCCCAGGACACTTACTCAGGCTTCTCTTAAAGCCCCCTGAGTGAAGCCATGAGTGCTGGCTGGCCAGCCCTGCTGAGGGAAGGAAGGGGAGACAGTCAGAGTGAGCAGAGGCTGTGCTCTGCGCCTGTTGTCTACATGGCCCACCCAGCTTCTCTCAGGCCATAAGAACGTGAAGGTGAAGCCATGGCCCTGGGGCCACCGCAAGCTTTGTTTTGAAGGCAGCAATTTAGAGGCTGTTCGGGTCTATGTTTCAACCCTGAGGAGCACAACTCCAAGAGGCTCAGACACAGGCGGGCAGGGGTATGACCTGAACACGCCCATGTAGCTGAGCTGGACCCCTGGCAGCACCGAAATTCTGCAGACCCCACCCCTGCTTTTCCCCCCAAATAGAGTGGCTTGTAGCACCATCCCTGGCCCCATAGCCAAACCCCAGAATAAAACCTAAGCCTACCACGGAGAAGGACAATCACTCATTCTGATCACTCTGAGTGATTTAATCTCCTTGAACTTTATCTAAAGACAAGCTCTCTCTGGACTGATAATTCTTCCCAAGATACATCAAATCCAAATCTTCTGAACTTGCTATGACAACCTCAGGGGAAGGAGACCCATAAGGGTCTGGTGACCACAGCAGGGCCGCTTACACAGCCTGCCTCAAGAGGGACCTGACTTAAATGCAGCTCCTGACCCTTTACGTTTCTAATGACGAAGTGCATGGTGACTACCTCTGTGATGTCACCCACCCCCTACCCCCCATCCCCTTCCTCCTGCTTCAGTTCTGTTGTTGTTAGGTGCTATCCAGCCGATTTTTGACTCATAGCAACCCCATGTGACAGAGTGGAACTGCCCCATAGAGTTTCTTTGGCTGTAATCTTTACCGGAGCAGATTGCCAGGTCTTTTCTCCCGTGGAGTCATTGGGTGAGTTCCAACCACCAACCTTTCAGTTACCAGCCGAGCACTTAACAATATGTGCCACCAGCCCGTATTATCCTCCCTGCTTCATCCATTTCAGCAATTCAGCCTCTGTCTTCGCACTGCTGCTGGATTTATCGTTCTAAGGAGAAAGCCCAGTTAGACTCTCGAGCTCAAAACCCTCCATTAACTCCACTGTAAGCCTCAACCTGGTACCCAAGGCCTTCCTGCCTCCATTCCTGCCTGTGTTGGCTCCCAGAGAACAGAAGCTGAGGTGGGGCTGAGTGCACATGCTCTATCTGTGTTGACTGAATCATGATCCCACAAAATATGTGTTGAAGTCCTAATGCCTTACCTGTGGCCCAGTTTGGAAATAGGGGTTTTCATTTGTCATGTTAATGAGGCCACACCAGAGAAGGGGGTGCCCTAAATCTAATCCATTTTGAGTTATAAAAAGACCAGAATAGACACAGAGACACACACGGGGGTAGACAGATGACATATGAGGGTTGTCTACAAACTCAGGAACGCAGAAGGTTGCTGGCAGCTACTAGAAGCTGAAAAAGACAAGGAAAGACCCTCCCCCTAGAACTATGCCCTGTGTTTGGACTTCTGGCCTCCTGAACTAGGAGATGTTGGAGCCCTGGTGGCGAAGTGCTTGAGAGCTCAGCTGCTAACCAAAAAGATTGGCAGTTGGAATCCACCAGCTGCTCCTGGGAAAACCCATGGGGCGGTTCTCCTCTGTCCTATAGCATCACCTTGAGTCAGAATTGACTTGACAGCCATGGGTTTGAACTATGAGACAGTAAGTTCTGTTCTTTATAGCCACCTACTTGTGGTATTTTTTGTTTTGGTAGCACTAGCAAACTCAGACAGAAGGATCCTGTGGGTCTACACGGAGCCCGGGGGTCTACACAGAGCCTTGTGGTCTACACAGAGCCTAGGAATCTACACCGAGCCTGGGGGTCTACACAGAGCCTGGGTGTCTACACGGAGCCTGGTGAAGGAGCTACCTTTGGGAGTCCTGCAGGTCAGCTAGGCTGCAGGTGGTTCAGCCAAGGAAGGAGGAAACCAATTGCCTTCTCCTGGGCAGGGGCAGTGAGAAGGCTGTGCAAAGGTCTTGGACTTAACACACACGAGGTCACCCAATCCACCACCCATTTGTAGCCACTGAGAGCTATGACACGGGCAGGATCCTGCCCCACATTTCACATTTCCATCCACAGGGACTGACTGTAGAGAAACAAATTACCCCGGGGGAGGAAAACCAATACAAATGAACAGAAAGACTCCTCGGAAGCCGTAGTCCTGGTTCGGTAGTGAGAAACAGTTTTAATTCTCCTGAAATCCAGACTTCTGGGATCCATGGAGTTGGGGTAACTCACTGTCATGGATTGAACTGTGTTCCCCCAAAATGTGTGTCAACTTGGCTAGGCCATGATTCCCAGTATTGTGTGGTTGTCCGCCCGTTTTGTGATCTGATTATCCTATGTATTGTAAATCCCAACCTCTATAATGTTAATGAGGCAGGATTAGAGGCAGTTATGTTAATGAGGCAGGACTCAATCTACAGGATTGGGTTGTATTTTGAGTCAATCTCTCCCTCCCCCTTTTTTTTTTTTATTGTTGTACTTTAAGTTAAAGTTTATAATTCAAGTTAGTCTCTCATACAAAAATTTACACATACAAAGTTATCTCCGAGGTTCACCGTTCAGCCTGGGAGTGGACAGCTCCATAAAACCAAATGGGACTAATGAGGTACAGGAGTCCAGTGACAAGGGCCAGAAGGCAGAAGGGGACAAGGAAGCTGGTGATAGGGAACCCAAGGTTGAGTAAGGATAGTGTTGATGTGTTATGAGATTGTTAACCATTGCCATAGGGCAATATGTGTAGTAACTGTTAAATGAGAAACTATTTTGTTCTGTAAGCCTTCATCTTAAGTGAGAATAGCAGCACAATTGGAAGAGCGTATCAATGTCACTGAACTGTGCATGTAGAAATTTTTGAAATGGTGTATCTTTGGCTATGTGTATTTTCACCAAAAAAAAAAAGGTTGAGAAGTTAGACGGTTGACATGTTGTGGGGTTGTTAACCAATGTCATAAAACAATATGTGTACTTCTGTTTCATGAGAAACTATTTGTTCTGTAAGCCTTCACTTGAAGTACAATAAAAAAAAAGAAAATTTACATATACATTGTTATGTGACCCTAATTGCTCTCCCTGTACTGTGACAGCACACTCCTCCCTTCCACCCCTGATTTCCCGTGTCCATTCACCCAGCTCCTGACCTTCTCTGCCTTCTTATCTCACCTCCGGACAGAAGCTGTCCATTTAGTCTCATGTATCTACTTGAGCTAAGAAGCACACTCTTACCAAGTATCATTTTATGTCCCATAATCCAGTCTAATCTTTGACTGAAGAGTTGGTCTCGGGAATGGTTTTAGTTCTGGGTTGACAGAGAGTCCAGGGGCCATTCTTTCTGGGGTTCCTCCAGTCTCAGTCAGAACATTAAGTCTGGTCTTTTTACTGGAATTTGAGTTCTGCACCCCACTTTTCTTGAGTCAGTCTCTTTTGGGATATAAAAGAGAGAATGGAGCAGAGAGGAGAGGGACCTCATACCACCAAGAAACACAAGTCGGGAGTGGAACGCGTCATTTGGATCCGGGGTCCCTGTGCTGAAAAGCTCCTAGACGAGGGGAAGATTGATGACAAGGACTTTCCCCCAGAACCGACACAGAAAGAAAGCCTTCCCCAGGAGCTGGGGCCCTGAATCTGGACTTCTACCCTCCTAGACTGTGAGAGAATAAATCTCTGTTTGTTAAAGCCATCCACTTGTGGTATTTCTGTTAGAGCAGCACTAGATGACTAAGCTACTCACTAAGGCCATCGCCCATGAGATGTCCTTTTGAACCTTGAGCCTTGAAGAACCTGGTTTCTAAAAGTCACCTTTGAGTCAAAAGATGGGCTAGATAAACTAGTAAGATCGCTTTGCCTTGGGCATCATGCTCTTTTGAAGAATTCAGTCAGTTTTGGGGAACAAGACACCAAAGGTCAGACTAGAGCTATGTTTTAGGTAAATCAGTAATTATATTAATTGTTGTTCAAGACAAAGCTGTACGAAATCCCTCCTGACCACAAATTGTTCATCGGTTCTGTTCTGACCCTTTTTCCATGGCGATGCCGATGAGATTGGGTTTAAGATTCTTTAGAGCTTCTTTCATCTTCGGAACATTTTTGACTCTAGTCAAAATGTTACCCTGATTTGCAAATGGTATAGTCAATAAACTTCGATCGACTTCTATTATTGGCTTAATATGATTTTTGTTTTAACAGTAGGAATTGTGAAAACGGACCTTTGGAACCCTGTCCTGGGTGAAAGTAAAAAGCAGGTAAGGAAATGATGTCTTCCTTCCCATGTCCTTTCTGCCTAATGAGCCCTGATGGAATACATTTGTAACTTAAGCAGTCAATGAATACAATGTTGCATTTTCATAGCACCTACTTCCTAAAAAAGGATCACTGTTTCTTTTCATTCATCTTGGGTGAGATCCTGTGGAATATTTTCCCACTAAAATCACCTGCAGCTTTAGTTAGCACCACTCAGCTGGACCAGAGATGGGGGTGGACAGAGAAGGGGTAACTGCAGGGGGCCACCTTCTTACCCTCCCTCCTCCCCTCCTGCGGAAATGAAGCACACACAACTCTACAACGTAGGGGCATCTTGGTGCCAGCCAACCTTTCACACCTGTGTCAGTGACTCCCAGTGACAGGTGAAGAGGCACCTGCAGGGCCTCCTGACCACACAGACTGATCATCTGGTGAGGGATCGATTCTCTGCTTTGCCTCCTATCTGCTGGCCCAGCCCACCACCTAGCGAGGGATCTAGATTCAGCCTCCTGCTGAAAGCTCCCTCGGAGCTCAGTGACCCCCTCTGTCAGGACAAGGATTCACTGATTAAGCTGTGTGGACATGCACACCTGGGCACTCTTCCTTCCATGCTCCCCTGCAGTGCCCCTCAACATCCTTGATGTAACCGTCCCCACACATCAAGTAGCTTTCTCTCTCCTGGTCCTCAGGGACACCCTGTCCTTCCACTCTCTATAAAACTGCCCTTTCCTACCTCCATCAAAATACTCTGCCCTACTCAGCCAGAAAGATAAATGAAGTCCTGATAGCTGTCACAACAGGGATGAACTCTGAAGATATTATGCTGAGTGAAATCAGTCAATCACAAAGGGACAACTATTGTATGATCCCACTTATATGAAATATCTAGAATAGACAAGTGTATAGACACCAAACTTTATTCTTGGTTATCAGGGGTGAGTGAAAGGGAGGGAGAAAGGAAGACACAACGCTTAGGGGACATTGAGCTACTGTTAAGGGTGATGAAAAAATTCAGGAATGGTTAATGGTGATGGTGGACTAAATGATGAATGTAATTAATGTCACTCAACTGTATATGTGAAGATTGTAGAAATAGCAAATGTTCTGTTATCTATATACTTACCACAATAAATTAAAAAAGGCTCTGCCCACTGGCTTGGCAGGTAGCCAATACCCACTCTTTTGTCATTAGTGGGCACTGGTCTACCCCCAGTCCATCCCTCACCGCACACATACTTACTGAGCGCTTATGGAAAGCTGGACCTTGCTAAAGCCCCTTGAGGTCAAGGCTGGGTTTTCCGCATTTGGAGCTGTAACCTGAGCCCTGGAGACTGGCAGTGACCACCAGCTCCCTCAGGCCCTGTTCTGGGATGGACAGAGGGACAAGGTTCAGCCCTACGAGTTTTCATTTTCCTAGTCCTTGTGATTCTCACTTGGTGACCTAATGATTATCAAGAGACTCAAAAATGCTCTCCCAGCTCAGACTCAACCTTTGCCCTGTTCAAAGTTGCAGCCAATACAGATCACTGCAGAGACAACACTGCAGATTCTGCTATCTTCTGCTCAGGTGCTCGGCAGATTGCCTTTTACTGGCTGCCCCCTTCTTTCCACGCGTTACAGCTTACTGCAAATTAATGGAGTAAATGCAATGGCTGAGGGGGTGTCTGAAATACCCCGGGACTATTTTCAGGCAATTTAGGGGCAATCTTCTCAAAGCATTTGAAATGCTAATTATAAATAATTATTATCTATTTACTAAGATAATCAACCCTATTTTACTGGTGTGAGCTTCTCTTTGTGTTTGAAATAAGAGAAATGCCTTCCTAGACATGGGGCCAAGGGGATGAGCTGGTCTCGGTCTCCCCTCCAAGCTGCAAGGTGACAAAGAGCCTGTGACTCAGCCCCTTTCAGGAACTCAAGCAAGCCTCCTCCTTACATCCTCCACCGGCTCCTCCCTCCTGCCTCCCATAAGACTGTAATGTGTATCCCTTCGGAAATGTTCACCTGACATCTTCTGTAGCCTGCTTTCACCCATCTGGGCCAGTGTCCTGGGTTTGAATCGTGATTCTGCAACGTACTAGCTGTGTGTCCTCAGGCAGGTTTCTTGACCTCTCTGTGCCTCTGTTTTCTCATCTCAAATGGGGATAATAAAAGTACCTACCTGTTATGGATTGAATTGTGTCCCCCCAAAATGATATGTTGAAGTCCTAACTCCTGTAGCTGTGAATGTGACCTTGTTTGGGGAAATAAGGTTTTTCTCTGCAGATTGGATCAGTTAACGACTTCATGCCCGGGTAGGATGGGTTTTGGTCCCACCCCCTTCTGAGTGGCGTCTTAGGCAAGAGGGCTGACATGGAAACAGAGACACATCCACAGGGGGAAGACAGCATGTGAGGAGCCGTCTACTAGCCAAGGAACGCCAAGGATTGCCATTGTGGCCGCCCCCAGAAGCTGGGACACAGGCATGGAATGGTTCCTCTCTCAAAGCTCCCAGAAGGAATCGACTCAGCTGAGACCCTGAATTCAGATTTCCTGCCTCCAGAACTGTGAGAGAATAAACTTCCGTTCTTTAAGTCATAGCGACCCTACAGGACAAAGTAGAACTGCTCCCTAGGGTTTCCAAGGAGTGGCTGGTGGATTCGAACTGCCGACCTTTTGCTTTTAACAGCCAAGATCTTAACCACTGTGCCACCAGGACTCCTTCGTTACTGCAGGCCTGGAAAACGAAGCCACTACCTCTGAGGACTGTTGTGAGGTTCCAAAGAGACCGTGTCTCTAAGGCCGTGCATTGTCGCTTGGATCTGGTGGGCGCCCAACCATACTAGCTGTGGTGGAGATACGTGGGGTGGAGCTCACGACTGTCTCTAGCCTCTCTCCCCTCCTCCATTTGATACAGGGAAAAGATCCAGTTGCCTTTGAGTGGATTCCGACTCATGCCCACCCCACGTGTGTCAGAGTAGAATTGTACTCTGGGTTTCCAATGGCTGGCTCTCCAGAAGCAGATCTCTAGATCTTTCCTCTAAAGCACCTCTGGGTGGACTCAAATGGCCAACCTTTCAGCTCGCAGGTGAGCATGTTAACTTTTGCACCACCCAGGGATTCCTCATTATGGAAGGTCACGGATAATTTTATGATTAACCTTGTTTATGTTATCACATTGACCTGCTCAACTCTGTGAAGCCCCCATGCCCTTGACTCATAGCCACCCTACAGGACAGAGTAGACTGCCCCATAGGGAATAGGGTTTCCAAGGCTGTAAATCTTTATGGAAGCAGGCTGCCTCATCTTCTCTGCTGGGGAACGGCTGGTGGGTTTGAACCACCGACCTTTCAGTTAGCAGCTGAGCACTTAATCACTGTGCCACCAGGGCTCCTTCCTCTATAAAGCAGTGAGTCTAAAAAGGTTAACCCCAGCCCAGCAGCAAGAGTGTCACCTGAGGATTAAAAATGACTAGAAATGCAGATTTCCAGGCCCCACCCCAGACCTGCTGGAAAACCCTGTGAGCAGCGCCCTGCCGTACGTCTGAGTTTAACAAGCCCTCCAGGAGATCCTGATGCAGCTCGAGTTTGAGAACCATGTAATAAAAAAATAAAAAATTCAATTCAACAACCACCACCTGGGTGGCAAGGTACAAAGAAGAGGGAACAGAAATTTCCATTCTTTCTCCTCCTGGGCCAGACATGATGATGTATTTGCTGGCTTTGACCTTCGTATCCCAGATGGTCATAGTCAACCCTGTTCTGACTCAGAACCAACAGGATACGTCCAACGACCATGAAGATATGCAGGAGCAAGCAAGATTTCATTCTATTATACCTATGGTCACCATGAGTTGGAGCCAGCTGGGCAGCAGCTAACAATCTCACACACACACACACACACACACACACACACACACACACACACACACACAGAGAGAGAGAGAGAGAGAGAGAGAGAATGGATTGATCAGTTGATCCACTGGTTTTAAGGAATTGGCTCCCGGGATTGTGGGGCTGGCAAATCCAAAGTCTGCAGGGCAGGCCAGCAGGCTGAAGACTCAGGTAATAGCTGATGCTGCCGTCTAGAGTCTGAAATCCATAGAGCAGATGGCAGGCTGGAAAATCCATCAGAATTTCTCTGTTACAGCCTTGAGGCAGAATTCTTTCTTCTCCTGGAAACCTCAGTTTTAGATCTTAAGACTTTCAACTGATTGGATCAGGCCCACCCACAATATCGAAGGTGATCTTCTTTACTTAGAGTCAACTGATTGGAAAGTTAACATATCTGCATTATACCTTTACAGCAACACCTAGACCAGTGTTTGACCAAGCAACTGGGCACCACTGCTTAGAGGACACTTGAAATTAACCTCAACAGCCCCCAGCCAAGCCCAGTAAAACCCAGCTCTCAGGTTGATGTCTAGATGGAGAAAACAAACCTGCACCCTTTGTTTTATGAGCGTGCATTCCAGGATTTCTAATTTGCAGACTTGAACACAGGATGGCGGCTGGTCTCTCTAACCTTTGATCTGAGCCTGAGGAACAGGTTGCTTGTAGAGAAAGTCCCCTCCCCTTAGCCTGGCCCTTTGGGACTGCATCATCCAAGGCCTGGGGCAGCAACCTGACCTCTCATCCCACCTGGCTGTCCTATAAAGCAGGTAGCAGCTCAACCACCTACCCTGTAGGGCTGTTAACTAACTCAGCACACATTCACCCTGGCGTCTCCTTACCACAAGGGAATGGAAAGTCACATGAACATGGTATTAGCTTTACAGAACTAGAATCCAAGTCATTTATAAACTGCCTCTGGCTAAATGAAATTACAGATACCTGTTTAATATTTGCTCTCACAAACAACTTTTTTTATTGTTGTGCTTTAAGTGAAAGTTTACAATTCAAATTAATCTCTCATACAAAAATTTATACACACATTGTTATGTGACCCTAATTGCTCTCCCCGTACTGTGACAGCACACTCCTCCTTTCTACCCTGGATTTCCTGTGTCCATTCAACCAGCTCCTGACGCTCTCTGCCTTCTCTTCTCACCTCTGGACAGAAGCTGCCCATTTAGTCTCATGCATCTATTTGAGCTAAGAAGTACACTCTTCACGAGTATCATTTTATGCCCCACAGTCCAGTCTAATCTTTGTCTGAAGAGTTGGTCTCGGGAATGGTTTTAGTTTTGGGCTAACAGAGAGTCTGGGGGCCATGCCTTCCGGGGTTCCTCCAGTCTCAATCAAACCTAAGTCTGGTCTTTTTACTATAATTTGAGTTCTGCACCCCACCTTTCTCCTGCTTGCTCAGGGACTCTCTGTTGTGTTCCCTGTTGGGGCGGTCATTGTGGTAGCCGGGCACCATCTAGTTCTTCTGGTCTCAGGCTGATGGAGTCTCTCGTACATAAACACCATTATTTTCAAAGTGATTAATGCCACTTGTAAATTCAGAGAAGAAACAGCTATGAAAGTAATGAGTGTACGTATTTCTATGGTTACACTGGATGCAAATTTGGGGTTAATTTTTTTTTTTTTTTGAGAAAAACTACTTGACGCTTTCTTAAGTGAAGAGGTCTTTGCTCTGATGCACGTGGACACAAGGAATTAAAATAGGACCCTTGTCCATTGCTGCTAGGAGTGTAAAATGGTACCGCTGCCGTGGAAAACAGTGTGAAATTGTCCTCAAAAAGTTAAACATATGACCCAGCAATTCCACTCCTAGGTAAATACCCAGAGGAACTGAAATCGAAAAGGGGGAGACAACCAAGTGTCCACCAACAGATGAATGGATAAACAAGACGTGGTCCACACACAGAGCCATTAAGAGAAATGAAGTTCCGCTACACACTCCTACATGGCTGAACCTTGAAGACATGAAGCTCAGTGAAATAAGTCAGGCATAACCTCTATGCCTGTGCTTATAATCCCATTTGGCAATGGGTTGTCTTTGTTATACTGAGACAGGATTAATATAGGGGTTGTCTTGAGTCAATCTCTTACAAAATATGAAAAAGAGCAGATTAGAACAAGCAAGCAAGCAAAGATGGGGAAGATCGATTCCAAGACACATGGAGATCTCCAAGGAACCAGGAAACAGAAGGGACAAACAAAGGAACAAATACTGTATGATCCCACTTATATGAAATGCCTAGAATAGGCAAATGTTTAGAGACCAAAGCTTATTACTGGGTACCAGGAGTAGGGGGGAGGGGGGAGTGGGAGTTACTGCTGAACGGGTACAGAGTTTCTGTTCAGGGTGATGACAAATGTTTAGAAATGGATAGTGGTATCGTTTGCGCGACATGGTGAATGTATTTAATGTCACTAAAATTTACACTTAAAAATGCTTAAAATGGTAATTTTTTTTTTTTTACATATATTCTACATATAAGCTCTCCACCTTCCTCCCCCCACCTTTCTCCTCCTTGTCCTCTCTCCCTCCTCCTCCCCCTCCCAGCTGAGTGGCCCACAGCAGGAGCAGCTGGGGTGAGAAGTCTGTCTGCCTCCCTGCTGTGGTAACAGCTCTCTCCTGTGGCCTCCCTGATCCCATGGTTCCCTGGCTTCCTGTGTCCCCAGAGACATGGTTTGTTTTCTTGCTGCCCCCCAGTGCTGGGGTGTTCCAAGTCCTCATTGGACAGCGATCATGGCCAGCAGAGACATCGAAGGCAGGCTCACACCCGCAGCCCTGCGACTCCAGGGCCCCGAGGTACAGACCGGGCCTGGTTTCTGCTTTGGAGGGTCGGGGACAGAGGGTTCTGGGGAACCGGAGAGGCCCTGGGTGGGCAATCATAAATTTAAAATAAGTGTTATCTTGCTCCTTCAGCTTATTGTGATCCCACGTGTCCTTTATATTCTGGATTTAAACACAATTCTGGTCCCCGGAGAGCAGAACCTTGAGGGAATACACACAGGGCAAAATAGAAATACGATGATAAATAATATCACCTCCGGGAGGGATGGGGGCTTGAGGGAGGGAGACCCGGGGTGGGGGGACCTGAGGGAGGGAGACGGGGTGGGGAGCCTGAGACACAAGGCGGGGGCCTCAGGAAGGAAAGCGTGTGTCCCCCAAAAATACATGTTGTAAATCCCAACTTCTACGCCTGTGGTTATAATCGCATTTGGCAATGGGTTGTCTTTGTTATACTGAGACAGGATTAATGTGGGGTTGTCTTGAGTCAATCTCTTACAAAATATAAAAAGAGCAGATTAGAACAAGCAAGCAAGCAAAGATGGGGGAAGACTGATTCCACGACACATGGAGATCTCCAAGGAACCAGGCAACAGAAGCTAAAAAGAGACAAGGACCTTCCCCCAGAGCCAACAGAAAAAGAAAAATTTCCCCTAGAGCCAGTGCCCTGACTTTGGGCTTCTAGCTTCCTCAACGGAGAGAAAATAAATTTGTTGAAGCCATCCACTTATGGTATTTCTCTTATAGCAGCGCTAAATGACTAAGACAGCATAAGGGAGCCTTGACTATAGGTTAAGCCTATCGGCATCGTTGCAAATATTGTTATGTGGCCATTGTGAAGGCGTCCTGCCCCTGGAACCTGGCTAGGCTGCTGGCACCTTGCGTGACTGTGGGACCAGCGAGGATGGAGGCACTCCCCATCTCCTCCCCCTCCACAGCCAGGTCTGCCTGGTCTCCTCGCTCAGTGTCCCCTGCTCATTTCCCTTCTCTCAGCTCTCTCCCGGCCCCCACTGCCTTCTGCCATTGACTTCTGCCTGCCCCTTCCACGGTGCTGCACCCGCGGACCCTGGCCCCGGCCTTGGCGATGTCACCAGCTGTGATTGCTGGACCTCAACCTCCACACGTCCGTTTTGGAACTCAGTCCTTCCCCATGTTCCCTGCCCCTCCTGCCTTCCTCTTCTAAGTGAACAGAATCACCCTCGACCCAGTCACCGAAGACTCCTTTCCTGACACGAGAGTCACTCTAGGCCAATGTCCCCTCACCCACAGCCAATCACTGGCCAGGTGGGGTGGACTCTACATCCCCCCCAGGCTCCTCCTCCCTGAATCCCCTTCCACAGACAAGGTCAGTGGCCTCCCTGCTGGCCTTCCTGCTTACAGGTCCACCTGTCCATCCTTCACAGGTGGCCGGAGGGGGGTCTGCATGAAATGCTGATGAGACCAGTAGCAGAGGGTGCCTGCTGTGACCCAGCCCTGCCTGCCTCTCCCGCCCGGCTGGGGGCACCTGAGGTGCCGCGAGGACCCCCACCCCATCAGCCCTGTCATCTGCCTGGCCCGGCCTGCAGTGGTGCTCAGGGTGGGTTTGCTCAACGTGGAGATGCCGAGGGCATCTGGTTCTGGAGGCCTGGTTCTAGGGACATGAAGTCTCTGCCCCCACAGGGCCCAGGGGGTGGGAAGAATCGTGGACGCCAGAAGGTGCAACAAGTGGAGGGCGCTGGGCATCAAGGGAACAGACCTGACACGCTGGGCACGAGAAAGGTTCCCAGGGGTGACACTGAGCCGAGTCTGGAAGGATAAGTAAGAGTTTTCTAGGCAGGGAAGGGGGAGAAGAGCAGGGTGTTCTTGGTGGAAGAACTTCCGTTTTTCAGCAATTGGGCTTAAGTGTGGAGAGGAGATGGGACACAGTAACCGTTTACAGGAAGTGGGACAAGTGGGGCTGCAGACAGAGCCAAGTGAGAAGGAGGGAGAGCCCCTGCGTGGCCCTGGGACATTCCCTGGAGCTCATGGTGGGACCGGAAACCAACAACGAGCAACTCAGGAAGAGTGGGTCTCCCGAGATAAGGCTGTTGGTTTGCTATTGAACTCAGCGAGTCTGGATGATTCCCACACCCCCTCCCTGCTTGCACCACACCTCCCCAAGCTGCTCAAAGACTGGCTGCACCAGGGAGCCACAAAGTGGCCAGTGGATCTTTTCAGGTCCAGTTGTTCCTTATTGCCCAACACTGCTCATCTCGAGTAAGAATTCCTCGGGGCAGGGATGGTGTCGAATTTGGTTCACCACTGTCCCCCCAGCCCAGGCACAGAAAAGGCATCTAATAACCACGTGTTAGGAGCCTGGGTGGCACAAGCAGTTTTCATTCGGCTGCTAACCAGAAGGTAGCTGGTTCGAACCCACCCAGCAACTCTGTGGAAGAAAGCCCTGGAAAAGTGATTCTGTAAAGATTAAAAGACAAAAACAAAAAACCCAACTAGCTGGCCTGTCTGCCAGAGGTGTCTCTGGGTGGGTTTGAATCACCAACATTTAAGATTACAGACAAGAAAACCCTATGGAGCAGTTCTACTCTGTAACACATGGGGTCGCCATGAGTCAGGGCTAACAACAGCGACCATCACATGTAGGGAGACAGAGTGGGTGAGGGGGTGTGGAGGTACCCAGACTTTGGAGTCACACAGTGTGGAGTGTGACTTCTGGCTCCACTCGATTTCTAAGTCGGACCAATGGCTTGAAGAATGCACTTTCCCAGTAAAAGGGGGTAATGAAGTGTGGGTTGCAGGGCCGCTGGCTGTCCTCCTCCTCTCTCCCACAGCCCCTGTGTCCCTGGCAGAGCCCCTGCTACCCTGAAGGGATGTTTGCTTCACCAGGTAGACAAGTCAGCTCTCTGCACCCGGGAGTGTGATCTGTGCAACTCCTTGGAGGACAATTTGACAACTGTCTCTTAATTTTTTCTTTTTTTTAATTTTGTTGTTGCTGTTGAGAACATACACAGCAAAACATAGACCAATTCAACAGTTTCTACAGGTACAATTCAGTGACACTGATTACATTCTTTGAGTTGTGCAACCATTCTCACCCTCCTTTTCTGAGCTGTTCTTCCCTTATTAACATAAACTCACTACCCTCTAAGGTTCCTATCTAATCTTTCGAGTTGCTATTGTCAATTTGATCCCATATAGATAATTCTTGAAAGAGCATAATGCTCAAGGCAGACCTTTTTTTACTAGTTAAGCTAAGCTATTGTTCAGTTTTAAGATTTCAGGGGATATCTTTGGCTTAAACTTTAAAGATTATCTCAGGGCAATAGTTTCAGGGGTTCATCCACCCTCCATGGCTCCATAAAGTCTAGAGTCCATGAGAGTTTTAAATTCTGTTCTACATTTTCCCCCTTTTGATCAGAATTCTTCTGTGGAATCTTTGATCAAAATGTTCAGTAATGGTAGCTGGGCACCATCCAGTTTTTCTCATCTCATGACAAAGAGTCAGTTGTTTATGGAGGTAATTAGCCACACATTCTATATCCTCTTCCTATTCCTGACTCTTCTTCTTCCTCTGTTGCTCCAGGTGAATAGAAACCAATTGTTGTGCCTTGGAGGGCTGCTTGCAAGCTTTTAAGACCCCAGGCACTACGCAACAAACTAGGAGGTAGAACAGAAGCACTAAACAAGTTATTAGGCCAATTAACAGGGATGTCCCATGAAACCATGATCCTAAACCTTCCAACCCAAGGAACCAAAGGTGTTTCATTGTACATAAGCAGCCTCAGCAGCTACTATTTTTTTTGTCATTGTTGTAAATATATCTGTCACACAACTTTTGCCAATTCCACTTTTTACAGGTGTACAACTTATTGACAGCAAGTATAATAATAGGCTGTGCAACCCTACCCTTAATCAATGCCATTTTTCCATCACTGTTAACCCCCCTTTTCCCCCTCCCCTCCAGTAACCACTAATAAACTTTGTTCTCTTTGCGATTGCCTTTTCTTGTCTTTTTGTATAAGTGAATCATATAATATTTGTCACTTCGAGATTGCCTTATTTTGCTTAGCATAATGTCTTCAAGCTCCATCCATACTGCAGCATATATCAAGACTTCATTTCTCCTACCCTCTGAGTAGTATTCCACTGTATGTACCACATTTTGTTTACCCATTTGTCTGTTGATGGGCATTAAGTAGTTTCTACCTTTTGGCTATTGTGAATGGTGCTGTAATGAATATTGATGTACATGTTTCTTGTTTAATCTTGCTTTCAAGTCCTTTGGGTGTATACCTAGAAGTGGAATTGCTGGGTCATATGGTAGTTCTATTTTTAGTTTTTTGAGGAACTGCCACACTGTTTTCCACAACGGCTATACCATTTTGCAGTCCCACCAGCAACGGATAAGCGTTCCAATTTTCCCCAATCCTCACCAACATTTGTTATTTTCTGATTTTTTTCATCTTAGCCATTCTAGTGGGAGTGAAATCTTATCTCATTGTGGTTTTGATTTGCATCTCTCTGATGGTTACTGATGTGGAGCATCTCTTCATGTGTTTGGTGGCCATTTGAATGTCCTCTTTCAAGTCCTTTGCCCCTTTTATGATTGGGTTATTTGTCCTTCTGTTGTTGTCAAGGTTTTACATATATTTTGGTTCTTAGATTCTTGTCAGACACATGGTTTCTGAAGATATTCTCCCAGTCAGTAGCTTGTCTTTTCACTTTTTTGGTAAATCTTTTGATGAACAAAATTTTTTAATTTTTATGAGGTCCCATTTATTTGTCTTTTGCTGTTTGTGCTTTTGTTATTATATTAGATAATCCATTGTTCAAAGGTAGGCCTAACAGTGTTGCCCCTGCTTGTTCTTCTAAGAATTTTATGGTTTTATTATTTAAAAAAAAAAAATGTTATTGTTTTAGGTGAAAGTTTACAGCACAAATCAGTTTCTCATTCAAAAATTTATATACAAATTATTTGTGACATTGGTTGCAGTCCTCACAATGTGTCAGCACTCTCCCCCTTTCCCTTTATACCCGAGTTTATACCCGAGTTCCCTGTGTCCATTTGTCCAGGTTTCCTGTCCCTTCCTTCCTTCTCATCTTTGCTTTGGGGCAGGTGTTCTCCACTTGGTCTCGTATACTTGATTGAACTAAGAAGCATGTTCATGTTTGTTACTGTTTGTTTTATAAGCCTGTCTAATCTTTGGCTAAAAGGTGAACTTTGGGAGTGACTTCAGTTCTGAGTTAGCAGGGTGTCCAGAGGCCATAGTCTCGGAGGTTCCTGAACTTTATGGTTTTAGTTTGCACATTTAGGTCCTTAATCGATTTCAAATTTGTTTTTGTGTATGGTGTGAGGCATGGATCCTGTTCCATTTTTCTGCATGTGGAAATCCAATTTTACCAGCACCATTTCCTGAAGAGACTCTTCTTTCCCTGTGGAATGGACCTAACACCCTTGTCAAAAATCAGCTGATCATTCCTCTCTTCATTTTTAAAGGCACATGCCATATGACCTGGAGATTCTACTTTTGATATCTACTTGAGAGAGGCGTGCACATGGGCCAAGGAGCTGGGTACCTGGGTGGTCACTGTAGTCTTGACTGTAATAGTGAAATTCTAGAATAATCTCAGTGTCCATCAATGGGAAAACAGCTAAATAAACTATCGTAGAGTCTTGTTTGGTAGAGAGTTGTCCAAAATGAGGGAAATCCAACTTACCTGGAGTAAGAGAATGAAGAACACCAAAGTCACAAGGAAAGTATTAGCCCAAGAGACAGAAAGGGCCACATAAACCAGAGACTCCGTCAGCCTGAGACCAGAAGAACTAGATGGTGCCTGGCTACCACCAATGACCGCCCTGACAGGGAACACAGCAGAGAGTCCCTGATGGAGCAGGAGAAAAGTGGGGAGC
>NW_004444064.1:5318593-5349264 GCF_000243295.1 Trichechus manatus latirostris
TGGAGGACCCCCGGAAAGCATGGCCCCTGGACTCTCCGTCAACCCAGAACTAAAATCATTCCTGAGGCCAACTCTTCAGACAAAGATCAGACTGGACTGTGGGACATAAAATGATACTCGTGAAGAGTGTGCTTCTTAGCTCAAGTAGATACATGAGACTAAATGGGCAGCTCCTGTCCAGAGGTGAGATGAGACGGCAGAGAGGGTCAGCAGCTGGTTGGATGGACACGGGAAATCCGGAGTGGAAAGGAGGAGTGTGCTGTCACAGTATAGGGAGAGCAATTAGGGTCACATAACAATGTATGTATAACTTTTTGTATGAGAGACTAACTTGAATTATAAACTTTCACTTAAAGTACAACAATTAAAAAAAAAAAGAATGAGGGAAACCCTCAATGAAATGGATTGACACAATAGCTATAATACTGGGCTCAAACATATCAATGATTGTGAGGATGGCTCAGGACTAGGCAATATTTCGTTCTGTTATTCATAAGGTCACCCTGAGTTGGAGCTGACTTGACAGCAACTAATAACAACAACAAAGTCTACTATGAAATATCAGGTGATAGTTAAAAAGAACGAGACACTATCAGGAAAAGGTCTCCGAGAATGGCATTGAATACAAAAACCAAACATCCAAATGATGTCTATTACATGATACCATTTATGGGGGAGAAAAACTCAGCCTGAAATAATACTCTATATTCTAAGCGAGGGAGTTTCTGGGTGAATGTGCTTGGCTACTAACCAAAAGGTTGGAGGTTCCACTCCACCTAGGAGTGTCTCAGAAGAAAGGCATGGTAATCGACTTCCAAAAAAATCAGCCATTGAAAACTCTTTGGAGCACTGTTCTCCTCTCACACGCATGGGGTTGCCGTGAGTCAAAAGGGACTTGGCAGCAATTGCATGGTTTATTGGTGTATTCTAAGGATACATACATCTTTACATAAACGCTTAGAAAAACATCTGGAAGGATACATGTCAAATTCCCAAATGTGGGAGGAAAAAGAGACCAAGATTTGGGGTGAATTTTCATTTTTGAATTTTTAAAAGGAGAATAAATGTCTACAACACTTGGGTAATCAAAAATTCACTTTTAAAAAAGCCACAGCATTTTCAAAGCATAAACAAAGCAACAACCACAAAAATAAAACAAAATAAAAAAGTGCAAGATAAGGCGTATGAAGAAAGCATGAGAAATCTAAATTGAAATAAAAATTGAGATAATTTGCAAATCTTCTGGCAGCTAAGGTAGAAAGTTGCATGGATTTTGGTTTCTGACAAGGGAAGGGAAACACATTTGTCCAATGCCTTAGTCTCTTAGGGCTGCCATACCACAAGGTGGGCTGCTTGAAAGAACTGTGTACGGGAATTAAAGAAAAATCGAGGTACCCAATATGATCTGAAATGGCCAGTTTGAGAACTGGGTGGGATTCTCTGCTGATTCCATTTTCACCCCAGCAGCAGCTGGCTGCTGTCTTCTGTACCGTTTCTGAGAGAGGAATGTCTCGTAATGATGATGTAACTACACTGCAACCCCTCCCTGTTACATATCCGTGTAACTGCCACACTGTAAGCAATCTAAGAAAGAGACATATACCCATTTAAGCCAGTCACCTTACAGAGCTTGGCACAGGAAGCGCTCCTTACCAGTTCCGCTACAGGAATTCATGCTTCACGAGTTCCCGCCACAGAAAACTGTTTTAATGGGTTCCTACCATTGGAAGTCCCGCCTTAAAATGATCTACTACCAATCGAGTAATGCCTTTTGATGCTCTAAGCCCGTAATTACCAATCAAGAAATGTCTTTCAAAGATTTAAGTTTGTAAATACCAATCAAGTAACATGTTTCATATTCATTGTTCTCCAATGAAACATCACTGGTGAGTTGATGTCATGGATTGAATTGTGCCCCCCCAAAATATCTGTCAACTTGGCTGGGTCATGGTCCCCTGTACTGTATGATTGTGTACCATTTTGTAATCTGATGTGATTTCCTTATGTGTCGTAAACTCTAGTATGATCTAATAAGATCTAATAAACTATGAGCTAATAAAATGGATTAGCGGCAGTTATACTGATGAGGTCTACAAGATTAGATAGTGTCTTAAGCCAATCTCTTTCAAGATATAAAAGACAGAAGTGAACGGAGACATGTGGGAAACTCACACCACCAAGAAAGCAGCGCCGGGAGCAGAGCGCGTCCTTTGGAGCCAAGGTTCCTGTGCTGAGATGCTCCCAGACCAAGGGGAGACTGATGCATCACAAAGACCTTCCTCCAGAGGCAACAGAGAGAGAAAGTCTTCTCCTGGAGCTGATGCCCTAAATTTGGACTTGTAGACTACTGGACTGTGACAGAATAAACTTTTCTTTGTTAAAGCCTTCCACCTGTGGTATATCTGTTATAACGGCACTAGATGACTAAGACAGTTGCCATTTTGAATTTCTGGATTCCACCGCATGGAGTTCAGTTTATTCCCAGCTCAAGCTGTCTCTTTCAATAAATCTCTCCATTGTACACTAATCAGAGAATGGATGGTTACTCTATAACAGAAGAGTAATTTATTGTCCCACAGTTCTGGAGGCTAGAAGTCCAAACAAATCAGGGTCTTAGCCATGTCGACTCCTTCTGAGGACTCTGAGAGAGGAATACTTCTATGTTGGCAATCCTTGGTGTTCCTTTACTGCTTAGAGGGGCATCTGCCCCCATCGTCACATGGCGTCTTTCTTCCCCCTGTCTCTACCTCTTAGAAGACAACACTCAGAAGGGATTAGGATTAGAACCCACCCTCCTCCAGCATGACCTCCTGTTAACTGATAACATCTTCACAGACCCTATTTCCAAACAAGGTCACATTCACAGGTACCGGGGTTAGGACTTCAACATATCTTTTTGGAGGACACAACTCAATCCATAACATCTAAAGAGACACTATTTTTTCCAGGAATTGAATTAGCAAAAATTCATCATGCAGCTCCTTGGAAGAATGATGATAAGGGACACACAGGTCTTGGTCTCCTCTGAGGAATGTGGAGGTGGCCTCAGAACTCTTTTCCTCCCCAGGTCTGTCAAACAGCTTCTCCCCAGGGTTCTGAGGGTCACTCATGGGGCCGGCACTCTGAGAAGACCCGAGGCTCAGTGACACCACAGTGGGGCAGGTGCTGAGGCCCCTTCCCCAGGTCTGCAGGAGGTAATGTGCCATCCCCATGGGCTCCCCCCTCCCAGTGCTGTGTCAGAACCACTTATCCACATAGGTGTGTGGGAGAGTGCAGCCTGCTACTGCCGTGTGATGGACATGTTCAGACAGGACAGACACACACTGCATGCTGCCCCTGAGACCTGGTGACACGTGACAGAAACACGCAAGGGGATCAGCAACGGGAGAGCTCTTGAGGATGCCAGTTCCAACTGAGGTTTTACGTATATTAACTCGTTCAGTCCTCACACACCCTGTGAGGGGATGATGCTATTATTACCATCATCACAGGACACCCGTCTCCACCCAACTCAGAGCATACTGAGACCAGCTAGGAACCAAAAAGGCCTTAAATGACAAGTTATGTCGGTTAAAAATTTTTTCTAGAAGAAGAACGGTGCAAATGTTCTTTGCTTCCTCCTAATCTGTCCGCTTGTAGCTGTCTTTCAGATCAGCCAATTAGAACTAGAATCCTGGGCATGCGCAGTAAGAGACCAGGTTGACCGTCAGGTGGCCTCACCCCGTAAGTACTGCCTAGGAACCAAAATTACCGGACATACGTCATCGAAAGGTGGCCGAGCCTATTTCAGAAGCGAGAAGTCCATCAGCCACTTCCGTGCCAAAATCCTACCCCGACCCCTTTTTGAATATATATGAAGTTAATGCATATGTATGACTTCCCCTTTCCCACATGATACAAAAACTTACCCCTAGCCCTTTCTCCGGAGAGACATTGCTTTCGGGGAGGATCCCTCCATCTCCCTACTCGCCGCAAGTAATAAACTATGCCTTCTTTTAAATCTGCTTGACTCTTAGTTTTTCTTAATGAGAGTACAGGCGGCGAACCCATTGCGTTCAGTAACAATACTACAGAGTCCTCGAAGTAAAACCCATTTACATTCTCTTTACTGTGCATGTGGTGGGGTGTGTGTGTGAACCCCAGTGCCCTTGACTGAAGGAATGCCTCTGTGAAATTAACCGAGTAACAGTAGAGGTGTCACAATTCCAAACGGCTGGAATTACGACCACATGGAAGAGATCGTGAACCACTGGTTTTAGGGGTTAGTGAAATGCCCCTTAGCATTTGTATTCATTTTCTGGGGCTGCCGTAACAAAGTCTCAGAAACTGGGTGGCTTAATTCATGATTGTTGGGATATACGGCTGTCCACCCACTTTTTCCATGTCTCAGGTTAATTGGGAAGCTGCTTTCCCACTGACAGTGCATGCTGCCACAAGGCAGGGGCCTTTATGACTGTTGGAAATCGAAAAAATGGGGGTGTGCCACAAATTACTGTTTCTACAGGGTGTTATATGAGGTATATGCATTTCTCGTAGGAAAAAGAGACATTTTGAAAATGTTTCTTTGGGACACCGTATGTCCCTCTGGACTTTAGGGATGCCTGGGGGTTAGAATTAGCGGGACAATGTATGTCCCTCAGGACTCAGACGGTAGGATTGTTGGAGGGGGGAGAATCCATATTACCTATGAAGAATTCAGCAACACTCAATGATTCAGCATGCTTCCATTAATGAAAACATATGGTATCAAGAAAAAATGCAAAGCAGAAAATAATTGGGTCTTGAAAGCCTTCAAACAACAGAAATTCTCTCTCAGTTCCGGAGGTTTTATGTCTCAGATTGTAGGCGGGGCTATGCTCCCTCAGAAGGCTCTAGGGGTCCCTCCTTGTCTCTCCAGCTTCTGGTGGCCTCAGGTGTCCTTGGCTTGTAGATGCAGCACCAGTCCCCAGTCATGTGGTTGCCCTTCCTCTGAGTGTGTCTTCTCTTTTGTAAGGATAAAGTCATGTTGCATTAGGACTCACCCTAGCTAGCTTTGTTAACTGCCATCGAGTTGACGCTGACTCACGGCCGACCTATGTGTTGCAGAGCAGAACTGCCTCATAGGGTTTTCTTGGTGTAATCTTTATGGGAGCAGTTTGCTAGGCCTTTCTTCTGCAGAGCTAACCCACATCCTTTAGGTTAGCAGCCAATTGCAAACCCCGTGTCACCCAGGCGCCTCGTATTAAATGATAACACTTTCAAAGACCCTATTTCCAAACAAGGTCACATTTGTAGGTTCAGGGTGTCTTAGCCATCCATTGCCGCTCTAACAGAAATACCATAAGCAGATGGCTTTAACAAAGAGAAATTTATTCTCCCACAGTCTAGTAGGCTACAAGTCCAAATTCAGGGCGTGTGCTCCAGGGGAAGGCTTTCTCCGTAAGCTCTGGAGGAAGGTTCTTGTCATCAATCTTTCCCCGGACCAGGAGCTTCTCTGCGTAGGAACCTTGGGTTCAAAGGACATGCTCTGCTCCTGGCACTGCTTTCTTGGTGGTATGAGGTCCCCACTCTCTGCTTGCTTCCCTTTCCTTTTATCTCTTGTAAGATAAAAGGTGGTGCAGGGCACTCCCCAGGGAATCTCCCTTTACACTGGATCTAATCTTTTTTAACATAAAATTACAAATCACAAAATGAAGGACAACTACACAATACTGGGAATCATGGCCTAACCAAACTGATACACACATTTTTGGGGGGACATAATTCAATCCATGACCAGGGGTTAGGACTCCATCATAAATTTTGGGGGACACTACTCAGTCCAAGGAGCCCTGGTGGTGTAGTGGTTAAGAGCTCGGCTGCTAACCAAAAGGTCGGCAGTTCAGATCCACCAGCCGCTCCTTGGACACCGTATGGGGCAGTTCTACTCTGTCCTACAGGGTCGCTATGAGTCGGAATCGACTCAACGGCATTGGATTTGTTTTGTTTTGTTTTTTTTTGTATTCAGTCCATAACAGCACTCTTTAATTCTCTAACTGGGGTACAAGGTCAAGGGGTCCTGGGTCTTACCCTGGGGGCTCTCAGTCCATCCTGGCCCCTAACCCCCTCGTGTTTTGATCGTGGAACACAAGGCTCGGTCTCTTGGGTTCTGGCATTTTCCACTAAGCGAGAAGCAGCAGCATGGCTGGCTGCCCGGCCCACCTCCTCCGGCCCGTGCTGGCTCTGGCAGTGTGAGTTCAGTGGGAGGTGACTCTCCTGCTGGCTGAAGGAGGGTCTTCTCATCCCTCCTCACGCGACAACATGAGTTCTTTCCCACATGGCTGCCTGCAGCCTGGAGGCTCCAGGATTAGAGGTCTCCTCGGCAGCACTAGAGACCCAGACCATGTTCATCCGCTTCCCAGGGGAAGGGCGGACGCACCTGCAATTCACCACAGTATCCGCAGTGTAATCCCACCTGCTCCAGACAAGGCTGGGTTTCTAACCTGTGCAGAGTAAGACAATCATTTTCATAACAGAAATGTATTTTTTGTTACGGAGAACAAATCATGACCATAAAAATAATTCCCATTCCAATAATTGAGAAGTTTATTGTCTTCATCTCTTAGATCTGCCGTAATAGAAATACCATAATTGGGTGGCTGAAAGGAACAGAAATTTATTTTCTCATAGTTCTGGAGGCTGAAAGTCCCAATCAGGGTCTCGGCCCTGGATGCACCTCGGTTTCTTGGCTCGTGGACAATCCTCACATGTCCTCTGTCTCCTCACACACACATCTGTCTCTAACCTGCTCTTACTATAACTCCGAGGTGGTTATGATGTAATTAACAAAACCCAAAAACCAAACCCATTGCTGTCGACTCACAGTGAGTAGGACAGAGCAGCACTGCCCCATAGGGTTTCCAAGGCTGTAAATCTTTACGGAAGCAGACTGCCACATCTTTCTCCCACGGAACAGCTGGTGGGTTTGAACTGCTCTTCTTTCAGTTAGCAGCTAAGCACTTTAACCACTGTGCCACCAGGGCTCCTTAACAAACATAACAAAGAAACCCCTATTTCCAAACAGGATGATATCCACAGGTATAAGGGTTAGGATTCCAACACATATTTTTTTTGGGGGGGACATAATTTAATCCACGACATTTATTAAATAACATAAGGCTCCCCATTACCCTATTCCAAAATATAACCACTGTGAATACTTTGATATTAAACCTTCAACCTTTCTAGATATAATTTTATATATGCTTTTGTTTTTAACATAAAGAGAGTTCCACGCATGTTGTTCTGGAACCTCTGGGTTGGCAATCCCTTTAGACCTGTCCCATGGCCGTGCATGGGACCCGTGGGGACACGCCTTTGTAGGAACATCCCAGAATACTGACCAATCCCCGCCATGTAGATTCAGTTACTCTGTCTTGTTGTCAAACTGTCATTCTGGGCGCTATGCACAGTGGAGCCACTGTTCTCGCAGAGCTGAGCCTTCCGTGGAGAGCAGTCACTCTCCCTAGAAGGTGGGTGCTGGTTGTCCCTCCTCGCAGGGATAAGGCCTTCTTTGTCTACAAGTCTCTGGAAAGGCGAGCTGAGGACAAGGAAAGGCCAGTGGGTCCTGGGAGCAGACAGCGCATAACCATCACACCTCCCCTAGGGGACTGAGCCAGGCAGGGTGGGACCAGAAGTGGGGACAGAGAAGCTCCAAGGGGAAAGGGCCAGGAACACACCCTGTGTTTCCCTTTGCAGTCTGAGGCAGGAGGTGGTCCTGGCTGAGGCTTCTGGCTGGGGAGAGCTGACGCTGAGCCCATGGGTACCTGAGACCAGAGCCCTTCTGCATCCCCAACAAGAGTCCACAAAAGTAAATCGAGGCCTTGGAGGGCAAGTGTCAGCCCCCTGAGGCCAATATAGAGATATGAGCCAGGTGGGGACAGCGGTGGCAAGGGACAAGCACCCACCAGGTAGGTGAGACCTGAGTTCAACAGCACATGTCTGTAGTTACCACAGAAACAAGGCCAGGTGCTGGGGGACCCATCAGACTTGACAAACCCTCCGTCCTGCCCTGTGATGACCCCTTTGGGCTGGTGATGGCCCTGGGGTTCTTAGACACGTAGGGGCTGAGGGTCAGTGACCTCAGGCGGGAGGTCCTGGCTTCCTTCTGATAAGGACTGGGTGGGAGTGCCCCCCACGTGGGTGAAGCAGCCACACTGCTCTATGCCTTTGAGCTCTTGTTCTGTGGCTTCTGCTGGCTAAATTTCTAGAAACAGAATTTCAAGTCAAAGAACTCGGACAGTTTAAATATTGGTGCCTATGTTGAGATTAGGAGCAGTGGCGGTTCCGTGGTAGAATGCTCATCTTCCATGCAGGAGATCCAAGTTCAATTCCCAGCCAATGCACCTCATGCACAGCCACCACCCACCTGTCAGTGGAGGCTTGCATGTTGCCATGATGCTGAACAGGTTTCAGTGGGGCTTCCAGACTAAGATGAACTAGGAAGAAAGACCTGGCAATCTACTTCTGAAAATCAGCCAGTCAAAACCCTACGGATCGTAAGGGTCTGACCCACAAATGTCATGGGGATGACACAGGACAGGGCAGTGCTCCATCCCACTGTGCACGGGGTCGCCGTTAGTCAGGGGCCGACTTCACAGCAGCAATGTCAACCACGATGCAGCGATTACCCCAGCAGCATCCACTGTGCCTGCTGACGGCGTGCGAGGGCTCGGCCTCCCTGCCAACACCCCACAGCATCATTTCTCATTCCTAGCCCACCTGATAAGTCAGAGCAGTTTCAAGCCACTCTGTCTGATCAGGCAGGGGGCTGTAAGATAGTATTGCAGGGCAATCCTCCCCAAGGTCACAGACAAGGTCCTTGATGGCGCACGTGGTTAGCTTCCTGGCAGAGCCCCTACCTTCTGGCAGAAGCCACCTGCAACACCGACTGGGAGGGAATCCCGAGGCTCGGAAGTCAGTCCTGGCCTTGTAACCCCCTGCAGGAAATCTCGTTTCTTTGTCGTACTGTTCTTGTATCAGACAAAGGGTCCCATTAACTCCAAGAGTAAATCCTCCTGTTTCTGTCCAACTCCTGCACGTGTAACTTCTTAAAAACAGTCAGAAGGGACTTTACAGTTTGCTTTGGATGTGGAGCTTGTCAAAAGAAATAGACAAAAGAGGAAGAAATGGGCTCCTTTAGACCCATCTGCCGACCCCATGACTCCAGCACCACCCAAACACAGGGAGAGTACCGTGTTCACACACACCATCCCACCCCACAGCAGCCCCGGGCTTCCTCTCCCACCTGAGCAGGGCAGGAGACAAGGACGGCCCAAGGAACGGAGCCTGGATTCTAGATGGTTCTGCCAGAGCTCTGAGCCCAGGCTGTCCCTGAAAACCTGCCGCCCCCTCGCACAACGCACCATGGGGCCGGGACACCAGGACCCAGGCCCACCTTGGGAGGCAGTGTTTGCGTGTGCCCCCATAGCAATCCTCGTGAAGAGCCCCCACTCAGGGCCAAGCCAGAAGCACAGACCACGGGCGCTAGAGACGTAGGAGCAGCCAGCTTCTCGTCTGCCCTGGCTCCTCTCCTCCGGGTGCAGTCACCCAGTCTGTTCCACAGCCTAGGGGCCCCAAGCCTGAAGGGACTGCAGCATCCCCAGACGTCTCCTTTAATACTGATGCCTGAGTCCCAACTCAAACCAGTTACATCGGAATGAGGGGTCTGGTATCGGGAGTTTTAAAGCTCCCTATTCCCCCTACCCCAAGGGATCTTGTCATGGATTGAATTATTTCCCCCGAAAATGTGTGCTTCAACTTGGCTGGGTCATGATTCAGTACTGTACGATTGGGTAATCTGATGTGATTTCCTTATGTGTTGTGAACTCTATCACTATGATGTAATAAGATGGATTAGCAGCAGTTATACTGATGAGGTCTACAAGATTGGATAGTGTCTTAAGCCAATCTCTTTTGAGATATAAAAGACAGAGGCGAGCAGAGACACATGGGAACCTCATACCACCAAGAAAGCAGTACTGGGAGCTGAGTGTGTCCTTTGGACCCGAGGCTCCTGCGCTGAGATGCTCCCATACCAAGGGAAGACTGATGACAAGGACCTTCCTCCAGAGCTGATGGAGAAAGCCTTCCCCTGGAGCTGACGACCTGAATTTGGACTTGTAGCCCACTAGACTGTGAGAGAATAAACTTCTCTTTGTTAAAGCCATCCACTTGTGGTATTTCTGTTAGAGCAGCACTAGATGACTAAGACAGATCCCAACGAGCAGACAGGGGTGAGGCTGCACCCCATGGCCCCCCCCACCCCAAGCACTGGAGCCCAGCCAAGCAGAGATGGGGAGAAGGGCTAACCCACTGACAGGTACATCTCTGGATGCCGAATTTGCCTGTAAGTGTTGCTTTGCCCAAGACAGTAATATGTTCATTGCTTTGACAATAAAAGAAAACCAAGCACGGGTGTGCACAGAGCGGAAAGGACCCCTGTCCTTCCTGGTGGACAGTTGCTCGGCCAGACCTCAGCCTCATAGCAGCTGCAGCCCACCGCCCAGGGGGATCCCCTTCTCCCCTGTTCCTCTCTGCGGTCCTGCTGCACCTCCTTCCAGGAAGGCAACTTCCAGTGAACTCTAAGGATACTCAGCTTCCTTTCTTCAAGGTCAGCGAGAAGACCTTGACATCAAGGGGTGGAGTGAGATCTCCCCTCCCTCAGGTTTGGCCACACCCCACTCCTCACCTCCGTAAAGCCCTTCCCCCAGCTCTGCTGCACGTCCGAAAGGCCAAGGGGAGGGTGATTGACTGACCTCTGATCCGCGGCTCCTGCTGCCCCCACTCCTCCTGGGGACTGTTATCGGCGCCCCAGGAGGCTGCGGACGCCCCTGAGTGCTGGCTCTCAGCACTAACGGGCTCCTGACCCACAGAAACTGTAAGATAACAGGGCGCCGTCTGACGTCACTGTGCCCATGGTTGTTTGTTACGCAGTGAAGGTAGCTGATACTCAGGACTCTGCCTCAGGGCCATCCCTAGCCATGGGGGAAGCACCGTGCAGCAGGAACTCCCTGCCTGGCGCTTCCTTCCACATACACCAGGCTTTCTCTCCACCACAGCACAGGCTAGGACAAGTCCGCTGTGGGGAAACTGAGGTACCAAGCGGCTAACAGACTCAGCCAAAGTCACTCAGCTCACTAGAGGCACGGCCAGGATGGGGGTTCAGGGGTCAGCTCCTAGCTCTGGGGCTGTCAGGATCGGATGGCTGGGCAGACCCCCAGCCGCAGGGGTGGGGCAGAGAGGAGGTGCTCACTATTAACACGTGATTAATTTTCTGACGGTGGCCTCGATCATGGTTAGCTATTTCATTCTCTAATATTAGCCTGGGGGCAGTGGTGGTTCACTCGTAGAATTCTTGCCTACCATGAGGGAGACCCGGGTTCGAATTCCCAGTCAATGCACCTATGTGCAGCCACCCTCCGTCTGTTGGTTGAAGTTTGCTTCTTACTGTGATGCTGAACAGGTTTCAGCAGAGCTTCCAGACGAAGACAGACTAGGATCTACTTCTGAAAATCAGCCAATGAAAACCCTACGAATCACAACGGTCCAATCTGCAACTGATCGTGGGGATGGCAGAGCAATGGGCAGCGTTTTGTTCCATTGTGCACGGGCTCGTCATGAACTGGGGACGAACTCAACAACAGCTAACAACAACAGTGCGATCCTGAGTCGGGCATCCCAGCTCACAGACACTCAGAGGGATTAAAAAGAGAGGTGAGGGGGGAGATGCTGCCTTCCTGGTTGTGAAAACCTCCTAAACCTCCTTCTCACTGCAGGAAAACCAAAGTCACCTCACAGATGGCACAGGACACATCCAGGGTTTGAAGGTGCCCATCCACAATGAACCAGAGTCAAGGAGATTGGGACTGAGCCGAGTCCTGGAGGGGGACAAGGAGCATGGCATTTGGGGTCTCCTGGTCCCCCCCATCTGGCTTCTCCTACACCTTTCTCAGAGGTTCTGAGGGTTAATTCAATCCAGCAAACATTAACCGAGAGCCTGCTGGCATGAATGTTGGTGGGGGTGGGGAAGCACAAGCCATGGCTCCCTTCTCAGGCCACTTGTTTCCAAAACCTGGCCGGGTCCATTGTGACAAGTGTGACAGTGGACAGGGTTGAACCCTGTGGGTCTCCCTGAACATGAGTGATGGAGGGTGTCTTGGTCATCTAGTGCTGCTGTAACAGAAATACCACAAGTGGATGGCTTTAACAAAGACAAGTTTATTCTCTCACAGTCCAGTAGGCTACAAGTCCAAATTCAGGGCGTCAGCTCCAGGGGAAGGCTTTCTCCGTCAGCTCTGGAGGAAGGTCCATGTCATCAATCTTCCCTTGGTCTAGGAGCTTCTCTGCACAGGAACCTCAGGTCCAAAGGACACGCTCTGCTCCCCGCCCTGCTTTCTTGGTGGTATGACGTCCCCAGCTCTCTGCTTGCTTCCCTTTCCTTTGATCTCTTGTAAGATAAATGGGGGTGCAGACCACACCCCAGGGAAATTCCCTGTACATTGGATCAGGGATGTGACCTTAGTAAGGGTGTTGCAATCCCACCCTAATCCTCTTTAACATAAAATTACAATCACAAAATGGAGGACAACCACACAATACCGGGAATCATGGCCCAGCCAAATTGATACACACATTTTTTGGGGGGACATAATTCAATCCATGACACCCCTCCTTTGACATTGGCAGGAGATTCAAACCGCAAAGCCCCCATCCATGTGCGGAAACCCAACCACAATAAAAACCCCGAGTCAGGTTCCCCTCCCAGCTCTCTCAAGGCATTTCAGACCAGCTTGGGAGCCCACCCTGCTCTCCACACAAAGCTTCACTATGTGAGTAATAAACCTTTCCTTGGTGCCGGTGGCACAGTAGTTAGGAGCTTGGCTGCTAATCGAAAAGTCGGCAGTTCGAATCCACGAGTTTCTCCTTGGAAACCCTATGCGCCAGTTCTACTCTGTCCTATAGGGTTGCTATGAGTTGCTTTTTTGTTTGTTTGGTTGGTTGGTTGGTGCCTGTGGGGCATCATCAGTCTTGGCATCTGAACCAAATTTTGGGTGGGGGTCCATGGCGCTCTGCAGGGTGACCACACACGAGCATTTACAACCAGGCAGGCTGAGCTGCACCATGTGGGACATTTTCTGACCAGGTAAGCACAAGAGGCAGGCTGTACCTAAGAATGCCTCAGTGTGGAAGCATCCTGGATGCCACCGGGAGGATGCCCTCAAGGATGGAACGGGTGGGAGACACACTGACCAGCACTGGCACTGCCGTCCTTCTTGTGGCCATGGGACGCTGCAAGCTCAAGCCGCTCAGGGCAATTTGGGGGCATCTAAATCACGGTACTTTCAGCTCAAAATATCAATCTGTTTCTTTTTTTACATGAGGTGGCTCTCTGACTACATGAGTCCCAACCTCAATCCATTAGCGAGAGACAGTAAGTGAAGAAAATCAGAGACACCGTTAATGCCGCTCATCCCAGCCTGACACCTGCAAGCCCTCAAGGTTTGGGGGCAGGAGGGTCATCAGGGAACTGTCTCCTGAGCCCCTCTCACAGCAGTAAACCAGTACCGACCTCTCCCATTTACCTTCTGCTCCAGTGTGCTTCTCCAAGGTGCACACATACCACCCATCGAATTTGCTACCTCAATCCATGAGGTAGGACAGATAACATCGTTTCTGATTCCTTTTTGGAGCAGAACGATAGAGGGCCCTCCCCTGGGGAACAGACTGGGTACGTGAGAATGTGGAGTTCTAACACTGGTGGACACCCAGCCTCAGCAGGCAGACTACGTGCCATAGCGGTTAGACCCAAGCCCTGGAGGGAGGCAGACCTGGGCCCCAACCGGAATCTGGGGGTCCCCCACAAGCACCATGACAAAATCATTTTGATTTTCCTGGAATCCATATTTCTGAGTTCATGAATTTGGGGTGACCCAGCCAAGCCATCAGCCCTTAGGTATCCTTTTGAATCTGGAAGGAACTGGTTTCCTGGAGTCATCTTCAGGTCAAACAATAGCTTAGTGAGCAGCTTTTTGGAGACTATTTGGCCTTGGCTTTTCTCCCAAGTGAGATGAGAGAGGCTGGAGATTCTCAACAGAGGCGTGCCGTCAGTTAAATATCGGAAGAACCCTTTCCAAGATGGCGCTCCCTCAAGTCATTCCTCATCGCCAGGATTTTTCTCCCACTTTAAAAGTTGAGGGCATTTTAAAAAACTGCTGTAAAATATATCTATATACACAACATACGCCAATTCAACATTTCTCACGTGTACAATTTAGCGTTATCAGTTACGTTAACCGTGTTATGCAATCATCACCCATAATCATTGTCAAATTTCCCATCACCATACACAGAAACTCACTGTTGCCTGAACAATGAATCTGGGGGCATTTTTTAATTAAGTTGCACATTGAAACCCACGCTCTTCAGACGTACTGTCAACAGCCCATCTCATCTCTGGCCTCTGGTCCTGACCACAAAGGTCACAACCCCAGCCTGGCTCCCCTCCAGTGGGACCAGGTCAGGACCAAGCAGAGGGCACCCTCTCCATCGCTGGAGGCCCCATACTGGGAGAGTAATTCCTGGGGTGGGAGAAGTGTCTGGATTGAAATTTGATGCCAGCACTTGTGATGTAAGTAAGTATGTACTGCCAACAGGAAGTTAGTGGGAGTTAAAAAGACGAGGGCTCATAGGAGGTTCAAGTCACATCTGAAAAGATTTCATACAATAGAATAGATTTTGTGGTTGCTTTAACTGGAATGCCCCACTTTTACTCAGTATCTTATAATGAGGTAGGCTTGGCTAATCGGGTGTCAGGAACATGGTGGGGGTGCCTCTGAGCTATTCCCCAAACCACTGTGAGGCTTGCAAAAGTTTAACTGGTTTAGTTAATTCCATGTGATGCTTCTGAGCTCCTTAAAGGGAAGCTGGGAAGGTGCTATTTAAATCCAAGGTATGTTTTTTTTTCCTTATCTGAAAAAAGCAGCTGCAAACAGTGCCTGCCTCAGAGGGCTGGTGTTAAACTGCATTGCTTCTTAGCTTTCGAGTTTTCCTGGAGTGAGATTTGGTGCAGCACTTGTGATATAAGTAAGTATGTACTGCCTAATAGGAAGTGAGTGGGACTTAAAAAGACTAGGCCTCATATGACCCAGCAGCTCCACTCTTGGGTATGTATCCAAGAGGCTTGAAATCAGGGACTTACACAGATATGTATATACCAATGATCATTGCGTTACTATTCACAATAGCCAAAGGTGGAAATAACCCGGATTCCATCAACAGCTGAATGGACAAACACAATGTGGTCTCCCCATACACTGGAGTACTACTCAGCCATGAAGAGAAACGAAGTCCGGATACCTGCCACACCACGGAGGAAGCTTGACAACGCTACGTTGAGTGAGAGAAGACAGACACAGAAAGACAAACGCTGTTGTTTTCTCTAGGAACTTACATTCCAGTGTTATTTATTATTTGTTCATTAAATAAACACACAGCGAGAAGACACTCTGTATAGGCAGAAAGACATACACGACAGAGGACTGCTTTCACTTAAAGTACCATGTACCTTCTACATGGTTGCCTTTTTATAAACTCAATATCCTTCAGAAATGAACTTTTTCCTCCCATAGGGCTTGTTTTTTTAATTGTACTTTAGATGCAGGTTTATAGAACAAACTAGCTTCTCACCAAACGGTTAGTACATATATTGTTCTATGACGTTGGTGAACTACCCCATGTCATGTCAATACTCTCCCTTCTCGACCTTGGGTTCCCTATTACCAGTTTTCCTGTTCCCTCCTGCCTTCTAGTCCTTGCCCCTGGGCTGGTGTGCCCCTTTAGTCTCATTTTGTTTTATGGGCCTGTCATGGATTGAATTGTGTCCCCCAAAAATATCTGTCAACTTGGCTGGGTCATGATTCACAGTACTGTATGATTGTGTAATCTGATGTGATTTCTTTGTGTGTTGTAAACTCTATCACTATGATGAGGTTATATGTGATCTCCTTATGTGTTGTAAATTCTGTCACTGTGATGAGGTTATACCGATGAGGTTTACAAGATTAGATAGTGTGTTAATCCAATCTCTTTTGAGATATAGAAGACAGAAGTGAGCAGAGACACATGGGAACTTCATACCACCAAGAAAGTAGTGCTGGAAGCAGAGCACATCCTTTGGACCTGAGGTTCCTGCGCAGAGAAGCTCCTAGACCAAGGGAAGACTGATGACGTGGACCTTCCTCCAGAGCTGACAGAGAAAGCGTTGCCCTGGAGCTGAAGCCCTGAATTTGGACTTGTAGCCTACTGGACTATGAGAGAATAAACTTCTCTTTGCTAAGACCATCCACCTGTAGTATTTCTGTTGGAGCAGCACTAGATGACTAAGGCAGGGTCTGTCTAATCTTTGGCTGAAGGGCGAACTTCAGGAGTGACTTCATTACTCAGCTAAAAGGGTGTCTGGGGGCCATACTCTCGGGGTTTCTCCAGTCTCTGTCAGGTCAGTAAGTCTGGTGTTTGTTTTGAGTGAGAATTTTGTTCTACATTTTTCTCCAGCTCTGTATGGGACCCTCTAACGTGATCCCTGAGAACGACAAATATTGTATGACCTCATTTATATAAAACATCTAGAAGAGGCAAATGTATAGAGACAGAAAGTAGATGAGAGATTACCAGAGGAGGGTGGGAGGTGGAAACAGGGAGTCATTGTTTAAAGGGTACCGAGTTTCTGTCTGAGGTGATGAGAAACTTTTGGAAATGGAGAGGGGTGATGACAGCCCAGCTTAGTGAGTGCAGTTAACGTCACTGAATTGTACAACTAAAGTTGGTTAAAACGGCAAACTTTTGTTATAGACATTTTACTACAATATTTTTTTTTTTTTTTTAAAGTCTGGGCCTCCTGTTTATGGAGTGCTTCCCAGGGGCTGGAATTCTGTCTGTTTTTGCATCCCTCAGCCTGGCCCTGACCCTGGTCCTGCTGAGGATATCCGTCCCTCTGTACCTCCTTGAGAATCAAACCCCGCTGTTCAGCACCACGGCCAGCTCCTGACACTCCATTTGGGTGCACAGCTTCACGTCCTGCCCAGCCCAGCTCTTCTGCTTCATCCCAGGCCATCCTGAATCAAACAATCAGCAGCAACTAGGAGGGTCAAGTACCCGGCAATGTGAGGAGCTCACGGACCAGGTTTACACGGGTAGGGCAGTTACAGGGTCTAGCGCAGTCACGAGCCAGCCTGACCCCACTTGCCTAGGGCCACCCTAGACTGGCCTCCTGGCCCTACGGCAGTTCGGCCTCCCCTCCTGTGCCTGGTCCCCAAAGAACTTGTTCGCTCTCGCCAGATACTGGGTCTGACCTGCCCTCTCTTTCCACATAACTAAAAGCAGATGTCCCTCCTCCGGATTCTGTGACACTCATTCTCTCTGCACGTGTCGGCTGAGCCAGTGCTCTGTGGCCAGTATGGGCCAGGTTCAGGGCCAAGGGTGAGTGAGACAGACACAGTCCTTGCCCTCAGGAAGACAGCTGGAGGGTGAGTCCAGGTACCGGTGGGGAGAGGCCTGGGACCACCCACATCTGGGACAGCAGGATGTGCAGGCAGCAGACACGCTGGCCTGGGGTGGGAGCCACTGTCCAGGCACCAAGTCAGCATGGGGGTTCAGGTCAAGCAGTTGGGGTACACAGTGGACAGACCAGTCAACGTTTCCCAGGCAGCAGTGCTTGTTGGACAGGCGGGCAGATCACACCAGGGAGGTCTGTGGACAGGCCAGAGAGCCCCAGTGGCAGTCTCAGGCCAGTGGTGGGCACCCAGGCTCGGGGACGGGCCTCAGCACAAGGCCAGGCAGCCGAAGCAGGCATGTCTGAGGGCAGGGCCTAGAGCTGCACAGCAGCCTGGTGCTAGAGCTGGAATGCTGGGCAGTTAAAATGAGTTTCCAACATTTGCAACCAGTCCATGGGTTGTGTAGCCCCCAGGGGCTGCCTGCAGCTGTCTCAGTCTGTGAGCCATTGACTACATCCATCACCTGCTGGTAAGTCAGCTCCATCTCCTGACAACCCCATGTGGGTCAGAGTAGAACTGTGCTCCACAGGGTTTTCAAGGGCTGATTCTTTGGAAGCAGATCTTCAGGACTTTCTCCCAAGACACCGCTTCCAAGCAGCCGAGTGGGTTAACCATTTGTGACACCAGCAAACATGAAAATAAAAACATGCCCCTAAGACCCAGACTCTAGGGCAGCTTTCAGAAAAAGCCTCTTTCTTCCACCTCTGGCTTGTTGTTTGTTATGTTTGTTTCTGTTTTTTCTTCCACTTTTGTCTGTGCAGCTCGTTATACTTCCTCATCTTGGGACAAACCAGGCTCGTTTCTTCTGAATCACAATAAGACTTTTCCTTTTCTCTGTTAGTTATCTCAGAGTCCCCCGCCCTCCGCCCCTTTGTCTTGGTCCAAAATGTTTTCAAGCACTCTGTTTGTGTGGTGTAAGTTTGGACGATCCTTTTGGAAAATAATTTTATATGTATCAAGAGCAATAAAATGCTCATACCATTGAACACATATGATCAAGAACCGATGGTATTGAAGGAAGAAGCTCAAGCTGCACTGAAGACATTAGTGAAAAATAAGGCTCCAGGAATTGACGGAATACCAACAGAGATGTTTTAACAAATGGATGCAGTGCTGGAAGTGCCCACTCATGTATGCCAAGAAATATGGAAGACAGCTACCTGGCCAACCGACTGGAAGAGATCTGTATTTGCGCCCATTCCAAAGAAAGGTGATCCAACAGAATGCGGAAATTATTGAACAATTTTGTTAATATCAAACACAAGTAAAATTTTGCTGAAGATAATTCAAAAATGGTTGCAGCAGTATATCAACAGGGAACTGCCAGAAATTCAAGCCGGATTCAGAAGAGGACGTGGAGTGAGGGATATCATTGCCGATGTCAGACGGATCTTGGCTAAAAGCAGAGAATACCAGAAAGAAGTGTACCTGTGTTTTATTGACTATGCAAAGGCATCTGACTGTGTGGATCATAACAAATTATGAATAACATTGCAAAGAATGGGAATTCCAGAACACTTAATTGTGCTCATGTGGAATCTGTACATACACAAGAGGTAGTCATTCGAACAGAACAAAGGGATACTGCATGGTTTAAAATCAGAAAAGTTGTGCATCAGGGTTGTATCCTTTCACCATAGTTATTCAATCTGTATGCTAAGCAGATAATCAGAGAAGCTGGACTATATGAAGAGGAACATGGCATCAGGATTGGAGAAAGACTCATTAATAACCTACGATATGCAGGTGACACAACCTTGCTTGCTGAAAGTGAAGGATTTGAAGCACTTACTGATGAAGATCAAAGACTACAGCCTTCAGTATGGACTACACCTCAACATAAAGAAAACAAACAAAAATTCTTACAACTGGATCAATAAGCAACATCATGATAAACAGAGAAAAGATTGAAATTGTCAAGGATTTCATTTTACTTGGATCCACAATCAACGCCCATGGACGCAGCAGTCAAGAAATCAAACAACATGTTGCACTGGGCAAATCTGCTGCAAAAGACATCTTTAAAGTGTTGAAAAGCAAAGATGTCACTTTGAGGACTAAGGTGCACCTGACCCAAGCCACAGTACTTTCAATTGCCCCTTAGGCATGTGAAAGCCGGACAATGAATAAGGAAAACCGAAGAAGGATTGATGTCTTTGAATTACGGTGTTGGCGAAGATTATTGAATATACCATGGACTGCCAAAAGAACGAACAAATCTGTCTTGGAAGAAGTACAGCCAGAATGCTCCTTAGAAGCAAGGATGGCGAGGCTTAGTCTCACATACTTAGGACATGTTATCAGAAGGGATTGTCCCTGGAAAAGGACATCATGCTTGGTAAAGTACAGGGTCAGTGAAAAAGAGGAAGACCCTCAACAAGATGGATTGACACAGTGGCTGCAACAAAGCGCTCAAGCATAACAATTGTGAGGATAGCACAGGACCAGGCAGTGTTTGGCTCTGCTGCACACAGCATCACTATGAGTTGGAACCAACTTGACAGCACCTAACAATATCAACAACAACCGTTTAACCCAGCAAATCCATCTGCAAGTCTACCCAAAAGAAATAATTTGCACCCCTTCAAAAAAAAAGCTTTAAGCACAAACATGTTTGTTGTAGAAATGAGTTGAAAGCAAGTATGTACCTATTAGAATGGAACGGTTACGTCAATTTGATGAAATATTATGCAATCATTAAAATGATTAAAGTTAAATTTGTTTACCATAAAACCTTAAATGATGAGAGAAAGCTAAAATTATATCCCTTATACTTTCGTCTTTGACCTATGTTATTTAGAAGTACATTTTTAAATTTCTAGATGTATGTAGGTTTTCAGAAAAGTTAACCTTTTTGATTTGGATTCCTAAATTATCTGCAGTCAGGACATGTTGCCTGGCTGACACTAACTTACGAAAATGACTGAGACTTGCTCTGGGCCTGAGATGTGGTTTGTTTTCATACACGCTGTGTGTGTGTTTGGAAAGGCAGAGTGTCTTCTACTGGTGGGGTGTGGGGATCCATACCATACCCAGGAGACGAAGCGTGCCCACTGGGTTTCCAACCAGTCCACCTCCTGATCTGAGTGTCTGCACTCTACCTGAGAGCTGCCTCAACATCCCCCGCTGTGCTGCTCTGTGTGTCCGTTCCTCCTGGAGTTCGGCTAGCTTGGGCTTTTCCTATTTGGAAGCAGCGTGTTAAGTCCCCACAAGTTCACAACCTTGCGTCCATAGGACATGACCCCATGTATCTTGAGCATTGCTTTTTGCCTTAAGTCCATCTTAGCTGACACAGCTGTTCCTCCTCTCATAGGGGCATCTTTTCCCACTTTCCTCCTCCAGAAACAGATCCTGAGGCAGCAGCAGGTGATTTATTTTGGGGTGTAAACAGTCAAAGATAAGTGACTGTTTAAACACACACACACACACACACACACACACACACACACACATATATACATAAAACATAGGCAGAAGTAAACGTCTCAAAAACAGCCCAAAGGGCAGGAACGGGGGAAGGAATTATAGTATTGTAAGGTTCTCACAATACACAGGAGTAATATTATTGGCCACGACCTGCCTGTTGGTTTGCTGTACTGTGGTGGCTTGCATGTTGCTGGGATACTGGAAGCTATACCGCTGGTATTTCAAATACCAGCAGGGTCACCTATGGACAGGTTTTAGTGGAGCTTCTAAGCTAAGACAGACTAGGAAGAAAGGCCTGGTAATCTACTTCTGAAAATCAGCCAATGAAAACCCTACGGATCACAACAGAACATTATCCAGTACAGTGGTGGAAGATGAGCCCCCTAGGTCAGAAGGCACTCAAAATACACAGTGGCTTCACACCAACGATTATGAAGATCGTGCGGGACTAGGCAACATTTCGTTCTGTTGCATGTAAGGTCTCTATGAGTCGGAGCTGGCTTGACGGCAAATTACACCATATCAACAGTATTACTGGAATGGGATAAAGGAGCCCTGGTGGCACAATGGTTAAGTCCTCGACTGCTAACCAAAAGGTCAATGGTTCAAACCCACCCAGGGCTCTGCGGAAGGAAGACCTGGTGATCTGCTCCCATAAAGATTACAGCCTAGAAAGCTCTGTGGGGCAGTTTTAGTCTGTCACACGGGGTCGCTATGAGTCAAAATGGACTCCACAACAATGACAACTGAACGGGATCAGTTAAAGATGTGTACTGCATACACATGGGGGACTGCGTCTACAGGGGGGCTGGGCAGAGTGAGAGAAGGAGGAGGGCGAATCCAGGAGCACGCTGTCATGCCCAACACCGCCGTGGGCACCCAGCGGGGCGCCATTCTGCTGGAGTTGTCAGAGGAGTACGCAGAACGCCCCTCAGAAGGCTCTACCCCGGGCCGGAGAGGACAGGACGTCCTGCTGGCTCCTCCCTCACTGGCCAGGGCGGCCCCGATCCCGGCGTCTTCCACACCCAGGGTTGCACCTCTGTCCTTCAGCGCCCTGGGGGAGAGGGGCCAGGAAGCAGACGGTGGGTGATGAGGTGCCTCCAGGGGAGGCGGGGAACTGCCAGGGTGCAGCTGGCTGCTTGGCAACCACTGCAGAAAAAGGTGGGCTAGGAGATGGGAGGGGGCCTTGCTGCAGGGGTGGGGGCTGAAACAGCCCAGAGCTGGAATGTCTAACAGATCATCGAGGGAACGCGCAATGACGCCGGAGAGTCTAGCGGGTTTACCGGGACTGCAGAGGTATTTGGATTCAATCGTGCTGTCATTTTACTTTGCCTTCTGGGCTTTGTCCCGCTGTTCCTGTGCTTCTTTTTGATTCCTTCCTCTCTTATCTTTTGTTGAATTGACTGGGAGTCCCAGGGTGGTGTAAATGGTTAACCGTTCGGCTGTTAACCAAAAGGTTGGTGGTTCAAGCCCATTCAGAGGTGCCTGGGAAGAAAAGCCTGGTGATCTACGTCCAAAACACCAACCACGGAAAGCCTTGTGGAGCACGGTTCTGCTCTGACACACAGGGAGTCTCCAGGAGTTGGAGACGACTCAACGGCAACTGGTTTGGTTGAGTTGATTGAGGGTTTATGCCTTGTTTCATTTATTCACTTCCACTAGTCTGGAAGCTTCACCCTCTGTTTCTATTTTTTTAGTGGTTGCCCTAGATACTTACACACATTTCACTTAGAGTCTAAAATTAATGAACAGCTTTCCTCCCCTCCAGCACACCAGAAGGACTCGGAAGGCTTTATCTCCAAGCACTCAATACATTCTCTTGTTGTCAAGTACTTTAGTCCTGTGCTGTTTCCAGATGTTGGGGGTTCCATACTCGGGGTGGGGAGGGGTCCAAGAGGTTTGACCTCATGCCCAACCATCCCACATTTCTTCTAGTTATAGGGGTGTCCTTTAAAGAGTGGTTCGCACTTCATGATGGCTCTGTCTGCAGGATGAGGCCTGAATCTCCCACGATTCCTTTGTGCGACACTGGGATCAGCACAACATTCTCTGTTCCCAAGCTGGCTATTTAACCGGCAGCCTGGGTGAGTCATTTTTGAAAACACAACTGAATTATTTAAAGCAAGCAAACAAATTAGATTTAACTGCTTGCTGGGGCTTGGCCTTGCTCAGAGGCCACCTTCACTCCTTGCTAGCTAGTGGGCAGGGGCAGGAGGTGGTGATTAAGGGGTATCAGAGAAATCATTATTGGGCAGGAGGGCACACATCAGCCCTGCGGCCAGGCCGGGAGGCACCACCGGCCCTCCTCCCCCTGGGGAGGGTGCCACAGGGCATGGCCACTCCAGAGGTGAGCTCAGAGGCCCAGTCATTGTTCAAGGTCGGCCCATCAGAGACATTATTTTAGAAGTAGTTGCTTTGCTGAGTGACCCATAGCTCTCTGCTCCTGTTAACATCGCTCTAGGGTCTTTGATTAGCATTACACTGGATTGAAAAATATGAAAATGTTTTGCAAAAAGGACATTGTCATGGATTGAATTGTATCCCCCCAAAATATCTGTCAATTTGGCTCGGTCATGATTCCCAGTATTGTGTGACTGATTTCCTTACGTGTTGTAAATTCAATCACTATGATGTAATAAGATGGATTAGTGGCAGTTATACTGATGAGGGCTACAGGATAAGATAGCGTCTTAAGCCAATCTCTTTTGAGATATAAAAGAAATAAGTGAGCAGAGAGACTAGGGAAACTCATACCACCAAGAAAGCAGTGCTGGGAGCAGAGGGCGTCCTTCGGACCTGAGGTTCCTGCGCTGAGAAGCTCCCAGACAAAGGGAAGATTGATGACACAGACCTTCCTCCAGAGCAGACAGAGAAAGCCTTCTCCTGGAGCTGATGCCTGAATTTGGACTTGTAGCCTACTCGACTGTGAGAAAATAAATTTCGCTTTGTTAAAGCCATCCACTTGTGGTATTTCTGTTATAGCAGCACTAGATGACTAAGACAGACATCCTACCCACACGGGTATGTTTTATACAAAAAAAAGAAAACAGTTGTTGTCAAGTTGATTTTGAATCATGGTGACCCCACGTGTGTCACAGTAGAACTGTGCTCCACAAGGTCTTCAATGGCTGATTTTTTTGGAATTAGATCACTAGCGCTTTCTTCTGAGGTGCCTCTGGGTGGACTTGAACCTTCAACCCTGGATTAGTGGCCAAGGGACTCCACAGACTCACACATCTCTGTGGTGTTCTGCCAGTTGCCACACACCAAAGGGCAGTGCTAGAGGAACTGGCCTAAAAAGTAGATTTTGTATAAGGTAAAACATGAGGAAGGCCAGTCTCCATGGCCACACCACTGGGCACCACCTATCACAAAACAATTCTGAGTATTGGTAAAGCCCCCAGGTGAAATTCAACAGGTAGCAGAGAGCTGCTTGATCAGGTGAGCCCTGCAGGGGGCGCTGACTAAGCCCAGTGTGCAGGTCACTGGGGTGCCTGCCCTCTGAGAACGAGGGTGTTGGAATTGTTAGCAATTTGCTTCAAGAATGGCTCCAAAGTAGTATGATTGTTTTTTTGGCTAGAGCAGAGGAAAGAGAATGTTTGGTTTATATCTTCTTTGTCTCCATGAGCCATTATTCCCTGTCCTAGAATGTGACCCGGCTGAAGCTGGACCCACAAGGACACATCAGCTGGGCCCTGAGGTATAAAGCAATAGCTAGGACAATCTTGGAAGTCATTTTTTAGGGAACCTTTCACATAAACTAATCAGAAACAGCACAAAAGACCCACATACTTTCCACTCTCATTTTTTTCTATTAGCATTTAGTGAATAGTAAGATTTGTTGGACCAACGAAGACCCTCCTGACTGTCATTACTGAAACCTGTACCAATAATTGCTAAGAAAGATGATTCAAAAAGTAGAGTCACAATGACTTAACAGGGTTTAGCCAATCTGTGAAAAAGGGATGCTTTCAATGGTTTTGCCCATTTTGGAACGTTAACGTATACTGGTCATTCTGTAATGCTCCTCGGACCCGGGCAGACATGGCTGTGGCAGCGTGCTTGTCCGTTTCCAACTTTTGCCTCTTTGAATATACATCAGATAAAACTTTCTTTTTGCTTTACTAAACTTTGTGATGTTTTTACGCTACCACAGAAGAAATACAACTAGAACACTCCCTTAGGAGCAAGGATGGCGAGACATCGGCTCTCCTACTTTGGACACATCATCAGGAAAGACAAATAGCTAGAAAAGGACATCGTGGTTGATAAAGTGGAGGGTCAGTGTAAACAAGAGAAACCTTCAGTGAGATGGATGGACACAACAGCCCCAACAATGGACTCAAATATACCAATGACCATGAAGATGGTGCAGGACCGGGCAACGTTCTGTTCTGTTATACATGAGGTCACCACGAGTCAGAGCTGACCAGTCTGCAGCTAACAAGAAAAGCCAGCCTCCCTGAAACACAGGAGGGATTAGCAGATTGGTTGAAGATCAGACCTGCTCCTTCCCTATGCCTGTGGGGAAGAAAAACACCCCACGAAAAATCATCCTAGTGTTCTCTCGCTTCTTGATAATTAATCTGATGGTAGAAATGAATGGCAAGTCCTTTAGGATAAATCTCATATAAAAAGAAAACTCTGAGAATATTACTGCTTTGTTCCGACTTTTCAGCCTTTTCAGAACCGGCCGTGACCCATACAAAACCTTCAGGAATCTGCTGCTCGCTCAATAAAACAACACTCCCAAGCTCCAAGGTTGGCAGCCGGGGTCTCCCTCACTGATTTTCCTGGTTGTGGGCTGAGCTTCAGGCTCTCCCCTTCCCTCAAAGGTCAAGATGCAGCTGGGGGACAAGAGGTGGACCTCCTGGGGATACATTCCCTCCCAGGCCAGCCTTGAGCACCAGAGTTGGATTTTATCAAGAGAGTCATTAAGGGGCTTGTCTGGGTTTCCCAGGGCTGCTGTACCAACAAATAACTCAAGTGGGTAGCTTTCTAGGAGCTCTGGCGGCATAGCAGTTAAGCACCACCAGCCGCCCTGTGGGAGAAAGATGTGGCAGTGTGCTTCTGTAAAGATCACAGCCTTGGAAACCCAATGGGGCAGTTCTACTCTGTCCTACAGGGTCCCTATTGACACAGGAAGGACTGGCCAGACCAGGGAGGGTTAAAGCCTCAGACATGACTAAAGCTTTGAAACCCACATCCCTTTCGGTGGAATGAGCAAATGGCCCTTCCTTGTAAGCTGTTTTTCAGACAGACCAGTTTGATCCAGTATCTTGGGCATGTGCATTGCGTTGGGGTGGGGGGTGGGGGGACGACCAACCCGTGACCTTTTTCTTGAGACATGTGCCCCCGACGAGACTTGAACCGATGTCTCGGGGAACTGCACACGTGCAACCTCCCAGAATAAGTGACGCCAACAGACCCAACAGCTTTAGCGATGGGTTCCATCTTGCGCGTGCACCTAACACCCTTTTCTCAGAAACCCACACCCCTTTCATGAATAAAGATGAACCCATTTCCCGCCTAGAAACTTTTATAAGCCTTGTAAACCCTTTGTTCGGCGAGACAAAGGCTAGCGTTGCATTGTCCCACTTTGTCTCCGCTCGCGAGCGACTTTTCCTCAATAAAGCTTTGTTCATGCAGAAAACTTGAGCTTCTCCTGATTATTCTTGGTCAGTAGAAGGCAAGAACCTCACAGGGGCTGCGCAGGTTGGGCAGAAGACCTTGGCAACACCATGAGCCGGGGAATCAACTCTACAGCAAAGGGTTTAGTTTCGTTTGGTGGCTTTAAAGAACATGAGTTGATTTTCTCCCAGTTCTGGAGGCTTGTTAGTGTTGTGCGGCGCCCTCGGGTCCATTCCAGCTCAGAGTCCCTGGGCTGTGATCTTTACAGGAGCAGATTGCCAGGTCTTTTCTCCCGCAGAGAGGCTGGTGAGTTTGAACTGCCGACATTTTGGTTAGCTGCTGAGCACTTAAGCATTGTGCCACCAGTGCTCCTGTTCTGGAGGCTAAAAGTCGGAATTCAAGGCATCGGGAAGCCCATGTTCTGTCTGTCAGCTTTAGGGGAAGACCCTTCCTTGTCCCTTTCAGCTTCTGTAGCCCCAAGTGTTCTACCTTCACAGGGCATCTGTCCTCTTCCTGTTTGTGTCTCTGGGCCTGTTTTGTTCTTTTTCTAAGACAGGACTCAGAAGGAACTAGGTTTGGACCCACCCTACTGTGGTATTGCCTCATTAACATAACAAAAGAAAACCATTTGGACACAATCCCTGGGTGGTGCAAATAGTTAATGGGCTCGGCCGCTAACCTAAGGTTTGGAGGTTCCCGTCCATCCAGAGGTGCCTCAGAAGGCCTGGCCATCTACTTCTAAAAAATCAGCCATTGAAAAACATTGTGGGGCGCAGTCCTACTCTGGCACACATGGGATCACGGTGAGTTGGAATCAATTCGATGACAGCTGGTTACTGGTTATTTGCAAACAGGGTCACTTTCACAGGTACAGGGGTTAGGACTTCCGCATATATTTTGGGGGGACACAGTTCAGTCTGGGCTGCGGAAGGGAGAACGGTAGGTGACTGCCGAGTGGATGTAGGGACTTTTGACTGTTTTGTTCACTGCTGTATTCCTGGAGGCTAAACCAGGAAGGGGTGGAGGGAGGAAGCAGAAGATGGGATGGAGAGGACATAAGCAGGGTGCTATCACCTGGTCACTCCAGTGAACGCAGTGAACATGGCTGTTTTCCAGTGGCAGCTTTGAAAGAGAAGCAGCTGCAGCTTTTATAAAAGGTCCCTATGACTGGGATGGGGTGGGGGGCGGCAGGTGGGGAAGGGGCAGCACCAAATTGAGACCTTTACACAGACTTGAATGTGCACACAAATCTCCCAGGGGTCCTGTTAATGTGTCTACCTATCTGTCAATCTGCCGTACCGTGGTGTCTCACATGTTGCTGTGATGCTCGAAGCTATGCCACCAGCATTTCAAATACCAGCAGGGTCACTCATGGTGGACAGGTTTCAGTGGCGCTTCCCACCCTATGCATCACAACAGAATTTGTCCAGTAGTGCTGGAAGATGAGCACCTGAGGTTGGAAGGACTCAGAATATTCAGTGGCCTCAACAGTGGACTCAAGCATACCACTGATGGTCAAGATGGTGCATGGCCAGGCAATGTTTGTTCTGTTGTACATGGGGTCATTATGAGTTGGAGCAGACTCTACAGCAACCACCACCAAGAAGAACCTGTTAACCTGCAGATGCTGGTCAGCAGGTCTGGGTAGGGCCCAATAGTCTGTGTCTCGCCATCTCCCAGGGGATGCTGCTGGCCCTTGGACCACACTGGGAGTGGATCTTCCAGTGGGTGAAGACATCGACAAGATTATGACAACATAATATTAGTTAACTGATTCAGGTAAGGATCATCAATGGAGGCTAAAACCAGTGGGTAAAAGTTTGAGAAATAACAGCATGTTTTCCTCAAACCTTTACCCACTGGTTTTCATAGTCTCAGAGTCTCTCCCTCTCAGAAAAAATTATGTGAAACTTGGAAATAAAGTCATAAGGTGGCTGCCGTATCTTTTCAATGTCTTACTGGGGCAAAGGCCACCCAAGGATTATCTAGGGGAATATAGTCACTTCAATTCACTGTTTACTATTGATTAAAGGTCCCAGACTTAATGGTGTTACACGTTAACTTCTGGAATTTTGTTCAGTAGGGATTCAAATAACCTGTGTCTTCTGAAAAAGGGCCATATACTCGAGGTTTCTCCAGTCTCTGTCAGACCAGTAAGTCTGGTCTTTTTTTTTTTTTTTTTGTGAGTTAGAATTTTGTTCTACATTTTTCTCCAGCTCTGTCCAGGACCCTCTATTGTGATCGCTGTCAGAGAAGTCAGTGGTGGTAGCTGGGTACCATCTAGTTGTGCCGGACTCAGTCTGGTGGAGGCCGTGGTAGTCGTGGTTCATTAGTACTTTCCCTTGTATCTTTAGTTTTCTTCATTCTCCCTTGCTCCCAAAGGGGTGGGACCAGTGCAGTACCTTAGATGGCTGCTCACAGGCTTTTAAGACACCAGACGCTACTCACCGAAGTAGAATGTAGAACATTTTCTTTATAAACTAAGTTACGCCAATTGAGCTAGATATTCCCTGAAACCATGGTTACCACAGCCCTCAGCCCAGAAATTCAGTCCCTCAGGGAGTTTGGATGTGTCTATGGAGCTTCCATGACCTTGTAGGTTGTATCTTGAGTCAGTCTCTTGAGATATAAAAGAAAAAAGCAAGTAGAGAGGAGAGGGACCTCATTACCACCAAGCAAGAAGAACCAGGAGCAGAATGTGTCCTTTGGAGCCAGGGTCCCTGTGCTGAGAAACTCCTAGACCAGGGGAAGATTAATGACAAAGATCTTTTCCCAGAGCCAACATAGAGAGAAAGGCTTCCCCTAGATCCGGCACCCTGATTTTGGACTTCTAGCCTCCTAAACTGTGAGAGAATTAACTTTTGTTTGCCAAAACCATCCCCTTGTGGTATTTCTGTTATAGCAGCACAAGATGACTAAGACAGTAGCCCTGGGCATTCCTGGGAGTTCCTTGGCAATCTTTGGTGTCCCTTGGCATTCTTTCATGTTCCTTGGCATCTGTCTTCCCCTGTGTGTGTCTCTATGTCTATTCTGCTCCCTTTGTAACTCAGAAGGGATTAGGTTTAGGACACACCCTACTCTAGTATGACCTTGTAAACATAACAAAAGACAATCACTACTTCCAAATGGGTCACATCCACAGGTACAAGGGTTAGGAATTCAACACGTCTTTGGGAGACACAATTCAGTCCATAACAGCAGTCCAGCCTGACACACAGCAGGGGCTCAGAGAAGGCATTAGTGAGGACCAGCAGCTAGTGGTCAGATTCAAGGCCTCCCCCATTCCTGCTGTCATGGGGTTCTGGTCTCGGCCCCACCCTCTCCTGCTGCCATATATCCACAAGGATGGCCGAGGGGTCAGAAATCCAAAGGCTAAGCATTTACATGGAAGAGACCAGCTTATCAAAAGAGACCGCTGAAGCCACAGGAGAATAAAACAGAATTAACAGGAATGTTTACGTATTGATACCTCATGACACATCCTCACCACGTATGGCCTCTAGTCTGCTGGGCCTCGGGTGGAGGCAGCAATTCAGCCCAGAGAAATAAAGAAATGGGTGTTTCCGTGCACAGCTGAGTGAAGGCTGGGCGACTTTTGACCCATTGTATGTGTAAAGTTCATCTTGCTTACTTTGGAACATCATCAGGAAAGACTAGTCACTAGAAAAGGACATCATGTTCGGTAAAGCAGAGGGTCAGCAAAACGAGGGAAACCCTCAGTGAGGTGAACTGACACAATAGCCACAACAATGCACTCAAACACACCTATGATTATGAAGACGGCGTTTCGTTCTGCTGTACATAACGTCACCATGAGTCAGAGTTGACTCAACAGCAACTAACAGCAGCATATGTGTAAAAGGATAAAAATGGACCAAACATAGTGTCTGGGGTCTTAAAAGCCTGTGAGCGGCCATCAAAGCTACTCCACTGGTCTCATCCCTTCGAGATCAAGGGAGAATGAAGAGAACAGGATACAAGGAAAAGATTAGTCCGAAGGACTAATTGTCCACAGCTACCAAGGCCTCCACCGGACGGAGTCCAGTA
>NW_004444064.1:5349864-5365641 GCF_000243295.1 Trichechus manatus latirostris
TTGTTAACCAATGTCATAAAACAACATGTGTACTTCTGTTTCATGAGAAACTATTTGTTCTGTAAGCCTTCACCTGAAGTACAATAAAAAAAAAATGGATCGAACAACTCACTGTAAATTCCTAGTTATGGTTGACTTTGGAGGAGGGGAATGGGACTAGGGATGAAAGGTAAAGGGAACTATCTGCCTTGGTCATCTAGTGCTGCTATAACAGAAATACCACAAGTGGATGGCTTTAACAAAGAGACATTTATTTTCTCACAGTCTAGTAGGCTACAAGTCCAAATTCAGGGCATCAGCTCCAGGAGAAGGCTTTCTCTCTCTGTCGGCTCTGGAGGAAGGTCCTTGTGATGCATCAGTCTTCCCTTGGTCTGGAGCACCTCAGCACAGAAACCTCAGGTCCAAAGGACACGCTCTGCTCCTGGCACTGCTTTCTTGGAGGTATGAGTTTCCCATGTGTCTCTGCTCGCTTCTCTCTTATATCTTGAAAGAGACTGGCTTAAGACACCATCTAATCTTGTAGACCTCATCAGTATAACTGCTACTAATCCATCTTACTACATCATAGTGATAGAGTTCACAACACATAAGGAAATCACATCAGATTACAAAATGGTACACAGTCATACAATACTGGGAATCATGACCCAGCCAAGTTGACAGACATTTTGGGGGGACACATTTCAGTCCAGGACACTATCTGAAATGCTTTACTGGTGTTAATTTTTTAAAAAGGCTTGAAGCAAACAGGACAAAATGGTAATATTTGCCAGTTTTACAGTGGTCAGTGTGCAGATATCTGCACATTATTCTTGGTAGATGACATGGATTGAATTGTGTCCCCCAAAAATATCTGCCAACTTGGCTGGGTCATGATTCCCAGTATTGTACGATTGTGTACCATTTTGTAAATCTGCTGTGATTTCCTTATGTGTTGTGAACTCTATCACTATGATGAGGTTATACTGATGAGGTTTACAAGATTAGTGTCTTAATCCAATCTCTTTTGAGATATAAAAGAGAGAAGCGAGCAGAGACAGACACATGGGAACCTCATACCACCAAGAAAGCAGTGCTGGGAGCAGAACGCGTCCTCTGGACCTGAGGTTTCTGTGCTGAGATGCTCCCAGACCAAGGGAAGACTGATGCATCACAAGGATCTTCCTCCAGAGCCAACAGAGAGAAAGCCTTCTCCTGGAGCTGATGCCCTGAATTTGGACTTGTAGCTTACTGGACTGGGAGAGAATAAATTTCTCTTTGTTGAAGCCGTCCACTTGTGGTATTTCTGTTGGAGCAGCACTATATGACTAAGACAGTAGATTTCTGTAGTATTTATTTTCTCAATACAAAAATGATAATAGAAAAGAGAATTTTGAAAGTTTTTAAAAGAAAAAAGTTGTATCTATTTAGGAAAGTATGAAAAAAAAAAAAAAACCTTAAGTTTCATGACCTAAAGTCACCACCATTATTAATATTGGGTGTATTTCTCTTTTTTATAGTGTTCATATTTTAAAGATAGTTATGCTTGATGTATAATTTTGTTTCCTGGTTTTTTTTACTTCATGTTACAACAAGCATTTTTGTTGAGTCAGCCCCAACTCACAGAGACCCCTTACACAACAGAACAAAACGTTGTCCAGTCCTGTGCCATCCCCATAATCGGTTGGGGATCAGACCATTGTGATCCACAGAGTTTTCACTGGCTGATTTTTGGAAGTAGATCACCAGGCCTTTCTTCCTAGTCTGTCTTAGTTTGGAAGCTCTGCTGAAACCCATTCGGCACCACAACAACGTGCAGACCTCCACTGACAGTCGGGTGGTAGCTGCACATGAGGTGCATTGGCTAGGAATCGAACCCAGATCTCCCACGTGGAAGGCAAGAATTCTACCACTAGACCACCACTGCTCCCTTCTACGTTACTAGATTCTTCATAATCATCACCGTTAATGACTGTGTAGTATTTCATCAAAAGCATATACCATCACTTACTCTTTCCCCAATAAACATTTCTTTTCATAGTTTTATTTTTGCTATTATAAATAGTGCCTCAGAGAAAAATCTTGGTGCAAAGAAGAAGAGGATGTGTGATGGTTAAGATTGTATATCAACTTGGCTGGGCCATGATTCTCAGTGTTTTGGCAGTTGTATAATGTTGTGATCACTTCCTTGTTGAAATCTGATATGTGATCACCCCCATGAGGGAATCTCCTGAGTGGTACTGGCAGGGGCGGGGCCTGCGGTGGCTCACTGCCCCCTCAGCCTTCATCTCTCCGCCCTCCACCAGCTACTTCCTTCCTGCTCGCCTTGCCAAGATTTTTGGCTTGCTCCGGACCCAGCAGCTGCCTCTTGTTGTCTCACCTCCAGTTCTTAGGACTTGAGCTAGCAGCTTACCTGTCAATCTTGGAATTTGTCAATCTTCACAGCCTGTGAGCGGGAGCCCTGCTCTCCGACCTGCCGATCTTGGGCTCGCCAGCTTCCACAGCTGTGTGAATTGGGAAAGGCCTCTACCCTGGTCCATGGACTTGGGATGTTCTAGCCTCTACAATCATGTGAGCTGTTTTTCCTTGATATAAATCTCTATATATATTTATACACTTTACTGGTTTTGCTTCTCTAGAGACCCAGCCTAAGACAATGTGGAAAGAGGGATATAATTGCTGATGTCCAATGGATCTTAGCTGAAAGCAAAGAATACCAGAAAGATGTTCACCTGTGTTTTATTGACTACAGCAAGGCATTTGACTGTGTGGATCATAAAAAATTATGCAAAGAATGGGAATTCCAGAACACTCAATTGTGCTCATGTGGAACCTGCAAATGGATCAACAGGCAGTCGTTCCAACAGAACAAGGGGATACTGCGTGATTTAAAGTCAGGAACAGTGTGCATCAGGGTTGTATCCTTTCACCATACCTATTCAATCTGTATGCTGAGCAAATAATCCGAGAAGCTGGACTATATGAAGAAGAATGCAGCATCAGAACTGGAGGGAGATGCATTAACGACCTGTGATTTACAAATGACACAAGCATGCTTGCTGAAAATGAAGATGACTTGAAGCCCTTACTGATGAAGGTAAAAGACTACAGCCTTCAGTATGGATTACGCCTGAACATAACAAAAACGAAAACCCTTACAACTGGACCAGTAAACAACATCATGATAAATGGCAAAGAAATTGAAGTCGGCAAGGATTTCATTCTCCTTGGATCAACAATCAATGCCCGTGAAAGCAGGAGTCAAGAAATCAAACGACACATTGCACTGGGCAAATCTGCTGCGAAAGCCCTCTTTAAAGTGTTGAAAAGCAAAGATGTCACCTTGAAGACTAAGGTGCCCCTGACCCAAGCCATGGTATTTTCAGTCGCCTCATATGCATGCGAAATCTGGACAATGAAAAAGGAAGATTGAAGAAGAATGGACACATGTGAACTGTGGTGTTGGCATAGAATACTGAATATGCCACAGGCTGCCAGAAGAATGAATGAATCTGTACTGGGGGAAGCACAGCCGGAATGCTCCTTAGAAGCGAGGATGGCGAGGCTTCCTCTCACTTACTTTGGACATGTCATCAGGAGGGACCAATCGCTGGAGAAAGACATTATGCTAGAGGGTCAGTGAAAAAGAGAGACCTCTGATAAGATGGATTGACACAGTGGCTGCGTCAATGGGCTCAAACAACAGCAATGATCACGAGGATAGCGCAGGGCCAGACAGCGTTTCATTTTGTTATGTCTAAGGTAGCTGTGAGTCGGAGCCAACTCAAGGGCACCTAAAACAACAACAGCACACACCCACACCCACACACACACACATATTTAGGATCCTCCCCATGATCGGTTGGGGATCAGACCATTGTGATCCATAGAGTTTTCGCTGGCTGATTTTCAGAAGTAGATCGCCAGGCCTTTCTTCCTAGTCTGTCTTAGTCTGGAAGCTCCGCTGAAACCTGTTCAGCAACACTCAAACCGCCACTGACAGTCGGGCGGTGGCTGTACATGAAGTGCACGGGCTGGGAATCGATCCAGGGTCTCCTGCATGGAAGGTGAGAAATCTACCACTGAACCACCACTGCCTGATCAGTGAATAATCAAAAAAAAAGACCAAACCCAAGTCGATTCGACTCACAGCAACCCTACAGGACAGAGTAGAACTGCTCCATAGGGTTTCCAAGGAGCAGCTGGTGGATTCAAACTGCTGACCTTTTGGTTAGCAGCTGAGCTCTTAACTGCTGGGCCACCAGGGCTCCCAGTGAATTGTAATAATAAATTTAAAAACCCAAACCCATTGCTATCGAGTTGAGTCTGACTCATAGCAACCCTATAACAACCCTATAGGACAGAGTAGAATTATCCCAGAGGGTTTTCAAGGAGCAGCTGGTGGATTCGAACTGCCGACCTTTTTGTTGGCAGCCAAGCTCTTAACTACTGAGCCACCAGGGCTCCAGTGAATAACAGTGACTGTAAAATATTGACTACGTGAAGATCCATGAGTCCACAGTGATATTAAGAGAGAGGGAGAGAAGTAAATGTCATTTGTCACCAGGAGGTGACATTATATGAATCCCTCGCTCTAAACACTGGCATTTAAAGGGAAGTGATCTTCATTCACTCTGCCCTTTTACAGCTGATGAGGAAAAGCCTTTCTTTACAGAAAAAATGCCAGCTAATAAATGTAAGAATGATCATGTAGAAAACTCGCCAGTCCACAAACCCGGATGAAATAACTCATTCAGACAAGGGTCGTCACTGGCTGCTAAATCAGCGGTTTAAATTTGTCGGAAAATGGAGTGTTCGACGTGCTGCTAACCTGGTTACTTGATCATACAAAAGGAAACCTTTACAGTGAGAGAACAAATGATCGCCACCTGTTATGGGTGGAATTATGTCCCCAAAAATATATGTTGAAATTCTAACTCCTATACCTGTGAATGTGCCCCTGTTTGAAAATAGCATTTTCTTTTGTTAGGTTAATGAGGTCGTGCCGGAGTAAGTGGGTCCTAAACCTAATCCCTTCTGAGCAGTGTCTTATAAAGGGGAGTACGGACACTTGTGTTCGGCTGCTAACCAAAAGGTTAGCAGTTTGAGTCTACCTAGAGGTGCCTTAGAAGAAAGGCCCGGCAATCTACTTCCCCAAAACAAGCCACTGAAAACCTGATGGAGCATAGTTCAACTCTAACACGCATGGGGTCGCCATGAGTCAGAGTCGACTTGATGGCAACTGGTGTTTTGGTACAGACGCAGAGAGACACACACACGGGAGACGCCACGTGACAACAGTGGCAGACAGCAAAGGACCACCAAGGATTACTAGCAGCCGTCAGAACTTGGGGAGAGACCCACAGAAAGAATCAACACAGCCGAGACCGAGATCTGGACTTTTAGCCTCCAGAACCATGAGTAAATAAATTTCTGTTCTTTAAAGCTACCCACTTGTGGTGGCCCCAGAGACTTTTTATTGTTCTTGTTAGCTGTCGACGAGTGGGCCTCCGATTTGTGGTGACCCCATGCACAACGGAATGAAACACTGCCCAGTCCTGCACCATCCCCGTGACCGTTGTGATCCATACGGTTTTCACTGGTTGAATTTCAAAAGTAGGTTGTGAGGCCTTTCATCCTAGTCCGTCTTCGTCTCAAGCTCCGCTGAAACCTGTTCAGCATCACAGCAACACACAAGCCTCCACCGACAGATGGGTGATGGCTGTGCATGAGATGCATTGGCTGGGAATCGAACCTGGGTCTCCCGCGTGGAAAGTGAGAATTCTACCACTGAACCACCGCTGCAGCCTAGATACCATCTTAACCAAACGATCAGGCAGCATCTCCATCAGGGGGGCCACGGACGTCACGGGCTCCCAGTGAGAGGCAGCACGAAGCACCCGGCATCCTCGATGTGGCATAGGCTACCTGCTTTAGCCTGAGCCCAGTCGGTCCTTTCGGCCAAGGCTCTCAACATCTTAGTGCCATGGAGCCTCTGGCTGCCTGCTGGCCCCGTGGACCCCTTCTCAGGATGATGTTTTTAAATTCATTAAATAAAGCACATAGGAGTACAAAGGAAACCACTTAAAGTGAAAAGCAGTTACCAAAATATTAAAGAAACAAAATGATAATGTACGTGATAACCCGATAGTGCATTCGACATGCAGGCAAGTTAAAGTCAAATTGTATTTCTTTCAAAGGAGGGCACCATTGGAAAGACTACTGTGTCGTTGAGTAAGAATCTTAAGTGGTCAGGGGGTCTTTGACTCATCTGTTTTCATGTATTGATCAACAAAAGACTGTTCATAAGAATTTCCAAAAGGCGAAGTGAGAATCTGGGTCCCTGGTGTGCAGACAAACACATGCAGACATGCCTAATGACTGGCCCCGTGGCGGGCAGCCTCATCGCAGGAGCATCTGTAAACAGGAGGGCTAATCCTGCCTCTACTAACTACCATAATTATTCGTGGTGATGAGCATCGATGACGTTTGAGATTTCTGTAACAGCTCTAATGTGATGTGAAAATATCTGAGACTCTCCATTGCATCACAGAGTCATGGGCACATTAACGCCACTGTGGTTTGCTGCCTACACTCATCTGTAAAAGAAGGGGTAGACTGTTGTCAGAAGCTCGCAACAACGTAACTCTTCCCCTCCCTCCCGCCCCCACCCACTGCTTGAGAACAACTGATTTAGAGAGAATTCCCAGCGTACAGGCAATACTGGCGAGAGAGGGAAGAATTAAATGATGCCCCCAAGGAATCTACATGACAAATCCAAAATGTGGGACATTCTCTACTGACCTGGGAATACCAGGGGAATACCACAGGAAGCAAAAAATGAGGAATGAGTAAGGGGGAACATGAACCTCGATTGGACGCATGTTTGAAAAAATACCTTCATATTACATGCTGGTACGATTGGGGACATTTAAATATAGACTGGATATTGGATTATGATAGGAAATTACTGTGAATTTTCTGAGTGCAATAATAGCATTGTGGCTTTGAGGAGAATGCCCTTATTTTAGCAGTGCTACTTACTTCCAAATGGTTCTATCAAAAGAAAGCCCACACACAAATACATGGAGGTAGATATGTTTGTATGTCTGTATACATGTATGTACACAGAGTCCCTGGGTGGTGCTAACAGTTAACAAGCTCATATACTAACAGAAACGTTGGAGGTTCGTGTCTGCCCAGAGGCGCCTCAGAGAAAGGCCTGGTGATTTACTTCTGAAAAATCAGCCACTGAAAACCCTATGTAGCACGGCTCTACTATGACACACATGGGGTCGTCATGAGTCAGAATCAACTTTATGGCAACTGTTTTTTGTTTTTTGCTTATGTATATATGAATATAGGAAACCCTGGTGGCATAGTGGTCAAGAGCTACGGCTGCTAACCAAAAGGTCGGCAGTTGGAATCCACCAGGCGCTCCTTGGAAATTCTATGGGACAGTTCTACTCTGTCCTATGGGTCGCTATGAGTCGGAATCGACTTGACGGCAACGAGTTTTTTGTTTGTTTTATATGAATAGACGTGTGGGAGACAAAGAAAGACACAAAACCAGTATGGTCAAATATTAGTAATTATTGAATCTAGGCGGTGGGTAAATTCAATATGTGCAGTTGTCAGAATGTGGACTCATGAGATCCTCCCTGGGGTCTGGGAGGTCAAAGCCATTTTCATGACAACGTTACTTGGTTTTGTGTTGTTTTTACTGGGTTGACATTTACACCGATGTCAATGGTGTAGAGGCAATGGCAGGTAGAACTGCTGGATCAAGGCCGGGGCACCACACTCTCCTCGCTGTCATTGTACTTTTCACCACCAAACACTCCAGTGCTTGATGAAGCAGCCATCATTACTAACTATATAACTCTTGACCCTTGAGTCTTCTGGAGTCCCTGGATGGTGCTAACGGTTTAATGCACTTGGCTGCTAACTGAAAGGGTGGCGTTCAACTCGACCTAGAGGTGCCTCAGAAGAAAGGCCTGGTGATCTCCTTCTGAAAAACTGGCCATTGCAAACCCTGGGGAGTGCAGCTCTATGACACACATGGCATCATCATGCGTCAGAGATGACTCTAGGCAACTGGTTTTTTAACGTTTAATGCATAAGGCACTTCACTGCAGACTGAAGTGCGGTAGTTGTCTTGGGGAAAAACATCTGTGGGTTTGGTTGTGAGCCGAACTAGGGGCTGCTTTCATGGATCATTTATACTTAAAAAAAAAAGTGAATGACTATTCAGACCTGGTTAACATGTCCTCCTCAGAAATGAATGGTGAACCTTTAACTTCCAGGAAAACAATTGACAGTTTTTGCTGTCAATGATGTAATTCAAGCTTCCCAACAAAAATTAGAAATTTGGAAAACCTGTCTCCATCACAACGGGCATGACATCTTCTTAAAACTAAAAGGCTTTCCTGATGAGGCAGGTGGAGATATTAATGAATGTGATATTCTGATATCGTATGACGAATGTATCAAGCCTGGGAGGTCTGCATACTCACTGAACCACTATTTTTCAAACGGCCCAGGCATGATGATACAAAACCGTGCTCATAACCGATATGTTCCCTGCCTCTTGTTGCTGAGAGTCCACATACCTGTACAGATCAGAGGAACACACCCACATGATGTGCTTAGTATTCCCTTTTAAATATTATTAGTGTGTAATTTAAGGATATTTTTCTGGCGTAGCTTTCAATTTGGTCCTTATATTTATTTTTTTAAAAAAAGAATTCTGTTATTGAAAAGGTGATATAACATCATTGGAGGGAAAATTCAATCCATGACAAGGGGTTAGGACTCCATCATAAATTTTGGGGGACACTATTCAGTCCATGGAGCCCTGGTGGTGCAGTGGTTAAGAGCTTGGCTGCTAACCAAAAGGTCAGTGGTTCGAATCCGCCAGCCGCTCCTTGGAAACCCTATGGGGCAGTTCTACTCTGCTCTCTAGGGTCGTTATGAGTTGGAATCAACTCCATGGCAAACGATAACATCCTAATACAACGCCATCTTCATTTTTGTATATGACCTCCCAGAAGCTGCTCATACCAATACTGTTTTAGACAGGTGAATGACATGTGTGCAAATGGTTTCAGCTTCTGATCTTCCCGTGCTGCAGAACAAAGACTTTTCCCTTTTTCTACATAGTCTTCACAATACTAACTTTGAGTGGTGTGCAGCAGGCTACGGTGTTCAAGAACTTACTAAACAATCCCTTTTTTCATGACACTGGGTTATGTTAGGTTTAGATACCACTGCACAGAATGTCCTCATGTCAGGGGTTTTTGCTTCCATTAAATGACTCCCTTTTGTTGAACTCCAAGTCAAGGAATACTTGTTGCCTTTGAGTCGATTCCGACTCATAGCGACCCTACAGGACAGAGTAGAACTACCCCATAGGGTTTCCAAGGAGCGACTGGTGGATTTGAACTGCCAACCTTTTGGTTAGCAGCCATGCTCTTAACCACTACACCACCAGGGTTTCCAAGTCAAGGAATAGCAGCTTCGAAAAATGAATTTTGTAATATGTTCTGCTGCTGTCGTTTCATTTTTTTTCTTTAACATTTTATATTAAAAGTTTCAAACAAAGAGAAAAATTGAAAATATTGTTCAGGGAATACCCACATGCCACCCTCTTGATTCTACAACTAACACTTTACTATATTTGCTTCATCACATATCTTGCCGTCCCTCTGTCCATTGATCCATCTGTCTTATTTCTATGCATTTGAAAGTAAGTTACAGGTATCGATACCTCTTTGCCCCAAAATACTTCAACATGCCTATCATTAACGTGAGCTGAAGGTCAACATTTATTTATGGTTCTTTGTATTTTTCTTCTGAAGTAAAACGTACACACAATAAAATGAACAAAATTCCGTAGTTTCTGACAAATGCATACACCTGTGTAACCCAAATCGCTATCAGGGTAGAGAATATGATCATCACTCTAGAAGGTTCCTTCATGCTCCTCCCCTCCAGCCTTGTCCCCACCCTATCCCTACCAGAAGCCACTATTGCTCCATTCTTTTTCTACTATAAATTAGTTTTGCCAGGTTAATTTTTTTTTGAACTACATATATGTGGAATCATACAGTAAGTATTGTTTTGTGCAAGGCTTCATTCACTCAGCATAAAATCTTTGAGATTAATCATTGTTGTTGCATGTATAAATAATTCATTCCATTTTATTGCTGAGTAGTATCCTACTGTATGGATATACTACAGTTTGTTTATCCATTTTGCCATTAATGGACACACTTGGGACTATCACGAATAAAGCTGTTATAAAGATTCTTGTCAAAGTCTCATTGAAAACATGTTTCCATTTCTTTTGGTAAAAAGCGTAAGAAAGCAATTGCTGGGTCATAGGGTAGCTGTGTATTTAGTTTTAGAAGAAACTACCCGATCTTCGACCAAAGTGGTTCTACCATTTTACATGCCCACCAGCAATGTGTTAGAGTTCCAGTTGCTCCACGTCTTTGCTAAACACTCTGTCATTTAATTTTTAGTCATTATGATGAGTGTGTAGTCCTTTCTTAATGTGGTTTTAATTTTTGTTTCCTTGATGACTAACAATGTTGAGAACTTTTTCATGTGTTTATTGGCCATGTGTATGTCTTCTTTTGTAAAGTAGCTGTTCAAATAGTTTACCCATTTTTAACTTGCTGTTTGTCTTTTTATTGTAGAAGTTCTTTGTATATGGTGGATACCGATCCTTTGAGAGAGAGAGAATTTACAAATACTTTCTCCCAGTCTGCAGTTATCTATTTCTTTCTTATTAATGTCTTTAGAGAAGCAAACCTTTTTAATTTTGACAAAGTCCAATTCATCAATTTTTCTTGTACTGTTTTTGCTTTCTGTGTCCTTTCTAAGAAATCCGTGCTTACCCCAAGTCAAAAATATATTCCCCTTTGTTTTTATCTAGGAGCTTTATAGCTTTAGCTTTTACATTTACGTCTATGATCCATCTCAATTTAATTTTTAGTACGGTGTGAGGCAGGGTTCAAGTTTCATTATTTTCCATGAGGATATCTAGTTGTTTCAGAGGCATTTGTTCAACAGACTTTCTTACCCCAGTTCAACTGCTTCTGTGCCTTTGCTGAAAATCAAATGGCTGTGTAAGCGTGGGTCTATTTCTGGGTTACTTTTTTCTCACTGATCTAGTTGTCTATTCTTTTCTAATACTATACTCTCTTGATTACTGTCATTTTACAGTGAGCCTTGAAATCCAGTAACGTAAATCCTCCAAATGTTATTTTTCAAGATAGCTTTGAATATTCCTGGTCCTTTGCATTTGCATGTAAAATTGACAACAGTTTGTCGGTTTCTCCAAAAATAGCTTGCTAGGATTATGATTAGGATTTTGCATTAAATTGAAAGATCAATTTAGGAAGAATTGGCCTCTTAGCAATACTGAGTCCTCCAGTCAGTGAACATGGTGTATCTCTTAATTTAGATCTTCTTTAATTTCTCTCCGCATGTCATTTGTACGTGTGTGTATGCGCGTATGTGGGTGTAGCTCATTATTAAAATCATACAATTTTGTTGTAAAAGAAATGGAAAATACAGAAAAGTAAATTCAACAAACAGAAAAGCACTAAGACCTACTCAGAGACCATCACTGTTAACATTTCAGTGTATTTTCCTCCACTTCTTTATCTATGCACAGTTTGGGTTTGCTTATTTTACATGGCTGCGTTAATAGTGTATATGCAATTTTGTCTCCTGCATTTATGACTGAGGCATGTTGTAGCAAACTCTGTTAGCCCCTGGCTGTGTCCCCTCAATCTTCCCTAGAGACAGTTCCAACACCTGTTCTTGTGTCTTTTTGCGTCCACGGCCATGAGTGTTTTTGGCCTGCACACAGAGCTGCCCAGAGCACTGGGAAATTCCAATCGCAGGATGACTCTCAAACCACTGGAGGAGGGAATGGTGGGTAAATACCCCAGCTGCCTCGCTCCTCAGAGGGAGTGTTCTGAAGCGTGTTCCTCCTCGTCTCTTATGACGTCTCCCTGGAGGCACTGAACACCAGTCCCCTACTACGGCTCCTTGTTCATAAACACACTCTTCACTGGCTGGCCCCCCTCCCCGTTTCATGTCCCAACTTCCCAACCACTGCTTCTGGGGTCATCTCCTTGTCTTGGGTATGCCTTGGCAGGAACCAAACTAAGACACATTTCCCTATTTTTATTCACTGTGTAATATTCCATCCAACGTATCTACTATTGATTACCACCCATTTAAGAAGCCCTGGTGGCGTCGTGGTTAAGTGCCGAGCTGCTGACGGAAAGATTGGCAATTCAAACCCACCAGTCCCTCCACAGGAGAAAGATGTGGCAGTCTGCTTCCATGAAGATTACAGCCTTGGAAACCCTATGGGGCAGTTCTACTATGTCCTATAGGTTCGCTGTGAGTCAGAAACCAACCATGTCCCTCTTGTCTTAGTTTCTTAGTGCTGCTGTAAGAGACATACAAGTGGGTGGTTTTAAAGAACAGAAATGTATTTCTCATAGTTTAGGAGGCTATCAGCCTGAATTTAGGGCACCAGCTCTAGAGGAAGGCTCTCTCTCTGTCAGCTCGAGGAAAGGTTGCTTTCGACATCTGTAGACCTTGATTCCTTGGTGATCTCCATGTGGTGTGCATCTTCCCCGCCATCTGTGTTCTTTCTCTGTGCCTAATCTGCTCTTTCTATGAGTGAGTAGGTTTAAAACACAGCCTACACTGATACGGCCTTATATTAACACAACAAAGAAAACCCTATGCCAAAATGGGATTACGTCCATAGATATAGGGGTTAGGATTCCAACACATATTTTGGGGGGACACAACTCAATATATAACATCTCCTTTTGGCCAGCATTTTACTATCATAAAAAATGCTGTGAAGAACATAGTTATGCATGAAGCTTTTTTGGCCTCTAAGATAATTTCCATAAGATGGTTTCCCAGAACAGAAATAGTGTGAAGTCTCTGAATTCATATTACCAAAATGCTCTTCTGAAAGAATTGAACCACTTTAGGGTCCTCCCAGGGAAGTATAAAAATGCTCATTTTCAAAAATCCAGATCTGATGCCGTCAAGTTGATTCCGACTCATAACGACCTCATAGGACAGAGTAGAACTGCCCCATAGTATTTCCAAGGAGCGGCTGGTGGATTTGAACTGCAGACCTTTTGGTTAGCAGCTGAGCTGTTAACCACTGAGCCATGAGAGCTCCATGCCCATTTTATCTTCTAAGAGAATTTGGCATCTACTCTTAGTTTATTAAGTAGGAAAATAAAACAGTAGTGAATTTCTTTTTCCTTCAGGTGATGTGGGAAGAAAGAAGTCACACTACTGACTTTCATGGGTGTCATGGATTGAATTGTGTCCCCCTAAAATATCTGTCAACTTGGCTAGGCCATGATTCCCAGTATTGTGTGACTGTCCATCATTTTGTCATCTGACGTGATTTTCCTACGCGTTGTAAATTCTATCCCTATGACATTAATGAGATGGGATTAGCCACATTTATGTTAATGAGGCAGGACCCAATCTACAAGATTGGACTGTGTCTTGAGTCAATCTCTTTTGAGATATAAAAGAGAAAAGTGAGCAGAGAGAAAGGAGGACCTCATACCACCAAGAAAGAAGCACCAGGAGCATAGCACGTCCTTTGGACCCGGGGTCCCTGTGCTGAGAAGCTCCTTGACCAGGGGAAGATTGATGACAAGGACCTTCCCCCAAAGCCAACGAGAGAAAGCCTTCCCCTGGAGCTGGCACCCTGAATTATGACTTCCAGCCTCCAAGACTGTGAGAGAATAAATTTCTCTTTGTTAAAGCCATCCACTTGCGGTATTTCTGTTATTGCAACATGAAATGACTAAGACAATGGTTTTCTCCTGTGCTTCTTTTGCATGACGAGTACCCGCTTATTTCTACCAAGAGGTGGGGATCAGAACACCCCTCTGGAGGGGAACAACCCGTATTCCCAAAGATAATGAAATTTTTGGGCCACGGACAGTTCTGTCTTATACTTGGAGCAACTCAAGAACACTTCACTGAGAGCTAGGATTTGAGAACGTTACCTTTGTTTGAACAAGTATTTTTTCATTTGGGTGAAGAAATGTAATAAGTAAATAAACACGTGGAGTTCAGAAAAGTGGTTTGTAAAAAGTGGATTATTACTACAGCCTTCAGCATGGCTTACACCTGAATGTGAAAAAAACAGAAATCCTCACAACTAGATTGATAAACAACATCATGATAAACGGAGGAAAAATTGAAGTTGTCAATGTTTTCATTCTACTTAGATCAACAATGCCCACGGAAGCGGCACTAAAGAAATCAAAGGACATATTGCATTGGACAAATCTGCTGCAAAGGGAGATCTCTTTAAAGTGTTAAAAAGCAAAGATGTCACTTGGATGAAAAAGGTGCACCTGACCAAAGCCATGGTCTTTTTAATCACTTCAAATGCATGCAAAACTTGGCAATGTAAAAGGTAGACCTAAGAAGAGTTGACACATTCTAATAGGGGTGTTGGTGAAGAATACTGAATATACCATGGACTGCCAAAAGAATGAACAAATTTGGGGGACCTCATACCATCAAGAAAGCAGTGCCAGGAGCAGAACGCGCCCTTTGGACTGTGGTCCCTGCGGCGAGAAGCTCCTAGTCCAGGGGAACACTGATGAGAAGGCCGACAGAGAGAAAAAGCCTTCCCCTGGAGCTGATGCCCTGAATTTGGACTTTTAGCCTACTTTGACTATGAGGAAATAAACTTCTCTTCATTAAAACCATCCATTTGTGGTATTTCTGTTGTAGCAGCACTAGATAACTAAGACAGAATTTGGTACTGAGAGACTGGGGTGCTGCTCTAACAGATACCTAAAACGTGGAAGTGGTTTTAAAACTGTGAATGGATAGACGTACGGCAGTGACAGAGGACCAGCAGCAGCAGAGAATCAACAGCAGCAGAACCAGCAGACCAGTGAAAGACGGCGCTGGAGCCAACCCACGGAGTGAGAGAGCTGAGTGCCTGTGTGCAGGAGGCTTCCTGGTGGAGTGGGGTGTCTCTGGGCACTTATTGGTGGAGCTAGGCTTGCCAACCCACAGAGCGAGAGAGCTGAGTATCTGTGTGCCCGAGGCTTTCTGGAGGAGTGGGGTGCCTCCGGGCACTTATACCAGTGGAGCTACAGAGGTTTGGAACACTTGCCCCAGCAGGGCAGATGCGGGCATGAGGCCCAAGGGCCAAGAGGCCACAGGAAACAGAAGCAGAAGCTGAAGAGACAAGGGACACAAGCCTAGCTGCTTCAGTCTCAAAAGGTATGGCCATGACCTCAAGGGTTTCAAAGGGTGGAGCAATGGCCTCTGGTGTTTCTAGGGGTGGAGTTGTCACTCCGATGGAGTAGGAGAATGGTGTGCCTAAAGCCAAGGGAGCAGAGTTGCTGTCCCAGTGGGCCTGGAAGGCGGAGCTGAAGCCCAGGGCTGATGGGCCTCCACTCAGAATCCAGAGACTGTGGCCAATACCTAGAGTCTGGAGGGCAGGGCCATTGTGTAAATTGTCTCGGAGAACAGAAGACTATTTTCAAAGCCTTGAGGGCTAATGTAATGTGTTCTGCTGACTTGTTGGTGCCTGTTATCCCTTCTTTCCCTCCAGTTTTTCCCATTTGCGATGGAAATGTCTAGCTTGTGCCTGTTCTGCCATTGTACCTTTGGAAGCAGATGACCTGTATTCTAGATTTCACAGATGAAGAGGAATTTTTGGATTTTGGACTTGGAGTTAAGACTTTTGCTATG
>NW_004444064.1:5365743-5413031 GCF_000243295.1 Trichechus manatus latirostris
GGTCTCTGCGCTGAGAAGCTCCTAGTCCGGGGGAACACTGATGAGAAGGCCGACAGAGAGAAAAAGCCTTCTCCTGGAGCTGATGCCCTGAATTTGGACTTTTAGCCTACTTTGACTATGAGGAAATAAACTCCTCTTCATTTAAAAACAAAAAAAAGAATGAACAAATTTGTCTTAGAATAAATACAACCAGAATGCTCCTTAGAAGTGAGGATGGCAAGACTTCAACCTGCTTACTTTGGACACATCATCAGAAAAGACCAATTGCTAGAAAAAAACATCATTTGGTAAAGTAGAGGACCAACAAAAATGAGGGAACCGCTGAATGAGATGGATTGACACAATAGCCACAACCTTGGGTGCAAATATACCAATGATCATGAAAACGGCACGAGTCTGGGCAACGTTTCATTCTGTTATACATAAGGTCGCCATGAGTCAGAGCGAACTCGACGGCAACTAACAGCAACAACAACAATCTTGGCAATCAGAAAAATCCACCAGGCACAGAGTCACCTGCAACTAACCTCATTCTGGATGAGCGAGAGACTTCTGGGTTGTCACTGCCTTTAGCTGGTTACTGTGGTAGACAGAATAATCGCCCCCCAAAGATGTCCATGTTCTAAACCTGTGAACATAGGACCTTACACAGCAAAAGGGACTTTGCAGATAGGATTAAGTTAAAAATTTTAAGACGGGACAATGGGCCTGATGTAATCACAAGGGTCCATAAAAGAGGGAGGAAGGAGGGTCAGAGCCAGAGAAAGAAGATGTGACAATGGAGTGATGTGCTTTGACGATGGAGGAAAGCGTCATGAGCCAAGGAATGCAGGTGGCCTCTAGAAGCTGGAGAAGGCAAGGGAACAGTCTCCCGTGGAACTTCCAGAAGGAACTAGTGCTGCTGACACCTTGATTTTCATCCTATAAGACAAGTTTTGGACTTCTGACCTCCAGAACTGTAAAAGAGTAAATCTGTGACATTTTAAGCCACCACATTTGTGACAATTTGTTACAGCAGCAACAGAAAACTAATACGGCTACTTTCTGCTTTCATTTGTTTATCAAAGACCTGCACAAAAATTTCCCAGTGGGAAAATGTCTTGTAGAAGACCACATTTCTTAAAATGCCCAGTATATTAATAAGTAATGTTTTAAAAGTATACTGGCTTCTCAGAGGCAGAGACACTGTAGGACCTGCCCAGAGATTGCTGACCCAAGACAATTCATACCGTCTGAGGGGATCCAGGAAAGCATCCCCAGGCAGCCGCTCTCTGCAAAACTGAGGAGAAAGGCAGGGTGGGGAAAATCACACCAGACACTGAAATAAATTATACCAAATATTAGCCATAAATTGCAAAGAAAACAATTCTATTACACACTAAATTTAAGGTAAAATGGATGTCTTTCCTCTCAGGAGAGACTCATTAGCTCACGGACTGTTCTACGATTGTACACCAGGCCTGCACTGCGTGTGAGTGGGAACAGCACAGACTTCCAGTAGTTCATATGTCCACTGATACAGACGCTTCCTGCCTCTTCCCCCAAGAGAAGGAGAAAGGGTGCAGCCGATTGCACCTGCTGTCTCCTATCAACGTGGTTGTGCTTGCTGGGGACATGTGCTTAAGTTTCCAAACTTAATTCTTTAGCCATCCAATCAATCCACATTAAGCATCCAAATACACCAACAGTTATGAGGATGGAGCAGGATGGGGCCATGTTTCCTTCTGTTATACATAAGGTTGCTATGAGGCGGAGCTAACTCAATGGCACTAACAATGACAAGCACCCTGTGTGTGAAGCATGTTGCTCACTGTTCCTGCCAGCTCAGGGTCATTTAGGCGAGATGGGAACGGGTCATACAGGTGACACCCTGATTTAATTTCCGGTCTTTTCTTTTCTTAAAAGTAGGCTTTAAATGCTTTAAATTATGAATTAAGTCATGTCTGTTGTGCCCACCCCTGTATTCACGTGGATACAGGTGAATCTATTTCACTCATCTTAACCGCTGTAAAATATTCCGTTGCGAGACTAAACCACAGCTTATGTAACCATTCCCCAAATGAGGAATCGTTGGGTATTTCCCCCTCTGGCCATTACAAACGCGGCTGCCCTGAGTGTCTTTGCACATGTTCCTGCACACTCAAGTGTGGTATTCTCCAAGTCAGATCCTCCAAGTGGAGTTGCTGGGTAGGAGGGAAGGCTCGGCGTCAACCTCAGCCTCAGATAACAAGTGCTATCCTCTGGAACAGTCTGTGTAGGATAAGGGTTATAAGCTCCTTGAAGGTTGAAAAGAACTCACCCGCAAAACCAGCTGAGTCTGAGAGAGGTGGTGCCTCGGTTGGCTGGTTTTAATGTTGTTCTTTTAAACTATTGAGTCCGTTATCTTCAATGGCTATAGGATTGTTCAAGGTTTCTTTTCCTCTTGAGTCAGTTTTGGTAAGCTGTTTGTTTTGTTTTTTAGGAACTATTTGTTTTGTTCAAATGTTTTAATATATTGGTATAAGGTTGTTCATAAAGTTCTCTTATAATATTTATTCTCTAGGTATGTCGCCTTTTTAGTTTATATTCATTTGCACCTTGTTGTCTTTTTCTCGATCAGTTTTGCTGGAGGATTATAGTTTTTTCTTAAGTTTTTTTTTTTTTACAAGCCAGGTTTTTGTGTTGATCTGTTTTGTTATTATTCCTGACTTGCCAAGGCCATGTTGGCCCATCCTCTCTCACAATCACCTTCTCTGGCCACCAGAAGATGGATGGAACCCCAGGGAGTATTCAGTCAGAAACTATTTAAATTGCAAGATGAAAATGAGTTGCTAAGGACTGAATTGTGTCCCCCCCAAAAATATGCGGAAGTCCTAACCCCTGTACCTGTGAATGTGATCTTGTTTGGAAACTGGGTTTTTCTTTTGTATTAATGAGGTCATACCAGAGTAGGATGGGTCCTAAACCTAATTCCTTCTGAGTAGTGTCTTAAAAAGGGGAGAACAGACACAGACACACACGGGGAAAACACCATGGGACAACAGAGGCAGATGCATCTACAAGCCCAGGAACACCAAGACTTGCTGGCAGCTACTAGAAGCTGAAAGACACAAAGAAGGACCTCCCTCTAGACTACACCCTGAATTTGAATTTATAGCCTCCTAGACTGTGAGAAAATAAATCCTGCTCTTCAAAGCCACCCATCTGTGGTGTCTTGTTATGGTAGCCGTAGGACACTAAGACATGGGTCTTCTGTTTTAACAGTTTTAATGTTCCATCAACTTAAACAGTTTGCTAAGATTATTATTTTAGAATTATTGTTTAATGAATTAAACTCATACATTCTGGCACCTATCAACACTCTGTCAAGTCAAATTTGGACAATTAACCTCCACTCAGCATTTCTACATCTTGTATACTGGTGGATGAACGGTTGCCTTTTTGAGGAAATAGTGGGGACACCATCACAAAGGGATTGTGAAAATCAAAATGGACAGCTGCATTGCTAAGCAGAAGGCCCAAACCTCCAGGCACAGGCCACCATGCGTGGTGCAGTTATCAGGAGTGCGGAGCCCCTGTCCTTAGTCTGAACCACAGACCCCACAGCCCAGGCCCCAGGGCCCGGACACCTGGATCTCACTCAGGCTCTCACGTGCTTTCTTACTCTTATTTTCCCCTTGGCCACAGGTAAGAGTTTGAAGCTGGAGTGACCATGAGTCCCTGGTGTTCAACCCTGGCTGTGCTGCCAGGTACCACAGAAGCTTTTCAAACACAGCAATGCCAGGCGCCACCTGAGAGCCCAACTTGGAGCCTGGACGCCCCCTTTTCTAGAAACTCATCAGGTAGAGCCACCAGGTTTACCGAATAAACACAGAGGACACCCAGTAAAATCGGAATTTTGGAAAAGTCACAAATGATATTCTAGTGCATGATGTTCCAGATATTGCAAGGGACATACACTAAAAAATTACTCATGGTTTATCCAAAATTCCAGTGGAACTGGGTGTCCTATATCTGGCGACTGTGTCCTCAGGTAAGTCTCAGGTGCAGCCACAAAGAGGTCTACAAGAGGCCCACTGCAGGCTCAGTCCCTGGATGGCAGAAGGGCCTATGTGCTCAGCTACTGCCCATCTAGAGCCGCGAGCCTGGAAGCCTCCTGAGCTAGGGGTGTGTGGGGGTGGGGGACAGGGAAAGGGAGGGAGGAGTGCATAGATGGGTGCAGGTTTGGGCCACGCCGTCACCGAGCACCCCAACACACACACTAGAGGGCTGGGGGACCCACTTTTCTGTTCTAAGGGTCTATGAATCTCTCATTAAAAGCACAAATTAATGTGGAAAGGCACCCAGGTCCATCCCCGAGGTGACAGCTGAGCCTGCTGGTAGCTAGGCTGGGCCTTGGTTGGCAGGGACTCACACCTCCACAACCAGAGGCTCGAAGAGTGAGGGCCACATGGTAGCCATGCTCCTCCTCACCTTGGGTGTGTCTGGATGCCTCGCCCATGCAGTGGACGTGCTCTGCATAGGCATAGGCCTGGCATGTCTGGGAGGGTCATCTGGGACAGCAGGGCACAGTACCCACCCCAGCCTCTCTCCTGTGCCTCTCAGGTTCCCTATGCATGTGGAATAAACCAGAGGGTCCCCCAGAGGCCTCCTCGAGCCTCTTCAGTAAGCCAGGGCTCAGGAGAGTCCAGCTGGGCATCCGTGAAGGAGGGCGTGAGTAGGCACAGTGCAAACCCCAGCAAGCCAGTCACTGCTCCCCAGGGCTCCCCAGGCAGGTCCAAACTAGATTTGAAATGCTCAGAGAGAGCAAATCCCACTAAGAAATCAGGGTGGTTGTGTTTTCTTAAGTGGAACATTAGAGAAACATCAGTAAGTTAACTTGAGTACAGTCGCCAACGGCGGGATTACATGTGGGTCAGAGGCTGACCAAGTGCCTGAGCTGAACTGCAGGGGAGAAAATTGATGGAGGGAGCCTGTTTTCTGCCTTTTTCCCATTTCCAACCTGGAGAAGGAGGGGCCACATTTCAGGGACATTTTGGGGAACCCCTAGGCTAAAGCAACCCTCTGAAGTTGCTCAAAGCTCAGAAACATCGTACTGAGGGGCTGCAGGCCTGGGACAGGATTCCTCTGACCCCAAGTGTGGTGTGTCTGCACTGCTCCTGCTGTGCTGTCTTTACATCCCCTCTGTTAAGTGCTAAGAATTGTTTTATATAATGATATGCAATTGTCGTCTTAACATTTAGTGATCACTTATGGCATAGAAGGTCCTGAACTAGGTACATCACATACAGTTCACCACTTAACTGCCAAACAACGCTGTGAGAAAGTCTTGTTACTCTCACTTTACAGGAGGGGAAACCGAGGCTCAGAAAGATTGTTGTCTGCCCCCAGTCCACGGTGGCAGAGTCAGCAGGAGGGTCTGAACCAATTCTTTCTGGTACGGTCACATACACTAGTAAGTGCTTCCAGTCACCGGACCAAAAAGAATTGGTCAATGTTCAACCATTTCAGGAGGTCACATACGATCAAGAGCCAGAGCTACCAAGAAAGAAGTCCAAGCCACACTGAAGGCAATGGTGAAAAAACAAGCCTCCAGGAATTGACGGAATATCAACTGAGATGCTTCAACAAACAGATGCACTAGAATAGGCTGGATGAAAGAGCTAGAAGACACCTTACTACCTAAAGGCCAGGTGATTACTCTGATTCAGTTTTCTCATCTCTAAAACAGGGATCGTGAAAATGGTGTGGCCACAGCACAGGTGTCAGAGCTCGGTATATGAACACTTTCTGAAAACGGCACAAATGTCTGTGTTACTATGTCTGTGTTACTATGATTATTATTACTCCCATACTCCCACTGTCTGTTTCCAAAGCCTCCATGACACTTTTATAAATATATAAAATATAAGGGAGATGATGTTGAATATAAGTGAATTTTTCTTCGGTCACTCAGGAAACACAAAGCTTCAGGGACATGGTTGCAAACAGCCTACCTTATACTCTGGACATACCAACTGATGGAACTTCCGATTAAGAAGATAAGGTGGAGGAGGAGCCAAGATGGTAGACTAGTTGGACACACCATGATGTCCCTCTGCAGCAAAGACCCCAAAAAAACAAGTATAATAGATACAGATGTCAATCCTGGAATCCTGAGCATCAAAGGAAAGGGTAAAGAACTAGATCGAACATCTAATGGAAGAAGAAACTGACTGAAAACAGTGAACAAGAAGGGATGGAGTGGAGGTGACTAGCCAAATGGCCCAGCATAACGTGGCCATCTTGAGCTAAAGACAGCGGTGATCTGGGTGAGCAGCAGAGGAGGCAACTTCATGGAATTTCCATTAGGACACAGAGAAACTGAGAAGACACACCCAGAGTGAAACAAGAGGTACAAACCTACCCATCCCTGCAGCCTAGACCTCTGGGGACCATGGTACAAGCCCCCCCCGCAACCTGGCTGCCTGCTCTTCCTTTCCTGCTCACCCAACTGCTCTGAGTGCCAGCACACCATGCCAGCTTGGCTTCAACCCCTTTCCCCACCCTTCCCATCACCCAACCATGCTGAGTACCAGCAGACCACTCTGGCACAAACCAGACCACCTGCCCTGCCCTGCCCTTTTCACCTGCCGACCCTGCTGAGTGCTGGCAAGCAGCTCTGGCACGGCTTCAGCCACCAGCCCTGCCTTTCCCACCCACCCCACCTGGGTGAGCTAGCCCACCCGTCACCTACCCCCGCAACAGGTGAGTGTCAGCGACTGTGTGCCCGTGTCACACATCCGTCACCCACCTTGCTCCCCTCCCTGACCCGGTGAGCAGAGGTGCCTGTGCACCCCTATGCCCAGCAACCCTCGCCATGGCCCGCAGTCCAGCAGTGCCTCCTACTCCCTCCAGCCACCTGCGCTGGATGCCTGAGGATTGGTGGCACATCCTCCCCTGCAGCATCTTCTAGCAGAAAGGGGCATGCCCTCCAATCGGGCACCCATGGACTGGCAGAATCCACACTGTGCCTTCCCCCCACATTGTCCCCTTCTATAACCAGAGGCTTGTGCCCACTCTGACCACCTCCACCCAGACTGGCCAGCCCTGGACTGTTAGTGAGAGTAACTGTGCCACCACCCAGTGACTGATGACCCAGGCACCCTCACCCAGAACACGTAGCAATCAACAGTGTGTGCACACAACTCCCAACCCAGTGACCAGTAAGAATGCTCCCTGCACCCACACCACGCTGACAAGCCTGACAGACACATCATCTCCCCTGAAACACAAGCTACATCCTCAGCAGCCCCATAAGACCAGCGACCAAAGAACTTCGCTTGCACACCCAATCGCTGCCCCACCCACCCAGAGACAGGAAATGAAAGCTCCAGTGTGACTGGACTAGCAACCAGAGTGGCACACAATCCCCACCTACTCAAATATATCAAAACAAAACAAAAAATCAGGACACAGCAAACAAATATACGATAAATCAACGAAGATTATAATACCTTGATGCCTCTAAGACAACAGAAAATATCAAATCACATAAAGAAGCAGGTCAAGATGGTTCCAGCAAGTGACCAAAATAAAGAACCAAAAAACTCTCTGGAGGAAGAAATGGTAATGGAACTACCTGATAAGGAATTCAAAAGACTAATATATAGAGTTCTCCGAGAGATCAAGAAAAACACAGACAAAATGAAGGAAAACAGATAAAGATCAAGGAAAATACAGACAAAACAGTGGAATAATTCAGGAAAACAATTCAAGAACAAAATGGCAAAATAAACAAATTAGAAACCATACAAAACTAGCAACCAGAAATCCAAAACTTTAACAATAAAATTTCAGAAACAGACAACTTAATAGAAGGATATAGGCCCAGAATTGAACTACTGGAAGACAAACTTAGTGAAATTGAGGACAGATCCCTTGACACCAATTTGTATGAGGAAAAATTAGAAAAAAAAAAAAAAATGAAGAAAGCCTAAGAATTATGTACGTCACTATCAAGGGGAAAAAAATTGCATGTGACTGGAGTTCCAGAACAGGGGGAGGCAATAGAAAACACAGAGAAAATTGTCAAAGATTTGCTAACAGAAATCTTCCCTTGTATCATGAAAGATGAAAAGATATTCATCCAAGAAGCTTAGCAAACTCCTTACAAGATAGATCCCAAAAGAAGGTCACTAAGACTTACCATAATCAAACTTACCAAAATCAAAGACATAGAAAGAATCCTGAAAGCAGCTCGGGAAAAATGAAAAGTCACCTACAAAGAGAAACTCTCTTCGGCTGCGTTCTCTAGAAAAGCAAAACCAGTGAAGCGTATATATATACATATATGCGCGCGCGTGCGTGTGCGTGTGTGGAGAGAGAGAGAGAGACAGAGATAGAGATTTACATCAAGGAAATGGCTCACACAATTGTAGAGACTGGCAAGTCCCAAGTCTGTGGGTCAGGCGTCAGGCTGGAGGCTTCTCCTGACTCATGTAGCTGCAGGGGCTGATGAAGGCAATATCGGCAGTTCAGATGATGGGCTGCTGGCTCATGGGCTGCGGAGTTTGACAAATCCAAGATCAGCAGGCAAGACAGCAGGCTGCTGGTTCGAGTCCTAAGAACCCAAGGTAAGATGATGAAAAGCCAAATGCAGGATCCAGAGCAGAGCAAACTCCAGTGAGCTTTGCCAGAAAGTCCATATATATATTGGATGCAGGCCACACCCCAAAGGAAACTCCCTTTCAACTGATTGGCTGCTCATAGCAGATCTCATCATGGAGGTGATTACATTATATCAGAATTAATCACTGATGTGATTACATCGTTACATACCTATCAAACTACATCATAACTGTCAAACCACTGAGAATCATGGCCCGTCCAAGTTGACACACAACCTTAACCGTCACAGGAACCAACAGGGCTAAGCTCTGATTACTTGGCAGAAACCATGCAGGCAAGAAGGCAATGGGATGACATATATAAAACTTTGAAAGAAAAAAATTGCCAACCAAAAATTATATATCCAGCAAAATTATCTCTTAAATATGATGGAGAAATTAGGATATTTCCAGATAAACAGAAATTAAGGAAATTTTTAAAAACCACACCAACTTTACAACAAATATTAAAGGAGGTCATTTGGACAGAGAACCAACAACATCAGACAACAGCCTGAGATTAGGACACAGGACAGCATCAGCCAGATACCAACCCAGATAAAGAATTTCCAAAATTAAAACAAAGGTAAAAGACTGAAAACAGGGAACCACAGATGTCAATCTGTAAATGACAGCAACGTCAAAACTAAAAGGGGGAAAATGGTATAGTTATAGAAATTTTTATATGGAGAGGAAGTCAAGGTGATACCAAGAAACAGAAGACTGTTTTAAACTTAGAAAAATAAAGGTAAATTTCAAGGTAACCACAAACAAAGTTAACTAACCTACTCATCAAAATAAAAAAGAAGAAAAACATAAAGTCTCAATAATCACAAAATCAACAACAATGAAAGAAATGAAAAGAACATCCACAAACAAAAATAAATCAGTGCAGAAAATTAAGCAGAGCAAAGAAATCACCAACATAAAAAAAAAACCACAACAAAATGACAGCAGTGAACACATACCTATTGATAATCACACTGAATATAAAAGGCATAAATACACTAGTAAACAGAAGGAGAGTGGCAGAATGGATTTAAAAACATGACCAATCAATATGCTGTCAACAACAGACACACCTTAGACACAAACACATAAATAAACTAAAACTCAAAGAATGGAAAAAATATACCAAGCAAACAGTAACCAAAAAAGAGCAGGAGTGGCAATATTAATCTCTGACAAAATAGACTTTAAGGCAAAATCCACCATGAAAGATAAGGAAGGACATTATATAACAATTAAAGGGTCAATCCACCAAGAGGACATAACCATAATAAATATATAAGTACCCAATGACAGGGCATCAAAATACATAAAACAAACTCTAACAGCATTGAAAAAAGAAACAAACAGTTCCACAATAATAGTAGGAGATTTCAACACACCACTTTCAGTGAAGAACAGAACAACTAGAAAGAAATTCAACAAAGACACAGAAGATTTAATTATCACAATCAACCAATTTGACCTCCTAGATATATACAGAACACTCCACCCAACAACAACGAGGTATACATTCTTTTCCAAAGCACATGGATCATTCTCCAGAGTAGGCCACATTTTAGGTCACAAAGCAAGCCTCAAAAAAGTCCAAACATCAAAATAACACAAAGCATTTTCTCTGATAACAACACTATAAAAGTTGAAATCAATAACAGGAAAAGCAAGGAAAAAAATCAAATACATGGAAACTGAATAACACCTTACTTAAAACCACTGGGTAATAGAAGAAATCAAAGATGAAATTAAAAATTCCTAGAATCAAATGAGAATGAAAACACATCTTAAAATCTTTGGAACACTGCAAAAGCAGTGATCAGAGGACAATTTATAGCAATAAACACACACGCCAAAAAAGAAGAAAGGGCAAAATCAAAACATTAATCCTACAATTTGAATAAATAGAAAGAGAGGAGCAAAAGAAGGCCACAGTCACCAGAAGAAAGAAAATAATAAAGATTAGAGCAGAAATAAATGAAATAGAGAGCAGAAAAACAACAGAAAGAATGAACAAGACCAAAAGTTGGTTCTTTGAAAGGATCAATAAAATTGACAAACCACTGGCCAAACTGACAAAAGAAAAGCAGGAGAGGATGCAAATAACCCATATAAGAAATGAGATGAGTGACATTACAACAGAGCCAACTGAAATAAAACAGGTCATAAGAGAATATTATGAAAAGCTGTACTCCAACAGATTTGAAAACCTAGAGGAAATGGACAAATTTCTAGAAACACACTACCTACCTAAACTAACACAAACTGAGGTAGGAAAACTGAACAGATCCATAACAAATGAAGAGACTGAAGGGGTAATTAAAAAAAAAGAAAAAAAACTTCCAACAGAAAAAAAGCCCTTGTATAGATGGCTTCACTGGAGAATTCTATCAAACATTCAGAGAAGAGCTCTCACCAATACTACTCAAACTATTTCAGAGAGCAGAATAGGAAGAAATACTCCCAAATTCATACTATGAAACCAGCATAACCCTGATACCAAAGCCAAGCAAAGACACTACAAAAAAAGATAATTATACACCAATATCCTTCATGAATATAGACGCAAAAATTCTCACAAATAGAATTCAACAGCATATCAAAAAAATAATACATGATAACCAAGTGGGATTCATACCAGGTATCGAAGGATGGTTCAACATTAGAAAATCAATCAATGGAATCCACCACATAAATAAAACAAAAGAATCACATGATCATCTCAATCGATGCAGAAAAGGCATTTGATAAAGTCCAACACTGTTCCTGCCAAAAACTCAGCAAAATAAGAATCTAAGGGAAATTCCTCAACATAATAAAAGGCATTTATATAAAACCAACAGCCAACATTATTCTCAACAGAGACTGAAAGCATTCCCCTTGAGAATGGGAACCAGACCAGGATGCCCTTTATCACCACTCTTACTCAACATTGTACTGAAAGTCCTAGCTAGAGCAATATGGCAAGAAAAGGAAATAAAGGGCATATAAGGAAGAAGTAAAACTATCCCTATTCACAGACTATATGATCCTATACATAGAAAATCCCAAAGATTCCACAAGAAAACTTACTGGAATTAATAGAAGGATTCAGCATAGTGGCAAGATACAAGATCAACATACAAAAATCAGTTGGATTCCTCTACTCCAACAAAGAGAACTTTGAAAAGGAAATCAGGAAAACAATATCATTTACAACAGCCCCCAAAAGATAAAAATACTTAGGACTAAATCTAACCAGGGGAGTAAAAGACTTATACAAAGAAAACTACAAAACACTACTGCAAGAAACCAAAAGAGACCTACATAAATGATAGGAAGACTCAACATTGTGAAAATGTCAATACTACCGAAAGTGATCTACAGATATAATGCAATTCCGATCAAATTCTAACAGCATTCTTTAACAAGATGGAAAAACTAATCACCAACTTTATATGGAAGGGAAAGAGGTGCAGGATAAGTAAAGAATTATTGAAAAAGAACAAAGTAGGAGTCCTCACACTACCTGATCTCAGAACTTACTATACAGCCACAGTAGTCAAACCAATCTGGTACTGGTATAATGACAGAACATAGACTAATGCAACAGAATTGAGAACCCAGATGTGTTATCATCCGCCTGTGGAAAGCTGATCTTCCACAAAAAGCCAAAGTCCATTAAATGGGGAAGAGACAGTCTCTTCAACAAACAGTGTTGGCAAAACTGGATATCTATTTGTAGAAAAATGAAATAGGACCCATACCTCACACCAGACACAAAAACTAACTCAAAATGGGTCAAAGGCCTAAATATAAAACCTAAAACTATAAAGATCATAAAGGAAAAAACAGGGAAAATGCTAGAGACCCTAACATATGGCAACAATAGAATACCAAACCTAACTAAAAATGCTTACACAGTAGAAAACGAACACGATAAATGGCATCTCCTAAAAATTAATCACTCATGATCAACAAAAGACTCCAAAAGAGTAAAAGGAGAACCTACAGATTGGAAAAAGAAATTTTATTACAACATATCCGACAAGGGTCTAATCTCTAAAATTTATAGAAAACTTCAACATCTCTACAATTAAAAGATAAACAATCCAATTATAAAATGGACAAAGAGTATGCACAGACTCTTCACCAAAGAAGACATTTACGCAGCTAACAAACATGAATAAATGCTCACAATCATTAGCAATTACAGAGACGCAAATCAAAACTGCAATGAGATACCATCTCACTCGACATTACTGGTACCAATCAAAAAAAAACAGAATATAACAAATGTTGGCAAGATTGTGGGAAGATTGGAACTCTTATACACTGCTAGTGGGAATGTAAAATGGTACAACCACTATGGAAAACAGTATGGCGCTTCCTCAAAAAGCTAGAAATGGTCTGGAGTCTTCAAAGCCTGTGAGCGGCCATCTAAGATACTCCACTGGTCCCACCCCACCTGGAGCAAGGGAGAAGGAAGAAAACCAGAGACACAAAGGAAAGATTAGTCTAAAGGACTAATGGACCACAACTACCATAGCCTCCACCAGACTGAGTCCAGCACAACTAGATGGTGCCTGGCTACCACCACTGACTGCTCTGACACAGATCACAAGACAGGGTCCTGGACAGAGTGGGAGAAAAATGTAGAACAAAGTTCTAACTCACAAAGAAAGACCAGACTTACTGGCCTGACAGAGACTGGAGAAACCCCAAGAGTATGGTCCCCGGGCACCCTTTTAACTCAGTACTGAAGTCACTCCGGAGGTTCACCTTTCAGCCAAAGATTAGACAGGCCCATAAAACATTGAGACTAAATGGGGCACACCAGCTCAGGGGCAAGGACGAGAAGCCATGGGGGCAGAAAAGCTGGCAACGGGGAACCCAAGGTCGCGAAGGGAGAGTGTTGACCTGTCATGGGATTGGCAACCAATGTCACAAAACCATAAGTATATTAATTGTTTAATGAGAAACTAATTTGCTCTGCAAACCTTCATCTAAAGTACAATAAAAATAAATAAATAAACTAGAAATGGAAACACCATATGATCCAGCAACCCCTCTCCTAGGTATACACCCTGAAGAAATAAGAGCCGTGACACAAATAGACATATGCACACCCCTGTTCTTTGTAGCATTATTCACAATAGCAAAAAGATGAAAACAATTAAAGTACCCATCAACAGATGAATGGATTAACAAACTGTAGTACATACATACAATGGAATACAACACAATGATAAAGAACAATGACCAATCCACGAAACGTCTCACAACATGGATGAATTTGGAGGACATTATACTGAGTGAAATACATCAATCACGAAAGGACAAATATTGTATTAGACTACTATTATAAAGCAACAACAAAAAGGTGTACACACAGAAAAAAAAAGAGAAAAATATTCTTTGATGGTTACCAGGGATTGGGGGTGGGGGAGGAAAAATTACCGAACAGATAGAATACACGTTAATACTGGTGAAGGGAAAGGCAATACACAGTATGGGAGAAGTCAGCACAACATGACCAAGCCAAGAGAAGCCACTGGGAGGAAGGCAAGAATAAAGGGCAACTAAGGTAACTACTATAGCATAGACAATCCTGTGACAACGGTATTAACAAACAGTAATTTATGAATGGATACATAGGTAGATAGATATGCCAAGAGGTGAGGGAGGGTATAAGAGAGCATACCCACCGGCAAACACAGGTTTGGTGATGGATATTCCTACATACATGACTGTAGGTGCTCCTCATATATTAACATAGACAAAAGAGCACACAAGGGGAACAATCAAGGAAACCTCTTAAACATAACCAAACACCTCGCAGGATGAAGTTCCTAGGCTCGAAGGCAAAGGACCATAGACTGGGGGATATCTACATCAACTGGCAGAACATAGTTCATAAAGACAATGTTCTGCATCCTACTGTGGTGAGTAGCATCTGGGATCTTAAAAGCTTGTGAGCAGCCATCTAAGATACATCTATTGGTCTCTTCCTGTCCGCAGCAAAGGCGAGTGAAGAAAACCAAAGACTCAAGGGAGCAATTAGTCCAAAGGGCTAATGGACCACATCAACCACAGCCTACACGACCTCAAGACCAGAAGAACCAGATGGTGCCCAGCTATCACTACCAACCACTCAGACTGGATCACAACAGAAGGTCTTGGATAAAGCAGGAGAAAATGTAGAACAAAAAATCAAATTCACAAGAAAGATGAGACTTACTGGTCTGACAGAGACTGGAGGAATCCCTGAGACTATGGTTCTAAGACACCCGTCTGACCTGGAACTGAAGCCATTCCAGGAGACCACCTTACAGCCAAACAACAGACAACCCATAAAATAAACAATAACACCCGAGAGGAACGTTCTTCTTAGAACAATCAATTATACGAGATCAAAAAGGGCAATATTTGCCCAAAAGCAAAGATGAGAAGGCAGAAAGTGGTAGAAAATCAGGACGAAAGGAAATGGGGAACCCAAGGCAGAAATGGAGAAAGTGCTGACACATTGTGGGGAATGAAACCAAGGTCATGGAACACTTCATGTACAAACTTTATGTAATCAAATGGGCATCTATTTGCTCTGTAAACTTTCACCTAATGCGCACATACACACACACCAGTAGGGATACAGATGCTTCGAATGACATGATTTACAAATTTATATATTAATATATATAATGAATATATGTAGGACATTGCATCAAGCAATTGCAGAATACACATTCTTTTCAAGTGTGTATGGAACAGTTAGCTAAATTGACCATGTTCTGAGCCATAAAGCAAGTCTCAACAAAATTCAAAAGATTTAAATCGGAGTGTATTATCTGAGTATAGTGGAATTTAGAAATTAATAACAAAAAAAGACAATTAGAAAATAACTGTGTATTTGAAAATTAAGTAACACGCTTCTGAATGACCAATGGGTCAAACAGGAAATCACAATAAGCGTTTTTGAAAATATATTGAATGTTAATGATAATGCTATTTAACTATGGGGTACAGTAACAGTCACACTTACAGGAAAAATGAATATATTCACTAAATAAGTAAGGTGAAAATTATCTAAACATCTATCTCAGGAACTTAGAACGGCAAATTTAACCCAAAGAAAATAAAGGGAAGGAAATAATAAAGCACAGAAATCAATGAAATAAACAGTAAACACAACAGAATCATTGAAACCAGGAGTCGAGGGGTTGGAAGGTGACAGCTAAAGAGTGCGGGGTTTCTTTCTGCAGTGATGAAAATGTTCTAAAATTGATTGTGGTAATGGTTGCACAGCTCTGAATATAAAAAAACCCACTGAACTGTACGCTTTAAATAGGTGAATTGTGTGGTATATGAATTATATTTCAATAAACCAAAACCAAACCCCCCCCCCAAAAAAAAGAACATAAGGTGCTGGATGGTCCAGGTTTTCTCAGCACTGCACACACCAAGCTGGCTAGAAATAGATGCAGCGGCGTGGGCGCCAAGGAGGGAGACACGGGCTGAGACGTGAGTCATCCTTCAGCTCTTCAGTGCCAGCACTTCTAGAAACAGATATTCTGGGATCATCTGGGAAGCAGTTTCTAGAAGGGAGCTTGGCTGGGCCATCCCAGCACCAGGAAGAGGAGGGGCAACACTGAGAAAATGATGCTCAAAAAGTGCCTGGAAGGAGAGAGGTGCTCTGAGTTCTCCCTGCAGAGGGGAAGGTGCCTCTGGAGTCTCTGGTAGGACCTGGGAGGCAGGGTGAGCACACCTGGGTCCCCCACTGGCTGTAGAAACGCACTGGGGAGTGTAGGATCCCTAAGACAATGGGAGCTGTTGGAAGCCGCAGGAAATTTTGTCTGATGCTCATTTACACACCAGTGTTATGTACTGAATTGCATTCCCCAAAAATATGTGTCAACTTGGCTAGGCCATGATTCCCAGTATTGTGTGGTTGTCCTCCATTTTGTGATCTGACGTAATTATCCTCCATTTTGTGATGTGTTGTAAATTCTAACCTCGATATGTTAATGATGACCGAAGACCAGATGAGTTGTGAGATGACATCAAGGACATCATACATGAGGAACGCAAAGCATCATTAAAAAGACAGGAAAGAAAGAAAAGACCAAAATGGATGTCAGAAGAGACTCTGAAACTTGCTCTTGAATGTAGAGCAGCTAAAGGGAATGGAAGAAATGATGAAATAAAAGAGCTGAACAGAAGATTTCAAAGGGTGGCTCGAGAAAACAAAGTAAAGTATCGTAATGAAATGTGCAAAGACCTAGAGTTAGAAAACCAAAAGGAAGAACATGCTTGGCATTTCTCAAGCTGAAAGAACTGAAGAAAAAATTCAAGCCTCATGTTTCAATTTTGAAGGATTCTCTGGGCAAAATACTGAACAATGCAGGAAGCATCAAAAGAAGATAGAAGGAATACACAGAGTCACAGTACCAAAAAGAATTGGTCAACATTCAACCATTTCAGGAGGCAGCATGTGATCAAGAACCGACGGTACTGAGGGAAGAAGTCTAAGCTACAATGAAGGCATTGGAGAAAAACAAGGCTCCAGGAATTGATGGAATATCAATTGAGATGTTTCAACAAACAAATGCAACGCTGGAGGTGCTCTACTTGTCTATGCCAAGAAATTTGGAAGACAGCTACCTGGCCAACTGACTGGAAGAGATCTGTATTTGTGCCCATTCCAAAGAAAGCTGATCCAATAGAATGTGGAAATTATCAAACAATATCATTAATATCACACACAAGTAAAATTTTGATGAAGATAATTCAAATATGGTTGCAACAGTACATCAACAGGGAACTGCCAGAAATTAAAGTTAGATTCAGAAGATGATGTGGAACAAGGGATATCATTGCTAATGTCAGATGGATCATGGCTGAAGGCACAGAATACCAGAACGATGTGTGCTGTATTTTATTGAATATGCAAAGGGATTCAACTGTGTGGATCACAACAAATTATGGATAACATTGTGAAGAGTGGGAATTCCAGAACACTTAATTGTGCTCATGAAGAACCTGTACATAGACCAAGAGACAGTCATTTGAACAGAACAAGGGGATACTACGTGGTTTAAAATCAGGAAAAGTGTGCATCAGGGTTGTAGCCTTTCACCACACTTATTCAATCTGTATGCTGAGCAAATAATTTGAGAAGCTGGACTATGTGAAGAAGAACACGGCATCAGGATTGGAGGAAGACTCATCAACAACCTGCAATATGCAGATGACACAACCTTGCTTGCTGAAAGTGAAGAGGACTCGAAGCACTTACTGATGAAGATAAAGACCACAGCCTTCAGCATGGATTACACCTCACCATAAAGAAAACAAAAATCCTCACAACTTGACCAATAAGCAATATCATGATAAACAGAGAAAATACTGAAGTTGTAAAGGATTTCATTTTACTTGGATCCACAATCAATGCCCATGGAAGCAGCAGTCAAGAAATCAAACCACATATGCACCGGGCAAATGTGCTACAAAAGACTTCTTTAAAGTGTTGAAAAGCAAAGGTGTCACTTTGAGGACTCAGGTGCAGGACTGGGCAGTGTTTCATTCTGTTGTACACAGGGTTGCTGTGGTCAGAACCAACTCAACAGCACCTAACAACATATGTTAATGAGGCAGGATCAGTGTGCCTTGTATCTTGAATCACAGCCCTACAAGAGCGTGTGGCTCAAGCCACACCCTTACTCAAGTATATTACAGGAAATAAAAGGAGAGAGAAGCGAGCAGAGAGGAGAGGGACCTCACTACCACCAAGACAGAAGAGCCAGAAATGAAGCACGTCCTTTGGAGCCAGGGTCCCTGCTTGAGAACCTCCTAGACCCAGCAGAAGATTGGTGCCAAGACACATGGAGATCTCCACGGAACACCGGACTCACAGACATTGAAAGGAAACGGGACCTTCCCCCAGACCCGGCAGAGACAGAAAGCCTTCCTCTAGAGCTGGTGTCCTGAATTCGGACTTTGAGCCTCCTAAACTGTGAGAGAATAAATTTCTGTTTGTTAAAGCCATCCACTTATGGTATTTCTGTTATGGCGGCACTAGATAACTAAGACATCTAGTTTTGATTTTGTTTTTTTTTCCTAAATTTTATTTATTTTGTTGTTGTTGTTGAGTATACAGCAAAACATACACCAATTCAACAGTTTCTACATGTACAATTTAGTGATTACATTCCTTGAGTTGTGCGACCATTCTCACCATCATTTTTTGAGTGTTCTTCCCTCATTAACATCAACTCACTGCCCCCTAAGCGTCCTATCTACTCTTTCTAGTTGCTGTTGTCAATTTGATCCCATATAGTTTTTAAGAGAGCATAATGCTCAAGGCTGACCTTTTTTTACTAGTTAAGCTACACTATTGCTCAGTTTTAAGATGACTTCTGGGGATATTTTTGGCTTAAGGTTTAAACATTATCTCATGGCAATAGTTTCAGAGGTTCATCCACCCTCCGTGGCTCCAGAAAGTCTAGAGTACATGAGAATTTTAAATTATGTTCTGCGTTTTCCCCCCTTTTGATCAGGATTCTTCTATGGAATCTTTTGATCAAAATGTTCAGTAATGGTAGCCTGGCACTATCCAGTTCTTCTGGTCCCATGGCAAAGGAGATCATTGTACATGGAGGCCATTAGTCAAACATTCCATATCCTCCTCCTATTCCTGACTCTCCTTCTTCCTCTATTGCTCCAGGTGAATAGAGACCAATTGTTGTGGCTTGGATGGACGCTTGCAAGTTTTAAGACCCCGGGTACTACGTAACGAACTAGGTAGTAGAACAGAAGCACTAAACATAGTTTTGGTTTGGTCTCACGATTGAGTTGAGAAAGGATCTAAAGATAGACAAGAACCTTATATAAGAAAGACGTCATTTCCTACAGGTTCTGTGAGGCTGAGAGATGTGGACACACTTTCTATGGGGGCCTTGGAGATCCTCTCAGCAGATTCCAGTGCATTAGCCTGAGATGGGACCCTGGTTTACCAAAGATGAAGCAGGAGCCCAAGGTTACCCGGGAGAGATACTGAGATGAGGGGAGGAGGCTTTCCACCTTGAGGAGACAGGGAGCCTTTCTGTGTTGAGGAGAACAGGCAATTTTCCATGTTGAGGAGACGGGACCTCTCTGTGTTGAGGAAAACTGGGACCTTCCGTGTTGAGGGGCACACAGGACCTTTCTGTGTTGAGAACAGTGACTTGTTAATGTGGAGGTGAACATGGGACCTTTTCATGTCAAGGAGAGCCCCTCGTGGTCTGAAAGGACCTTTTAAGCACAGGGAAAGTCCCTGCGTATGTGTCCATCTGAAAGAGTGAGCAGAGCAGATGATAGCAATCCTTGTTCTAACGATGGTTCTAAAACCAAACTGTCTGTTCTGCACTGTAACTGCCGCCGGATAAAATTACCCAATGCCAGCAACTTATCAACAGAAGAAATAAATGGCGAGAAATGAGCAGGTTAAGCCATGAGCCTCCAGGAGAAAATTAGTGGGATAAGATTTGCTTTGTCAGTGGTTCTCCCATTTTGCCAGCAACTGTGGCTAAATTTCCTGTACTCTGCAAGTCTCCGGCTCCATCCCTTTCCTCACATCAGCTAATCCAGAGCCCAGAGCGCACAGCACCGCTCCCCGGGATCACCTGAGTCGTCCACAGAGTGAGACACACATTACGAGACACATAGTCGAGAATGGACACCAGCGTCCCTACAGGTGGTGTGGATGCAGACAGGATCCCCAGAGAGCGTCACTCAGGTAGACCAGAAGGCAGGTCGGATGGTAGAACAATGAGCTGGTGGCCCGACACTAGGAATGGGCATGTGCCTCTTCCTCCCAGCTCACTGCTCTGCCTTGCTCTTATCTAAGAACTGGATGCTCGCTCTCCTTGAAAACTTGCTGAAAGTCCCACTGAGTTGATATGAATCACGGGCAACTAAAGGAAAGATTAAAAATAAAAGAGCTGGAGTCTTGTCTCTGGAGTTGCCAGACTTCTTAGAGGTGCTGAAGAGGCACATCTGCGGCTTTCTCATGATTACGGCGTCCGCCATGTAGGAGACAGAGACAGATTGGAATTGCAGCAGAGAGACGCAGTGTGTTTCAGAAGGTGACATGAGGAGAGCAGGAAAAACGAGGCGAGATTATCCACCGGGGCTCATCCCGTGATACCGCTCCCTACCCTCTCCCCGCCCCCATTCTCTAGCTAAGAGACATCTGTTGGGGGCCAGTCTCAGACCTTCAGGCCCATGTACTGAGTCTGCAGGTTACTGAGCAGGATGAGACGCCTGTCCCATGGGATGTGTTTGGGCATCAGCACTAGGAAAGACACAGGGTTCTGGCAGGGAGTTAGCATCCACCACGATCCTGGCTGCCCTTTTTTTTTTTTAAATTTAACTTTTGATTTTGAGATAATAGTAGATTCACATGCAGTTGTAAGAAATAATATAGACAGGCTTTATACTCTTTGTCCAGTTTCCCCAATGGTAACATCTTGCATAACCCATAGTCCAGTATCTCAACCAGGATATTGTTGATACAACCAGGATACAGAACATTCCATCACCCCAGGGTCCCTCAGGCCCTGTCATAGACTCACCCACCTCCCTCCCATCCCCAACGCCTCCTTAGTCCGTGGCCAACCATTCTTCTGTCCTCCATCCCTATAATTTTGTCATGTCAACAATGTTATATCAATACAATCATTGAGTATGTAGCCTTTTGGGATTGGCTTGTTTTGCTCAGCGTAATCCTCTGGAGATTCGCCCAGGTGTTTGCTGTGTTGATAACTGGTTCTTTTTTGTTGCCCGTTGTCCTCTGAATGGCCTCTCTGCATTTGGGGAGATGCCAGGCTACCGATGCCGCCTCCCCAGGGAGCAAGAACTCACATGCCCACCCCCTGCAGCTCGGCTCAGACCCAGCTCCACACGTCCCATGCCAGCTGGTGAGACCCAGGCGAGAAGGGTGGGAACAGGCTCAGCAAGCAACTTACATTTTCTGGCGCAGGTGGCACGAATAGCTTTTAGGGGTGCAGCTTCCAGGGGTGCACGGTCACGTTCCCACACCCACGTGCCATCAGGCTGATGGCAGTAAAGCCGAGAACAGTCCTGGCAAGGGGGCTTGGTGGTGGGCAGTGCAGGGGTGGTTTGGGTTTGGGATGTTGCTCTCTGAAGCATTGGTCTGTGTCTCTGGCCTCCCAGCAAGGCTCTCTACTCCCTGGCACCCCTTCAAACACTCCTTTCCTATGAACTAGCCCAAGAAGATTCTGTTGTCGGTAACCAAGGAACCTGACTAATATACCCCCTTCTCCCTGGGAGTTGCAAATGGTTTGGGTTCTTTTTCCCTGGAGATTCAAAGGGGCACCAAGGCACTGCCAACCTTACACGCACTAGCTGGGGACCCAGACACAAGTGATGGGAGAAACTTGCTCAGGAGGGTAACTTCCTGGGGAAATGTGAGAGACAGAGGAGAGAACCCAGGTCCCCGAACTCCAGCCCCGTGTGCAGCCAGGTCCATCTCTCCACCTCTCGGGTTTTCTTGGCCCTAAGACAAGCACGTGTCACCTCAATGCCCCATCACTGTCATCATTTAGGTTAACCAGAAAGTGGTGAGTCCCGGTGGTGGAAGACCTCAGCGTTGATTGAGCACTTTCGTTTGTTATTCAAATATTGCACACAATGTTTCAGATGTGGCTTTCCAAGCGGACAATCATCTCATCTGTGGAGAGGTCGATGCTGTTTTCTCTCCGGCTCCTCTCTCCTTCTATTTCCTTTTCTGGCCCCACAGCACTGGCTAGGACCGCGCCGAGTGACGTCAGTGATGGGGGCCACCTAGTCTTGCTCCTAGCTGGAAGGAAATCCTTCTAACACCTTCACCATTAAGCATGAGGCTTGCTGTAAATTTCTGGAAGAAGAGCATTCCCCAGCTAGGGAAACTGCTTACTGAACATTGGCTGTGTACCAACGGAGACGAGGCACACACTTACCCTCCTTCAATCGGTGAAAGTGGTGAAGGACAAATTACTAGACATTTTTTAGATTGTTAGATTATCCCTGAAATTCTGGGATAAACCAACTAGGTCATGATTTTTTAATACATGATTTGATAAATGTTGCTGACATTTTCTTTGGTGTTTTTTAAACATATTTTTCGATCATTGAGATTGGTTGGTGATTAACTTTTCTTGATAACACCCTTGTCTAATTTTGTATCAAGATGATACTAGCCTCACAGAATGAGTTAGTCACTTATTTTCAGAGAGACTGTGTTAGTTTCCTAGGGCTGGTGAAACAAATTACCACAAACTTGGTGGTTTAAAACAACAAAAATTTATCCTCTCAGAGTTCAGGAGGCTGAAAGTCTGAAATCAAGGTGTTGGCAGAACCGTACTCCCTCTGAAGACTCTAGGGAAGGATCCTTCCTGTCTCTTCCGCCTACTGTTGGCTCCAGCTTCCCTGGCGTTCCTTGACCTATGGCTGGATCAGCCCAGTCTCTGCTTCTGTCTTCACATGGCCATCTTCTCTGTGCCCCCTTCTCTTCTTACAAGGACACAAGTCATGGGATGTAGGCTTCATCCTACATCCAGGATGATCTCATCTCAAGATCCTTAACTAATTACATCTGCAAAGACCCTGCTTCCAAATAAGATCACATTCTGAGCCTCTACACTCACACACACATCACACACACTGCACATACACACACTCAGACACCAACGCAGGCACACGTACACTGTGCACACACATACACACGTGCCACACATTCTCACAAGACTCATTCACGCATGCATTCACACACTCACACACTTGCACTCATATACACACTCACATTCATACACACACACTCACTCTCACACACACTCACACAGTTTAGATAGAATTCAAGCTCTCTGGCTCTCGAGACTCAAAGCAGAGTGTTTCAGCAGAAAAAAAAGAAATAAATTAAAACAATCTGTTGTCTGTCTGCTATTTATTTGCTTAATCTTTGCTTCTTTTGCTTTCTGTGCTGGCAAGGCATCAGTTTGCTTTGTTTTTACTTCTGAGGAAATAAAAATGATTACTACCGCAGGGAAGTGGGCAGAGACTTGACGACTGGGAAGAGTACCTTTCTGGTGCAGGGGTCCCAGGCCTGTCACCGGGGCTGCCCCTCTGGCTGCAGTGTCAGTGACCACTGCCTTCTTCTTCTTCTTTTTTTTAGGTTCTGTTTTTCCTACTTGAATATCCATTTCTTCTTTTCCAAAGTTATTTTGTTGTTCTTGTTGAGAATATACACAGCAAAACATACACCAATCCATCACATTCTCTGAGTTGTGTAACCCTTCTCACCCTCCTTTTCCGAGTTGTTCCTCCCCCGTTAGGATAAACTCACTGCCCACTAAGGTTCCTATCGAATCTTTCTAGTTGCTGTTGTCAATCTGATCCCATATAAATAGTTCTTAAGAGAGCATAATGCTCAAAGTAGAGCTTTTATACCACTTAAGCTAAACTATTGTTCGGTTTTAAGATGACTTCAGGGGATATTTTTGGTTTAAGGTTTAAAGATTATCTCAGGGCAATAGTTTCAGGGGTTCATCCACCCTCCATGGCTCCAGAAAGTCTACAGTTCATGAGAATTTTAAAATTATGTTCTGCATTTCCCCCCTTTTGATCAGGATTCTTCTATGGAATGTTTGATCACAATGTTCAGCAATGGTAGCTGGGCACCATCCAGTTCTGGTCTCATGGCAAAGGAGGCAGTTGTTCATGAAGGCAGTTAGCTACATATTCCATATCCTCTTCCTGTTCCTGACTCTCCTTCTTCCTCTGTTGCTCCAGGTGAATAGAGACCAATTGTTGTGCCTTGAATGGTCACTTGCAAGCTTTTAAGACCCCAGGCACTACACAATGAGCTAGGAGGTAGAACAGAGGCACTGAATATATTATTAGGCTGAATAACTGGGATGTCCCATAAAACCGTGACTGTCTTCTTTTCTGAGCCTCTGAGCAACCCCCAGTCGAAGGCAGAGCCTGGGCACTGCCTTGTTCACACCCCCTGAGTATCAACCTTGGTTTCAGTGTACAAGATGGCACACAGGTCCCTGGAGGTCAGGAGAACAGAACAAAGGGAGGATGACCTGCCTAGCTGCAGGTCTTCCAGGTCCACAAAAGTGCTAGACCTGATCCTATGGGTGGAGCCGGAGACAGAGCTTCACAAGACTCAGATGCAAAACTCGGGGTGGGGGTGGGTGGTCATCAACTCAGCCATTGAGAAAAACAGTATTTTAATGTGCAAAAATGGCATGACGGGGGCGTTGGACCTCCCCTAACCCCACAATGAGGAAGGAGAATCAAGATCGACAGCCCAAAGCTGATTCCTATGAGGTGAAGATCAGACATGCCTCTACCCTTCAAACTTCTTACCAATTCTGACACCAACCATCCCTCCCACGACTCTCTCTACTTCTCTGCTGAGTTCAATAATTTGTTGCAACGGCCACACAGAACTCTTGAACCATATCAAGGAAATGGCTCACGGGGTTGTGGAGGGCTGGCAAGTCCTAAATCTGTGGGTCAGGTGTAGGCTTCTCCTGATACACATGGTCACAGGGGCCGATGAACCCAAATCAGCAGGCCAGATGACAGGCTGCTGGCTCACAAGGCTGCAGAAGCTTGTGAATCAGGTCAGACGACAGGCAGAAACTGGTGAATCCTAGAATCGGCAGATCAGATGGCAGGCTGCTGGCTCAAGTCCCAAGAACCGGAGGTCAGACAATGATGAGCCATACACAGGATCCAGATGCAGAGAGAGAGAGCCTCCCACCAGAGCACCCACATATATACTGGATGCAGGCCACACCCCAGGGAAGGGTATGACTTGAGTAAGAGTGGGACTTGAGTCACGCCCTCCTGCAAGGCTGTGACTCATGATATACCCCACTCTGATCCTGCCTCATTAACATATAGAGGTTCTGATTTACAACACATAAAATGGAGGATAATTATATCAGGTCACAAAATGGAGGACAGCCACACAGTACTAGGAATCATGGCCTAGCCAAGCCGGCACACAACACCCACTACCATACCTCTTTAGGGTTCCATACACCTTATTTGCATGGTCCCACCCCCACAAGGGTATCATGCCCCTTATTAACGTTATTAGCAAGCTATCCAATCCCCTTGGTGAGCCATGAGTACTTCATTTGCATAGTCCTCCCCCTAGTCATTTAGTGGGAGTTACAAAGACCATGGCTAGAAGGGCCATATTAAGTAATTCACTGTACTGCATAATACAGTATTTTAAAAAGTCTAAGTCAATGCAAAAAAATCCACAATGAATAAAATATCAAAATTCTAAATAAAAGCAGGCTGGGACCCTGTACTGACCTCTCACTTGCCTGCCTCCCCTGGCCCAGACAGGCCTGTGGGCAGCTTTGCCCCAAAGCAGAGGAGAGAGAAGGATGACGTAGGATGAGGAAAGGCAGCATGGGAGAGTGTGGAGTGTGGAGGGACAGAGAAGACGTGGTGGGGGAGTGGGGCTGGGCTGGACATCCACAGCTGCCAGGGGAGGGGAGGGGAGGGGAGTGGGGCTGGGCCATGCCCTGCACTCTCCAGATGCATGGGGAAATGGCTTTACAAGTCACCAGGACAAACTGCCACCCCACCACCAACCAAATCCGAAAAACCAAAGACTAGAAGTGCCACGGAGAGGCAAGCTCCCTTGTTTTCCTCGGGACCTTCCAACTCTCCAGCCCTCACCACATGGAGATGTTTCTGCATCGAGAGTTGGCTGTCCCATGTACTGAGAGCTTCTCGTAGCTCCAGGAGGAGATGGAAGATGAGTCGTGGGAGACTCTCGTGACCCTCATTCAAGTCAGTGGGCTCAAGTGGCCATCTTGGGGCAGCTATTTTGGGGTCACAAGGAGCTGAAAGGAAAGGCTGGAGGGGGATGGAGGGGCCAGTGTGTGGACCCCAGCCCCTGAGGCCCAGCTCCGTGTCCTGCCCCAGGTCCCAGGAGGTGGCCCTCACCCTGCCTGAGTGGTTGTCCATTTCTGGCCACCACAAAGTCCCTGACTCAGACCCACAGGGGGACACTCCAGAACTGGCCACCTGGCTGACCCAATGTAGGCAAGGCCCTGGGCACTGACCTAAGACCACGGAGAACATGCACACAAGGCGCCTGCCAGCAGGCTCAGAGGCAGATGGCCCAGTCCACCCCTCCTGTCCCCTGGTGCCAAACTCAGAGGGAGACCCTGCAGGGCCCCACCAAACTGGCTGCCTGGCAGTCAGAGGGATGGAAGTGGTGGACACTTAGAGTGGACACCAAGAACAACGGAAGTGACGCTAACGTGCTGGACCAACTCAGCACGCTACACTTATGTTCTGATTGTAAGCACACCACCCTGGAGGTCTCGGAGGCTGGAGATGTGAGGACAGTCAGGCTGAGACCCCCCTGCTAGCCTTGCCCTGGTCATGGGGGCGCTTCCAGTCTCTCACTGACTGTTGGGAGTGAGTGCAAGGCTGGCCACCAGGCTGTGGACATTGCGCAGTGTGGCCACATCCCTCACATAACCGTCTTGCTGGGGAAGCTACTTGGAGTGGGCCCAGCCGAGACCCCCTCATCCTGCCTTCCCAATCTAAAAATCTCTGCTGAGGCAAACAGCCTGGTCCAGTTTCCATGGCTGGGCCGTCTGGTGCCAGGGCCCCGGGAGGAGAGAGTGGGCGCCAGTGTGCATCCTCCCCACCTGGCTGGCTCAATGCCACCCACCCAGTGGAGTGAGAAGCTCTCAGGTTGATGCCACATCTGAGTGGCACGTGGACCTACCACAGGAGGCATTTCTGCAAGAGGAGCCACCCAACCGAAGTCTTGCAGGAAATTCAAGTGACACTTGGAGAGATGTCCCAAACATGCCCCCCACAGGTGTCTGCTGGGCCCTGGCAAGCATTACATGGTGGTCTTCCCCGTGCAACCTTCCCACAAGCCTGTGGGTCCCACAACCACCCCACACGGAAGGAAGCACCAAGTCCGTGCAATCCAAGACTTCAGAATTCCCCACCTCGTCTGCTCCTGTGACCTTAAGGTCAGAGGTCAGGTCACTGATCACCAGTCTCCTACCTCAGGCCACAAAGGGGAGCCTCCTGCCCCAGGCCAAGCGAGCGCAGGCTTTGCCCACAGCAGACAGGACTCTCCACCCCCTTCCCTCTTCATACCCTGTTATGGACTGAATCGTGTCCCCACCAAATATAAGCTGGAATCCTAACCCCTGTATCTGTGGATGCAATCCTGTTTGGAAACGGAGTTTTCTTTGTTCTGTTACTGAGGTCATACCAGAGTAGGGTGGGTCCCAAACCTGATCACTTCTGAGTCATAAAAAGAGCAGACTGACACAGGAGTAAGAAGACACGAAGACACACATCATCTACAAGGCCAGGAATTCCAAGGATTTCTGGCAGCTCCTGGAAGCTGAAATGGCACGGAAGGACCTCCCCTAGAGCCAAGCCCTGAATTGGACGTCTAGCCTCCCGCACTGTGAGACAATACTTCTCTGTTCTTTAAAGCCCCTCACTTGTGATATTTCTGTCACAGAAGCACCCGGAGACTGAGACAGACAGTAAAAGGCAGTCCAGCAAAACCCTCTTGTCCTTGTTGCCCAATGAAGGTCCGCACCCTGGAGCAGCTGAGCAAATGAAACGTACTCCAAGTTAGAAAGAGTGAGAAAGTTTTACTTTAGGAGGTGTCCACCACTGGGGATCCAACAGCAACGCAGGCTATCTCTGTGGAGTCCCAAAAGGCATTTTTACATTGCAGCTTATATATGATTTTACAAAGGTTAGAAGTGTCTTTGCAGCCCGCAGATGGCAATGGCTGGATGAGTTATTCATTACAAGGGAATTACAAGAGACTCTTTATTGTACTAAAGAGATACATGCCTGGACATCTCCTTATCAGGCTAAAGATACACATATCAGACATCTGGGCTCTAATCTTCCTGTGGGGGGTTGTAAGCCACAGATGGCCGGACAGAGCAAAACCAAGTCATTAACAAAGGTATGTGAAAAGGGAGAAGGCAAAGAAAAAGAAAAAACTCACAGGCGCATCATGGCGTTAGTTACGTCAAGCTCTCAGCTGCCCATTTTGAAAAGGAGAAAACGTGCTGAGGAGTATTAGGGTCACATCCTTATTATCACCAGAGCTGAGCGGCCAGACTCCTGCTACCTCAGAGGAAGGCAGGAAGCTGGGTGGTTTTGCCCACTTCTCTCTCTGCAGCTCAGCAAGGGCCAGGGACCCGCCATTCAATGCTAATACAAATGGTTTCCCTGGTGAGTTGACATTCCGAGCACCTTCTGCGCTCCTTGCTCCCTTCAGCTGTTTGTTTCCCTATTTATAGTAGATGCGTAAGAGACACAAATTGCTATTGTAACACGGCCTTTCGATTTCAGAGAATGTTCAAGAAGACAATTAGCTGGAACGTTCGCCAATGAACTCCATGTCTCTGGCGGGTGAGCAATAAAACTGCCTCCTTTTCTTCAGTGATGGGTGTACTTTTATGTTGTAAGAGGCCTCTCCAAAAATATAACTTCCTTTAAATAAACTGCTTAATTGTGTTTCCGTGGGGATGTGGCCTCGTGATCCCTCTTCCCTAATTTGCCCGCCACCAGGAAAGGAAGGGGTGATTCTTTGCAAAAAAAAACAAACCCATTGCCATTAAGTGGAATCTGACTCACAGTGACCCCATGTGACAGAGTAGAACTGCTCCATCGGGTTTTCTCGGCTGTAATCTTTACAGAAGCAGATCACCAGGCCTTTCTTCCGCGGTGCCGCTGAGTGGGTTCGAACGACCCACCTGTAGAAGTTGAGCACAAACCTTTGCGCCACCCAGGAATCTAAACCAAATCAGTTGCCGGCGAGTCAATTCTGACTCACGGTTACCCCATACAAGGCTCTGGAAAGCACTACCTGGCATTGTCATTGGGTCCCTGTGCTCCAGTTTCCACCTAGCCCCCCTCGCCTCCTCCCAAGCCTGGAGGTCAGCCGTGTGCAGCCCAGGCAAAGGAGAGCAATACAACACCACATCGTTAATACCTGCCCACAGGTGGCCTGTGCTGGGCACGTTTCTGAATGCTTTCCATGTGGAATCTAAGTTATAGATTCAGACAGTCATGAGTCCTTCAATGCCCTTTGGGATAGGTACCCTTGCAGGTCCCCGTTTCGCAGATGGGGAAACTGAGGCTCGTGCCTGGCTCCGCACACTGCCCATCAGCACCTCACAGACCAGTGCTCTGCCGCTGGGGCAGCCCCGGTGTCAGGAAGCTCTGGGGGCCCAACCAGCCGCTGCAGTGTCCTCACCATGGGGCTTGGGAGAAACGGGCTCCGGGCCTGCATTCTGCCTCTCACCTAAGTTACCCATTAGTAAGGTTGGGATCTATAGGGTTATTAGAGATGACGTGTAGCCCATGTGTTTTGCTTCTCGAGGACCAACTTCCCTGGGCCCGCCCTGAGCCCCCTCTGTGATGGTGCCAGGCCTGCTCAGGGTGAGTATCTGAGGATGACGGTAGGGTGGCGGGGGGAGGTGGTGAGACAATGGGGTGAAGGGGGCAGGGTGATGGGGCAATGGGAGGATGGGGCGATAGGGGGATGAGGCAATGGGGCTGTGGAGGGTAGGGCGATGGGGCAAAGGGAGTGAGGTGGTGGGCGGGGGTGCTGTCAGGAGGCAGCCACCCTGCTCTGTTCCTTGGGGCTTGAAGTGCTCATCCAGAGTGAGACTCAAGTCAGAGCTAGAGCTGTGGGGTCTCAAGCCCACAGAGGTGGGAGGGACAGAGCTGCCTTCTCAGAGGTGGGTAGGCTGACCCATGGGGAGGACCAGCTACCAGGAGGCGGAAGAGAAAGGGCAGACTGACTCACCCCACCTGAGGGACGGGCGGTGTTACAGACTGAATTGTGCCCTCCAAACCTGTGTGTTGTAAATCCTAACCTCTGTGCCTGTGGTTAGAATCCCATTTGGGAATGGGTTGTGTTTGTTATGCTAATGAGGCAGGATGAGCGTAGGGTGTATCCTGAGTCAATCTCTTTTGAGATACGAAAGAGATTAAAAAAGCAAGCCAGCGAGGAAGCAGAGATGTGGTAAGACAGATCCCAAGATACCTGCAGATCTCCAAGGAACCAGGAAGCAGAAGCTGAAAAGGACCTTTCTCCAGAACTGACAGAGAGAAAGCCTTCCCCTAGAGCTGGCAGGGAAACTCTGGTGGTGCGGTGGTTAAGAGCTCAGGCTGCTAACCAGTCGCCAGTTTGAATCCACCAGCCACTCCTTGGAAAACCTATGGGGCAGTTCTACTCTGTCCTATAGGGTTGCTGAGTCGGAATCGACTTGATGGCAACAGGTTTGGTTTCTTTTTTCTTGTTTACAGTCGGGACTCTGCATTTGGACTCTCAGCCTCCTAAACTGTGAGAAAATAAATTTGTTTGTTAAAGCCATCCACTTGTGGCACTTCTGTTATAGCAGGACTGGATAACTCAGGGTTTCTCGCAAGGGATGAGGGTCAGGCTGGAAGTCACAGACTGGTCGGGAAGAAGCAGGTCCAAAGAAAGACTGATGCTTTTTATTTTTCCATACTAATGGGAGGGGTGTAAAGTAATAAAGTTTCCTGTATATCTTATCAGACATATTCTCTGTGTATATGACATGTTCTTACACTTATTCCTTTTAATTGTGGTGAAATATATATAACCAAAGATTTGCCATTTCAACCATTTTTATATGTACCATTCAGTGTCATTAATTAAAACCACAGCCTTCAATATAGATTACACCCGAATGTAAAAAAAATAAAAATCCTCACAACTGGACCAATAAGCAGTATCATGACAAATGCAGAAAAATAGTGAAGTTGGCAAGGATTTCATTCTACTTGGATCCACAATTAACGCCCATGGAAGCAGCAGTCAAGAAATCAAATGACATATTATTGCATCAGGCAAATCTGCTGCAAAAGACATTTTTTAAGTTCTAAAAGGTAAAGCTGTTACTTTGATGACTCAGGTGCGCCTTCCCCAACCCGTGGTATTTTCAATCGCCTCATATGCATGCAAAAGCTGGACCACGAAGAAGAAGACTGAAGAAGAATGGATGTCTTTGAATTGTGGGTGAAGCATACTGAATATACCATGGACTGCCAGAAGAACGAGCAAGCAAGTCTTAGAAGGAACACAACCAGAAGACTCCTTGAAAGCGAGGATGACGAGACTTGGGCTCGCTTACTTTGGACATGTCATCAGAAAAGACCAATCGCGAGAAAAGAACATCATGTTGGGTGGAGGATTAGCAAAATAACGAGGACGTCCCTCAATGAGATGGATTGACACAATAGCCAGAACAACAGACTCAAACATACCAATGATCAGGAAGATGGCGGGACCAGGTGGCAACGTCTCCTTCTGTTAGACATAAGGTCGCCACGAGTTGGAGCTGACTTGACACCCACTAAAAACAACCCCCATTACGTTCACCATGCTGTGCTACCATCCCCACTACTCATTTCCAAATTGTCTTATTACCCTAAACAGAAACTCGGGACCCCTTAAACAATACCGACCAATTTCCACCTCCCACCCGCCCCTGGTAACCACTAACAAACTCTGGTCTCCAGACTTGTATATTCTGCTGCCGTCAAGTCAGCTACGGTTGTCTATTCTGGACATTTCGTATAAGCAGAATCACTTCACTACGTGTTCTTTCGTGGCTGACTTATTACTTATTCCTCTCAGCATAATGCTTTCAAGGCTCACTCATGTCGCATCTATCAGAACTTAATTTCTCTTTGTTGCGGAGTAACATTCCATTGTCCGCATGGACGACATTTTGTTTATGTGGCTGAGGGTGCCGGATAAATGGAGCCAACCATCATCAGACAAGAAGGGGAGACAACGTTCTCCCTGGGAAAGGCAGAAGTGGCCGCTCTTCCTCTTTTGCTTACATTGGAGGAGAGCGAATTTCCCGCCGGCACCTGTGCACTGCTTCTGAGCATGGCAGGGACACCTGCTCGTTCCTGCATCTCGGAGAATGGTCTGTGGCTAAGAGAGGAGTTCTCGTAACATTTCCAGAATATCTTACATTGTATCTCCAGGACAATCTATACGAGGAATAATGAAAAGTCTAGCGATAAGAACATTTGACAGTGTCATGGCGTGACTGCCTGACCGTTGGGGTCACCCAGGAGAGTGTGAAAGCCCCAGTTCTGGGCATCCCCCACCTCTGGCTGCATCCCCTTCCCTCCATTGTAAGTGATCGCTGCTGGCAGGGTGGACACCTGCTTGCTACAGAGATCTGAACGAATGAGCGACACCTCGACCCTCGCTGGGGGAGCAGGGGCTCCGTCAGCATCCAGGCAGTCCCTGGGCGGCCATTTGCTCTGCCCTCACTACCAAGCACCTATGTGCCTCTGCAAGGCCCCTTACCAACGCTTGGCCAACCCTGCCCCTGCCCTCCGGGTGCCTGGGGTGGCAGTCAAGGTGGGCAGAGCTGGCAGACCCCTGCGGGAAGTGTGTTGCAGGATGAGGAGGTGGGCAGAGGGCAGGCAGGCTTCAGAAGGGGTGCCTGGGCCACGATGGGTGGCTTGGGCGTGGAGGTGGAGGTGGGGAAGGAGGGCCTGGAATGACCCCCCAGCCCAACCCACAGCCCTGGCTCTCCAGCCCCGACCACAGTATGGGAGCAAGACCAGTGTGGGCATCCAGAGAGCTCGGGGCCACTTTCTACCTAGTCGACCTTGACCTCCCGCCCAACACACGAGTGTTTTCTATCTCCGTCACTCTCAGCCAAACCTCCCGGATGCAGGGGATTTGCCAGGAGCAGCAGAGGGAAGCGGAGTGTAGTGCCGTTTGCAGCCCAGATAGGGAGTACACGGACTGAGTACACGTTTAGAGAGGGCAGGAGGGTGAGGAGCAGAGGAAGGAAGTGACAAGGGCACAGGACAGGACCCCTGAAGGAGCTGGGACTAACTGGGAGCACGACCCTTGCAAGCCACAAAGGAGTGTCAGCATTCAAAATAACGCAGTTGAGATTTAACAATGGAACAAATTAAAGGCCTGTGCTGTGAGGGTGCCGTGATGCCCACGTGGGGCCAGGCAGCAGGGAGTCACCACCTCGGCCTGTCCACAGCTGGCTCGCCTCACGAGAACTGAATGCTGTCAGCCGGGAGAAACACGTCCCCAAGTATGCCCCAGGGAACCCCCCAAATCGTCTGAAGGGCTGGCCAGCGTGGGCGCAGCTGTGGTGGGTTGAGTGGTGACGTGGACCCAACGCGGTCCCAGTGGCCGGATGAATCGGCAGACCGTTTCCATCTTCTCTGTGGCTTTGAAAACGTTAATTGTCTGTGCCTGCAAACTGAGTGGCCGAGGCAGTTTGATGAATCCTCAGAAATACAGGAAACAAACCGCCCAGCCTGGGAAGACAGGCAAAGGCTGGTGGCGAGCACCCCTCTGCCTGGGACTCTATGCTCTTGGGTTCCCAGAAACGCAGGGCAGATCCCAGGTGCAAACCCGACTCCGCGCATGCAGGACTGCCCGGTGGAGCCTCCAGAGGCCATCTGGAGGCTTGCGTGCTTTACAGAGAAGGAAACTGAGGCCCAGAGCCGTCAGGCCCCTGCTTGAGGAGGGACCCTGGCCCAGGCTCAGCCCAGGTTCCTCCACTCTTCCCCATCTCAGACAGGGAGCCACGTGGACTGAAGTGGGCGCACACCTGGAATCGCCTGCCCCACAGGGCCTCCAATCAGGCTCCTCTGAGTGAGGCCTCATGGCCGGCCTCTCTTGCCTCCTGTTCGCAAGCCAAGCCTCCCCTCCCATCCCTCAACGTTCTCACCTGATAAAAACAGAGGCTTCTAAGGCAGGGCAGGGTTGTCAGGTTGGAAACGAGAGGTCCGCCAGATTCTCCAGGGCCCTTTGTAAAGGGTGCAGGGGGAACCCCAGTCTTAAAGGCCCCAGCAGGACGACCCCTTGCAGGCCTCTCCCGGGGTTAAAAACGAACCCTGGTTTTCCTGCAGGCTGCATCCTTATTTCAGGTCTCCAGCACCCAGCCTGGAGGGCCTGGGGGAGCTGGGGGCTCTACGTGGTGCTGTCTGAGACCAGCTGCCCAGTGTCCTCCCCGGGTCCTTGGAGCTTGGGAGAAGGATGAAGGTGGAACTCTCCTGGAGGGGAAGGTCAGAGGTGTCTCCTGGGGCCAGACCACCTCCAGGAAAAGGCCTCACCTGCGGAGGGACCACAGATGCCTGGAGGCCTGGGCTGGGCTCAGGCCATTTGAGGGCCAAGGGCGCCCCCCAGAGGCGGCCGACGGGACTGCGCCTGCTCCTTTACCACTGGTCCAGGGCTGAGATGAGAGTGGGCGCCCAGGGGCTCCCGGCGGGTCCTGACCATCCCCATGGGCAGGCCGCCAAGCCCAGGGCCTCCGCCTCCCCACCGCTCTGCAGGCGTCACCCGTGGTGGAGATGACATTCCCATCAGAGACACAGCTGCTCTTCACAGTCCAGGCAGGGGCCTGAAGGACGCAGACCGGGACACACGTACAACTGCCTGGTGACCTCACCACGGCCTCTCCAGACCCTGCACACACCCCAGGGACTGTCCCCACCCCTGAAGCCATTTTTACGAGGCAGCACATGAGGCAGGTATCCGTCAGGGCTCCCCACGGGGCTGCCGGGCAGGGCTGTCCAGGAAGTCCACGCTCCATCCCACTGCCGAGGGACGCTCCTGAAGCCAGCCCCGCCGGAACTGCCAGCAGTCTCGGGACCCCTCCAGACCCGCCTCCACCTCCCAGCCCCTTCTTCCTACTCCCCACCCCAGCACAACTCCCTCCTGGGGACAGGACAGCCGCAGGCCCCATGTCCCCCCACCTGCCCCCAGCCCCAGCTCCAGCCTCCGAGACTCCAGCCTTGGCCAAAGCTGCTTCCTGCTTTGCCCACCCCTCTGTCCTCTAAATCCCAGTGGCCTCAGAGCTGAAGGGGTAGGTCTCGCTGGCGTTACGACAACGAGTGAATACAGAAGTGTCTGCATGGGGGCAAGTACTTTGGAAATTCAGGTGCAGTGTGTTCTGGACTCTTCTCAGTGAGATCAAGAGCGGTGGGGGGTGGGGAGACTCGAACCCCCCCTGGGAGGACAGCCCCCCCCCACGGCACCCACGCGGTTCCTGGCTCTCAGGAGTGAAGTCGGGGTCCCTGTCATAGTCCTGACACAGAGAGGAAGAGCAAGGGCACCCCGAGACCTTCCATGTACCCGTTCAGTGCCAGAGCCATTGGTTCATTAAGCAAAGCTCTAAGGCATGTTTGCTAAGGAAGTGCTGAAGCCGCTTTAGATGCTTAACTGCCTGAGTAAGCTGGGAAGACCGTGTCAGCTCACAGCCTGTGCTGGTCACTGCCCACGTGGGGTGGGCGCTCCGGATGGTCCTCCTGCCGGCCCGCTGCCTCACGTGGGCAGGGAGTGCTTTCCGGGGCGATGCAAATGTTCTACGACTGACTGTGGTAACGGGTGCAGAACTCCGTGAACACGCTAGACACAGTGAACTGTACTCATGAAGTGGGAGAACTGGGTGGTGCGGGAATTCCAATAAAGCTGGTAAAGATAAAGGTGTGTGAGCAGAGCCTCACCCACACGCCATGAGCCATGAAGCCTCGTGGCCCTCGCCAGCTCCTCCCTGGCCTCGGGGCACCCCCTCCCCCCGGGTCCCACGAGCTCCGTGGGTCTTTGCACCCAGCTCCCGGCTGGCACTCACATGAGGAATCCCGCACCAGCATCTCAGTGGACACCCGTCATGCCCGCAGCTCCCTAACAGGCCTTGGGGCTCACTCACTGCGTCTGAGACGCCCATCCTGGTGACGGGGAAGTCCTTACGTACATGCTTTCTTTCTTCCTTACTATACAATTCCATTTATTTAACGTTTTTCTGTAAAATTGTATTAAAATATGTCCTGTACATTTTTTTAGATTTATCCCCAAGTACGTTATTTTCTGATACTGTATGAATCACATCCGTCTTAAAATTAAAATTCCTGATTTTTTGGTAGGAGCAGTGGTAGCGCAGTGGTTAGGCATTCAGCTGCTAAAGGAAAGGTCAGCAGTTTGAACCCACCAGCCATTCTGCGGAAGAAAAGACCGGGCGACCTGCTCCTGTAAAGACTGCAGCCTCAGAAACCCTATGGGGCAGTTCTCCTCCGTCCTATAGGGTCGCTGTGAGCGGGAATTGACTTGATGGCACAATCACAATTTTTTGGTGTACAAAAATGCAGCTGCCTACTCTATCTTTTGGTGTTTGGCAATCTAGATCATATTTTAAATTACTGCCTTTCCTTCATCTATCGGTTCTCTTCTCCTCCGGAACTATAATTTGCATATTAGGTCTCCCGGACCTATTGTACAGAGTCCTTGTGGCACAGTGATGAGAACGATCGGCTGCTAACTGAAAGGTCAGCAGTTCGAAACCACCAGCGACTCTGAGGAAGACAGATACAGCAGTCTCCTGTAGAGACTGACGGCTTTGGAAACCCCAAGGGGTCGCTGTGAGTCGGAACCGACTCGACAGCAGAGGGTTTGCTTGGTTTGGGACTTCTCCCTCCAACTCTTATATCTTTCATCATTTCTGCTCATATTTTGGGTCTTTGCTTTGAAATATTCCGCTTGATTTTCTAGCCGCTAATTCCAATCTAGACAGTACATTTTCTCTCCAATTCATCTGCAAACTGTTTACTTGACAGATCACAGTTTTTCATTCCAGCAATTTTTTTTCTGTCCTCAAATAGCCTTAAATGCTCTTATTCTTTTTCAAGTTGTCATTTTCCTCTATCAGCTTTTTTTAAACTTTTTTTTTTAATTGTGGTAAATATATAGATAACAGAACATTTGCCATTTCAACAGTCTTCCTGTGTATGGCTCCGTGGCATTAGTTAAGTGGCACCCTTCACCGTTCCTGAATTTCTCCAGTACCCTAAAGAAGCTCTGTGTCCCCTAAGCGTGTGTCTGCCTTTCCCCTAACCCACGCCTCATAACTGCTAATAAACATTGGTCTCTATACACTTGCCTACTCTGGATAGTTCATAGAAATGGGATCATACAATATTTGTCCTTTTGTAACTAACACCTCTCTCTGCACGTTTTCAGAGTTCATCCATGTTGTAGCACACATCAGAATTTCATTTCTCTTTATCAACAGTGTCCTTTCTTACATGTATGTGGCTCCCTGTGGGCTTCAAACAGAGAGGCTGCCACACCCCTGGTCTTGCCTCTGAGCCCCAGGGACCCAGCTCTCCGGGCCTGCAGCCTCTCGCTGGCAGAGCTGGGGACAGGGAGGGGGGAAGAATATCTAAGGAGGGCACCCCCACAGCACAGGGTGCAGCACCAGCACTGGGACATGGGTTGTGTATTAGCTATAAATCAGGGATAACGGAAGCCAGGTTTCTGTTGGTGACGGAGAACAAATGTGGAAGGAAAAGCAAGTAGAACGATCCCTGTGGTATCGGATTACGCTTGCAGGTATCGTGCTAAACGCCTGGTTTTCTAGATAGATAGAGAAATGGGTGGGTGGGTGGATGAATAGATATGATGGATGGATGGATGGAAGGATGGAAGGAAGAAGGAAAGATGGAAGGAAGGATGGATGGCTGGATGGATGGATATGATGGATATGGTAACTGAATAGAGATATACACGGGTGTGTTTATGTACATACACACATCTGTCCCTAGCTGTGTCCACTCAGAGGGCCTGTGACAACACCCGAATAGTAACCACCATGCCAGATCTTGGTTCCTAACCCTACCCTCCATGAAGATGAACCAGGGCTCCTTGGAGACATGGCTGCCCTAGGTCCGTGGCAATGGGAGTAAAAGATAAGGCTGGAGCATTTTACTGTGCCAAAAAGCAAGGACATGCTCCTGGAACAAAGGGGGAACCAGTGAGGGAACAGAAGCCAGCTTGAAAAGTCTCCCGCTGGACAAACTGGGGCAATCTGAGTATTAAACAAGGGACAGCAGTGGACTGTTGCCACTGAGTAAAACAGGAACCCACAAGCCACAGTGACCCAGTAAAGCAACCAATAACCTGGACGTTGAATGAGAGACTGGACGTTGTCATCACAAAGCACCTCCGCCAAGATCTTTATCATCTATGAAGGGGAAAGAGGAGCTCTCCCACGGAGAAGGCTGGCAGACAGCTCCTGAGTCAGCAGACCCAAGTGGACACCTTTGTACGGGACACAGGGGATGGGAGGCCAAACCCAGAATGCGGAGTGACCCAGGGCAGAGCCCAGGGGACTCGGAGCCAATGACTGAGTTCTCACTCTTGGGAGAACTTTCTGGCCTTTGCCCCCGCGGGAACTAGGGCTGGCTGGAGAGGATCAGTTTCCCTCTCTCGGGGGCAGGCCAGCGCTGCGGCTGGAATGGGGGTTAGGGGCTCTGGGCCAACTGTGGCCACTCCAGCCATACAGGGGTCCAGTGATCACCAAGCTGCTTATCAGCAAGCTCAGAGGTGCTCAGGGGTGACCTGTGGTGTGAAACTATTCTAATATTCTTTGTGATTATGTTAGGTGAACCCAGGGCCGTCGAGGGAAGGAAATCCACCTCAGGCACCCACTGTACGGTCACTCCAGGACCACGATGCGGGTGGCCGGGGTGGGACACAAGGGTCAGGCTGGTGACGTCCCTGCTCCTTCCCCTCTAGGCCCTGCCCTGTCGTCTGCAGGAAATGTTGACACTGCAGGTCCCTGTGTGCCTGAGTGAGCAAGCAGGACACCACACACCTTCCCCGGGGCAGAGGGCTCGCCGGGAGTCCTGACCCCAGGACAGTAGGACAGCACCATGTCTGGGGCCCCGCCCATTCCAGAACAGGGACTGTTCTGGGCCACTTGAGTAAGGGCCCCAGGGGGGCCATTTCCAGGCCCGTCCCAGTGCGGGCACAACCACCCAGTGCAGCTGGGGGGCAACACCAGGACAATTCCTGCCTCTGCAGTGCCCTGTGGGCTAGGCCTGGCCCCTCACACTCGGGCACCCCTGGCCTGGCAGGGCTGACCCTCCCCGCAGCCCACCCGCAGGTGCTCCCGTCTGCCTCTGCTCCAGGCTGAAACCCCACTATCTCCCCAAGTCCCTGAACCTCGGAGTTGCCCCCAAACAAAACATCCAAGTGGCTGGGCCGGCCGCAGTGAGGAGCACGGGACAAGACACAAATAAACGTGGCAACTTCCAAACGGAACATTACAGACTAGGGTGACTGCAGCGTTCACTCCCCCGGGCTCTACCCCGAGACCGCGGCTCCGTCCAGGGCTGCCGCTGGCACCTGGCACCAGTGACCAGGGAACCCTGCTCTCTAACCAGGCCCACTAAGGCCTGGGGATCCTTCACGCGTGTCGGCCCAGCCGGTCCTGTCACGTAACAGAACGTTCCGGTCAGGGCTTCCTGACCACCACAGCCTCACAGGGCTACCGAGCACGTGAAACGTTGTGAGCACAACAGAGGAAGTGAGTTTTTAATTAATTTAAATTTAAAAACGGATACTCAGTTCTTGGAATACTCTTAATTAGTGTGTGGAACAGCTTGGATATGTGATTCTACTTTTTCAGCTGTAAATTTAATATATTCTAAATATGGATCAAGTATTACTATTTTTTGGATCAAGTATTTCTGATGAAAATTTAGCATCTGGGTTGGGATGTACTGTAACGGAAGCTACACACTGGAAGACGTAGTATGAAAATACTAGAACATCTCTTACTTTTTCTACTGTTACATATTGACATATTCGGGATATACGGGGTGAAGTAAAGTGCATTAACCTGGTTTGCTTTTAACATGGGTACTAGAAAGCGCCCAGCTACCCAAGTGGCTTGTACCCTGACTCTCCGGGCCGGCCTACTCCACCACCTTATCAGGTGCTGTGGGCTTCTTGAGGGTGAGGGGGACAGCCGCTGCCATCAACGCCCCAGCTGTCACCTGCAGAGCTGACCCTGAGCCGGGGCTGGAGGTTGCCCTGAGGCGGGGTCTCATAGGAGCTTATAAGACCCCCAAAAAACCAAACCCGTCACCGCTGAGTCTATTCCTACTCATAGTGACCCTACAAGACAGAGCTGAACTACCCCATAGGGTTCCTGAAGACTCAGGTGCGCCTGACCCCAGCCATGGTGTTTTCAATCGCCTCACAGGCATGTGAAAGCTGGACAAGAATAAGGAAGACTGAAGAAGAACTGGTGTATCTGAATGACGGTGTTGGAGATGAATATTGAATACACCACAGACAGCCCAAAGAACAGACAAATCTGTCTTGGAAGAAGTACAGCTAGAATGCTCCTTAGAGGCACGGATGGCGAGACATTGTCTCACGTACTTTGGACGTGTTATCAGGACGGAACAGTCCCTGGAGGAGGACACTGTGCTTGGTAAAGGAGAGGGTCAGTGAAAAAGAGGAAGACCCTAAACAAGATGGACTGACACAGTGGCCGCAACAATGGGCTCGAGCATAACAAGGATTGTGAGGGTGGTGCAGAACGCGGCGGTGTTCCGTCCTGCTGTACACAGGGTTGCTGTGAGTCGGAACTGACTCCATGGCACCTAATAACAATAATCTTTATGGAAACCGACTGCCACATCCTTCTCCTACAGAGCAGCTGGAGGGTTCCAACCGCAGACCTTTCAGTTACCAGCCAAGCATTTAATCTCTGCGCCCTGAGAAAAATAAATTCCCGCACGCGAACCTGGCTCTTGATGGAAACGAACATCCCATCCCCGTCCGCTTCACCTGAACCAGAACTTTTCAACGCACAGATGGACACTTCTCTCAAAGGCAACTCTGCAAACTCTGCAAAGTACTTACTTCCCAAATAAAGGCAGGAAGTGCAAACCCTGTAAACTCAAGCCTGGTGGAGAGGCAGACCTCAGTTGGGAGGCCTCCTTTCTCGACTGTAAAAGCACTACTCGCTGTTACTGAAACGCTGGCAAACCCACACTCTCCAAGGCCAGGCTGCTGCCGCGCACACGTCACCGTCTGCGTTCTGAGGAGTCTCCCAGTTGGCCGTGTCTACACTGCCATCACAGGTGCGGTGCTGACGGCATGGGGTTCAGCAGGCTGGGGCATGAACAACACGGAAGGCTTGTGAGCTTCCCCCATCACTGTGTCCCCATTCCTGAGCTGACAACGGCAGTCTGTGAGCTTGGTTTGTAAGCTCACTTTGGGGAAAGAAGCATAAACTCGGAACCGCGGACAGCCCTGGCTCTGCTCTTCCTTCTCCTCGGCCCCAACTCTGCCCCTCCGGCAGGGGCGCTCCACTGAGGCGGACTGAAGGGGCCTCCACCTGGGGGGAAGGGGGTGCTCACCCGCAGCAGTGCCTTGTGCCACCACCCCCACTGCAGAGGAGCCACGGACGAGCAAGAAGTCACCAGGCCTACATACATCTCCCGTCTTCATCTGCCTTGAACTCCAACTCTCAGGCACCAGGTGCCTTTCACTCCATCCCAACTTGCCTCCCCGTGCAGGGGAGGGGCCTCCACAGCGCCATCGCCATGATGGGGACAGGCTGCCTCTCTCCTGGGGCCCTGGCCCCTCATGGGGAGCAGCGGGGGGCTGCCCAATGGGGGCAAGAACCCGGGGAGAAGGGGTGGGGCCCAGGAGGCACACTAACTACAAGCCACAGGGGGGTTTAATCTAAAATCTCAGAGAAATACTTTTTATTACAAAAGTAAATGCATTGTAAACATTTAAACCCAAGTTCATAAAGCCGACAGTAAGCACGCCCCCGCCCAGACAACCCGTTAGCACTGTGGAGTCTCTCTTCCCAGGCTTCCTTCAGACACACGTGGGCACACTGTTTCCCACAGAACTGGATATAAAATACACACTGTTCAGGAACCTGCGCCTGTCATTTCACACAACCGGATGCCCCAGAAACAAGACTACTTCTGTGGGAGCCGCACATCACTTTATTTCATGGGTACCCCACAGGTGTGGGACCGACAGCTGGCAGGGGCTGTTAGGTCTGAGGAGCTGCAGTTCCCGAGCCGAGGCCACCACAGCCGCAGCCTGTGCTGTATCAGGGAAGGAAACGGTTTCCAGGACTCAGGCTGTCCACGAGGGTGCAGTCTCTTCTCAGTCCTGACCCTTCCTCTCCCCGCAATAAGTTAAGGCGCTGACTGGTACTCAAGTCTACCTGGCTCTGCTGCCCCGTCTGCCCCCAGCGGGCGGGCGTCACTGTTTGCTCTCCCGGATCCGTTTCTTTTTCTTCTTTGGTTCCTGGAACGTGGCCTCAACAGCCACCCTGGCCCTGACACGGGACTTGCCCCACCTGCTGCTGTGCGCCCCTCGCCTGTTGCGGGCCCTGCCCTGCTCTTTGGGGGCAGCCCCCTCAGGCTGCACACGGTCAGTCCTGCCCTTCCTCTTCCTCCTCTCGGTTCTGGAGCTCGGCGCCGGCCTCGGGCCTTCTGTTCCACCCTTCCCTGTTGGAACAGCAGGGCGGGGGGCTGTGAGCACGGGGTGTGCTTCACTGTGGTTCTGCAGGCGAGGGGGTCAGCACGGGGCACTCGGACGCATTCGCCACCTGGGGCAGACACTCGCCACCCGACACGTGGAGGCTCGCCAAAGCCACGCCCACCAGCCCAGGGCTCAGCAAATCACCAGTGCCGTCCCAGACAGACAGCAAGTCCCATGAGCCATCGGGCAGGCACAAAATCAGTAATGGCTCCAGACACAGCGGAGGCAGACTGGGGCAGACAGGCCTTCAGAAAGCCCCCCAGAAGGCCAGGTGGAGGAGAGAGGAGAGGGGAGCAAGGCACGAGGTGTGAGTGCCCAGTTCCAGCACCCGTAAGATGCCACCAGTCAGAGATCAGGCTGGAAAAGCCAAGACTACAGGCTCTAACCCAGTGGCTGCAGGCGGAGAGCGCGCAGCTCTGGGGGAGGCTCCCATGGCAGCGGTGCACCAGCTGGCTGAGAGCGCAAGGGCTGGCCATGTGTGACACCAGACAGCCTCCGTGGGGGAGGCGGTGCTAGCCAGAGAGGGGGTGAGGCCAGAACCCTTCAGAGGGAGGCCTTCAGGACGGGGCCTGCCTTATACACACAGGAGGACGTGTGGAGGGTCTCGCTTGGGGCAGGCAGGAGCTCTCACTCCTCCACACCTGGAACCCCCCACAGGCGCTGCCACCGCTCTCCCATTACCTGTGGGCACAGCCTAGGCCCGCTGTGGCAGCAGCCCGTGTCCCGCAGGGTCTGCAGTGGGCACGGGCCGGGGCGACGCGGCACGCTACACCCGAGTGAGGGGTCCACTCTTAACCACTCGCATGGCCAAGGACATGACAAGGACGGCCAAAAGGGCCTAAGGACAGTGAAAGGACAAGGCACAGGTGGGAGGGGCTCGAAGCGGGGAGACAGAGGGCCAGGATGAGAGGCCACCAGCCAGAAACGGCCACAGTGGACAGGACAGTCTTAGCAGACAACAGGAGGTGTGGAGAGGCCCAAGGGCCACGACCCAGCAGCAGAGCCCAAAGCCCCACAGCAAGCTCTGCACCCGCAGGATGCAGCGAGGGGCCCAGCTTAGGTGACGAGGACAGGGTGCACACAGGGCAGCCAGGACAGTGGGACAGCCTCAGGGAGACAGTGTCACACAAATACCTCACACACGTCATCAATACTGCGGGTCCTACCTTTCTTGTTCTGCAGCTGGGATTTGAGCAAACGCTTCTTCATCTTCCTCTCCAGTCTCCCTTCGTGCCGGTAGGCATAGACTTTCTCGGGGATGTCATCCTCAGGGAAGACGCCTGGGGAAGCGAGGCAGCTCATGGGGCGCCCCGAGGGAGGGCACTGATGCCTGCACGCCCAGTTTCCAGCAGGACCCAGCAAGCACCCCTCCCCACGTCACGTGAGCAAGAGCCCTCTTTTAGTACCCAGAGCAATTCCACCCCCCACAGCTAGGATCAGCCAGCTCAAAACGCACTGCCTGCACGAGGCCTGTCACACCTGGGAAACAGGCCTTACCTGGGGAGGGGCCCGTGGGCGTGGGCCACGGACCGTCCTAGATGCCGGCGGGCTGGGGTTACAGGCACAGATGCACTGCTCACAGCCCGGCAAACGTACACTAGTACTCACGCATGTCCCTGCACCTAAGCTCCACCCGGAACGTGCAGGGCCCAGCTCACAGCACGCACACTGAAGCGTTAGGGGCAGCACGCTCATGCCTGCCACTGACTCTGCACTGCATCAGACAGACTAGGGATCAGTGGACAGACAGGATAATACAAGGACAGCAGACGTTAATGGAAAAATCTAGGTGGTGAGTATACGAGCATTCACTGCAAAATCCTCTTCAACTCTGCTGTGTGTTTGGAAAATGTCATAATAAAGCGTCAAGAAAAAATGGTACGTCTTTAACCAGAAACCTCCTGGGAAGCTGTCCTCGAGAAGAATCCGTGGAGTCCCATGAGCTCCACATCCACACAGCAAACACCTGGCCTCGCTCCCTTCAGGGAGCCCCCCGCCCTGCCACCCAGGGCACACCAACTCCCACTCACACGCTCCTCTCAAAGAGAACCAGCAGGGCCCGCAACCTCAGCCCCGTCAGCGGTCAGCCTCCCAGCTGCCAGAGCCCACCCTGCCTGTGGCGCCGGTTCAGCTTATCTGAGAAGCGCTGAGCTAAAGCTAGCACCACGAGGGCACAGACCCCTCGGCCCACACCACCAGGCCTCTTCACAAACAGAGCTAACACGCAGGACCCCTCCACTCCCCGAGAACAAAGCTCCTCTGGAGGCAGCCGCCGGCCTGTGCGGCCGGGTCCTCACCTGCAGCGAGGTCCTGCAGCCTGGAGGGTGAGAAAAGGCGTCAGTCAGCACAGCCAGTCTGCAGGGGAAGGGAACCACACCCCACAAGGCAGTGATGCGGCTCCCCGCCAGGGGGCACTCAGAACCCCATGTCCAGGGACCCAGGCTGGTCCCAGGGGCTTGTCTGAGCTCTGAGGCGGGGCACCTCAGCCTGGGAAAGCCGCTTCCAAGGGGCTTCGGGCAAAGCAAAGGCACCGTCAGCAAACGATGTGGAGGCAATCAAAGGCAGGGGGAGGCAGTGCCGGCACCTCACGGCAAACACTCACTTCCGAACCACTTTGTAGAGCCGCTTTCTGTTCTGAGAAGGGGTGCTCTGCTGACTGGCCATCTCGAAGAGTCTGTTAGCAACCGCCTCATAGTCGAACTGTGTCAAAGGAAAGAGACCACCGGGCCACTGTCAGCCACCTTCCACCTGTGACACGGATGGACCCAGGGGGACCCAGACCCCATGCTGACGGCCCCCCGCCTCACAGAGTGCACCGAACCCCTATCATCCCATCTCCCGAGCACACACTGGCCGTCTGTCCACTGGAGACCAGGCACGACCTGGGCAGTGCTGCCCAACAGAGACATGGTAAGAGCCGAGAAGGCAGCCTCGCCTGTGAGTCTACATCCTCCAGAGCCGCATCCAAACAAGTCAAAACAGACACTAACCCTTCAAAACCAGTATAAGCTACTGGATAGCTTTTCAGTACCAAGTCTTAGAAACCCAGTGTCTATTTTCTGTTATGAAGGGACAGACAGCCCATGGGAACCAACCATTTGAGGACAGGGAGAAGGAGCCGCAAGCTGCCAGACCGGCCCACCCACGTCCCAGTTTGCCTACAGCCAGGGACCCGCTCCCTGAGGACATGGAGCAGCCACGCCCACGGGGGGGGGAGGGGGGATCCCGCCCACCACCTCACTCCACCCCACGCCCACTGGGGGAGGGGGGACCGTAAGGGGGCAGGTGTGTGAGTACATCTGGAATGGATGTACCTGAGGCAGAGGGCGGCTGAGGGGTGGTTGGCCTGGAAAGCCACCTGTCTGCCCGAGGCCCCTGGCCCTGGCCCTGCTCTCAGTGGCTCTGTACGCCTGCAGATGCCAAGGGCTTGGGGTACCTACCCACCCCCCAAAGCGAGCCTGTCGTTCAGGTGAGCGTCTCTGAGTCAAGACACCGAGGTCACCCTCCCCAGCCTGCCCACCTGCAGCGCGGTGCCAGCGCCATCCTCGTCATTCTCTGCAGCTTCCTCTCCTGTCTTGGGCTCGGGCCTGCGGATGGAGCCTGGAACAAGAGACCCCGTGAACTCCCAGAGCCACACCCAGAGTGCGGGCCCAGGCTGGCCCCTGGTGGGGGTGCCAACACAAGCACCTGTGAGCCAGGACCCATGGCCTCATCAGGCACAGCAGAAGGCAGCACCCAACGGCCTCCCACGCACCGTGATCCGGGGGACAAGGGGCACTTGCGGGGGGGTGGGACCAACCGGGCAGAGAGTGAAAGACGGGTCAGGAGTGAGTGTGACAACCCCAGGAGTGAGGAGAGCAGCCACAGGCAGCCAGGGGCTGGGCTGGATCAGGCCTGTGGGGGGCGAGGCTCACAGGAATCTGTCCAAGACAACAGGCAAGGGTTACAATGAACGAGTCAGTAAGCAAGATGCCAGGAAGTGACTTGTGCTGCAAGGACACCAGCCAGGCAGGTTCTGTCAGAGGGGTGAGGAGCTATGCTTCTAGACAGGGAGTCAGGGCACACCCGAGTGACAGGTGAGCAGAGACTGAGGGGGAGGGGCGGCCTGGGCAGACACCTGAGAGACCCCAGGTGAAGGGACAGGAGCGCACCCAGGTAGGGGACTGACTGTGCAAAGGAATGGTGGATCCCTGCAGAGAGGGGCTGAG
>NW_004444064.1:5413375-5418974 GCF_000243295.1 Trichechus manatus latirostris
GAAGGGAGGGTGGATCGTGCAGAGAGAGGCTGAGAAGGGAGGGTGGATCGTGCAGAGAGGGGCTGAGAAGGGAGGGTGGATCGTGCAGAGAGAGGTGGGAGGAGTCGGAGCTTGAAGGACACACGTGCTGTGTGCATTAAAGACAGCGCTGGCTGCTGCGTTGAGAAGACTCGGGGAGTGAGGGCTGACAGCGGGGAGCAGACAGGAGGTGGCTCCAGGGATCTGACTGTCTGACACCGGCTCGGCCAAGCCAGGGCACTGGGGTGGGGGAAGGAATGTGGTCAGTCACACCCTGATGTGCGGAGCCCCACCTTTCGGCCGCGTCTCTGCTGGTTTCGTAGTCGGCACATCTGGTTCACCCTCTGTATCCTCCTCCTCCATCTGCTCTAAGTCACCCTCCTCTGACAAGGCACCTTCCTCCTCCTCCTCCTCCTCTTGTTCGTCCAGCTCATTCATTAGGTCTTCGATGGCGAATGGGGCCTGTTCCACGATTGTCTCAAAGATCCCACGAGCTATGTCATGTAAATCCCGGGGACTAAGGGGTAGGAAGGGCGAGAAAGCGGGCAGGTTAGAAGAATTCTCAAACAGGAGCAACAGACTCGTTTGGTCCCTCCTCCCTCCATCCCACAGCCCGGCAGCCTCTCTAGGTCATTCCATCACTGGTCCACTCAACTCATCTTCTCCCTAAAGATGACCGTGGCTTCAGAAAGGCTGTCACCTTGAAGAACTTGGTGAAAACCCAGAGTCCGCCTGACAGCCACTGGCTACTTACTCTTTGGTCCTGGCGGCAATCCTGCAGAAGGGGTCAATGAACCTGAGGTTCTGGTCTGCAGTAAGCTGCGGGGGGAGGAAAGAGAGCTTGGGCTCCCGTCTATGATCACCAGGTGAGGAGCCTGACCGCAGCCCCACCATAGGTTAACATCAGGTGACAAGCCTCCAGGTTCCACCCCAAACCCAGGCTCCCTGAGGTCACGCCAGCTGAGAAGCCTGCTGCCTAAGCCCAGCCCAACCCCAGCCCCCCCGAGTTAACACCAGATGACAAGCCTGCTGCCACCCGGCCCACGCCCAGCTTGACCCCAACCCCAGCCCCCCTGAGTTAACACCAGATGACAAGCCTGCTGCCACCCGGCCCACACCCAGCTTGACCCCAACCCCAACCCCCGAGTTAATACCAGATGACAAGCCTGCCACCACCTGGCCCACGCCCAGCTCGACCCCAACCCCAACCCCCGAGTTAACACCAGATGACAAGCCTGCCACCACCTGGCCCACGCCCAGCTCGACCCCAACCCCAACCCCAGCCCCAGCCTAGCCCCAGCCCCCGAGTTAACACCAGTTAACAACAAGCCTGCCATCACCTGGCCCACGCCCAGCTTGACCCCGACCCCAACCCCAGCCCCAGCCCCAGCCCCAGCTCCCTCACCTCCTTTGCGCCCACTTTGCCCAGCTCCTCCAGGAATATCTCGGTGAAGTGGCTCTTCACCCCATGGGGGGCCTGGCTGTCGGGGTGCAGAATCTCGGCCGTCAACAGCTTCAGCAGCTGCTCGCACTGACTGAGGAGAGAAAAGGCAAATGCCGCAGGCAGATCCGACAAGAGCGCCAAAGACCAGGGTGGCACAGTTGGATGGCTCTAACGCCTAAGGTGTTGGTGATAATACGGACCCCTACGCCCTGGGCTTCTGGGTGTGTTTGCTTTAAGAAGTTCCCTAGATTATGTGGGCACACAGCATGGTTCGGGAATCATCTGTTCCATGAAGGAGAAGGGCTGCTCTGTCAGAAAAATAAGAGCAGATGCAAAGGCCAGAGGAAGACACCTAGGTGCGAGAGGCCTGCTCCAAGCCTAGTGTTAACCCGACCAACCCTTGAACCACCACCACCACCAAGCCCTAGTGTGTGTGTGAGAGAATGGAGGGAAAAGCTCTAGGGGAAAGTCACACCATTAGCACCAGCTACCCCAGGGCAGTGGAGAGAGAGAAAACCAAGTTCTCCAGGATGAGCTTTGCATTGAATTGCTATGAACAATGAGGTTGTCGTTACTTTCGTAATAATAAACCAAATAAATAAATAAGTTAACATAAAACAGGCCCTTTAACGTGTAATGCCATTTAAGTCACTGCATCCCCAGTGGCTAAGCCTCAATACTGAGTCCTATGATGAGTGAGAGCCGCCTGGCCTCAGAGTCACCCCTGGGGATTTAAGGATGACAATCACTGACAGCCACTGGAGGCATTTTGGTCCTAAATGGGAAACATCCAATCACCCAGAACCACTGTGGTTCAGAGCGTAGAACCATGATGTGGAATACTGTAAAATTTGGTAGCTACAGTCCAACTTCTGTTATTCTCTTTTGTGAGGGGGGAAAAAAGGTGGGCCAAAGGAAAGAAACAGGTTAACTTTGCTTCCCAGAAGATAAAAACTCCTGGAAAAGCTTGGGCCGTAGTAAACTGCACTCTCTAGTCTGGTAGCTCTTCTGACATCTGGGTACTAGTTTCAGTTTTCATATACTTGGGGGAAAAAACCCTTTAATGTATCCTTTTTCACTTAACTACAAATCAATGGAAAATACATTCTTCCTAAGCCGAGACCTCTCCCCCTGCCAAGAAAAAAGATCATGTAGCAGAAGGACAGAGAGGGGCTGTTTGTCATGTGTCATCAGTAAGACAAAAAGGGAGTCTGCAAAACATCACAGTTAAGATGCCACCACTTTTGGGGACACACACACAGAAAACAGATGCACTGCTGCTGGTATAGGAGACATTTTGTTAAGTGATTATCTCTAGTGGTCAAATTACTTTCTAATTTTTATAAAAGTTTTCTGAGTTTTTTATACTGAGCGTACATCACTCTCAAAGCTGTAAGTAAAAGTTTAAAAACTGAACTACAGTTCATGGACTCCAGACTTTCTGGAGCCACAGAGGCCAGATGAACCCCCAAAATTATTGTCCTGAGATAATCTTTAAATCTTAAACCAAAAATATCCTCTAAAGTCTTCTTAAAACCAAACAGTAGTTTAGCTTAACTAGTAAAGAATGTCCGCCTTGAGCATTACGCTCTTTTAAGAAGTATCTATATGGGATCAAATTGACAACAGCAACTTGAAAGATTGGACAGGAACCTTAGGGGGTGATGAGCTTATGTTCATGGGGAGGAACACTCGGAGAAGGGAGGATGAGAATGGCTGTACAACTCCAAGAATGTAATCAATGTCACCGAATTGTACGTGCAGAAACTTGAATTGGTTTGTTTTGCTATGCACAGTCTCAACAACAAAGAATAAAGTAAACGATTTAAAAAAATTAAACTACACTGTAAAGTTAACTTGAAAAAACATTAAATGTTAAACACTCACTTTGCGGAGTGGAACTCAGACCGCCCTGGGCAGGTCTGGAAGCCCACTGCCTGGTCCGTTAGATGCAAATGCCTCGGCCAGCCCAGAGAGGCAGGTCCAGGCAGGACTCCCCTCTCCACCCCCAGCTTGTCCTCAGGTCTCCAGTGGGGGCTGGGACCAGGAGCTGCTAAGGCCGGGCAGTGTACAGAGCCAGCACCAGCTGCAGGGCAGGACGCCCCCTACCGCTCAGCGTCTGCGAAACCCAGATGGAGACAGAAACCAAACGCTTGCTCGTGGCCGAGCGGACGTGAGTACGCACCACGGCACTGCTGTCGAAACGGAGATGCCGGGACAACATGAATGTCTCTAATCTGGGAGCGATGACCACTGACTGCGGAACACACCAAGTTTTGATTTCAAAGAAAAAAAAAATGCCACCTCACTTTTCATCCTTCTTAAGCAGAGGACTCAAATTCCAATTCACAATAAGAACTCATCAAGGGTGAAAACGAGTGGCATCCTTCCATAAACACATGAGCGACCTATAATTTAAAAAAAACGCCTTCATCTTCAGCGCCACCAGGGTACTACCATCTCCTCACAACAAACAGAAAAGAAACCCGTCTCTCAGGTAAACGGCGGGGAGCATGTGTGCCCGTGCCATGAGAAGCAGCCTTGTCCCCCAGCCGCCATGTGCACTGACCTCTCCTCCCAGCCACGCATCTGCAGGGCCTTCAGGGATTCATTTAGGACCATCCGCATGAGCTACAGCACAAAAGGAGACTCTGGTTAGCAGAAGTACAAGCTACGCCTCACCAAACACCCCTGCGCCCCTTTATGTGCCACGGTCTGTCATCTCTGTGTGCCCTGACCACACAGCAGGCCCTCCAGAGTGACAACCGGCTGACATCGTCCAACACGATGCCAAGCCTGGGCCTGGAAACCCCACCGCTCCCCAGGCTACGATGCCTGGCTTTCTCGGAGCAGCAGGAAGTCGAGTCCACAGTGGACATGTTCCAGCACCACGAAGCCCAGCCTGGACTACACGGCCCCATCTGAGCGAGGACAGGGAGGGAGCATGGACCGCCTCACGAAAGGCGGAGCCCTTGGCACAGCCAGATCTGATCATCACAGCGGCTTTTTGAGGACTCCTGCCCCACAGGGAGAGCCCCACTCACCATTTCTCTGGCCCATCACGTGAAGGCTCCCTCCCAAGCCTCAGAACTCAAACCAAGCTCCAGTGGGAAACTGACGCCCACCCCACCATTCCACCTCTCCTTTAAAATGGTTCAAAGTCTTTTCTGCGTGGTTCTCCTGCCCTCAGGTAGTAACACACTGCAGGGAGTCCCCGTCAGGATAAAAGCAGCACAGGACACATTGGCTCCCAAGAGCCTTCGGTCACAGGGCCTGCCTGGGCTGCCGGGACACCACTCCTGGGGACACCAGAAGCAGCCGAGAGGCTTAGCAAGACGTGGTCACACGAGGGGGACAACTGACCTTAAAATCAACGGAATTTGCAGCATAAAAAGGCCCAGCAGTTACACCTCAGGTAAAGAGACTTCACCTAAGGACTCTTGCTGCATAAACCTAAATTCTGTAAATGCACGGAGGCCTGGCTCCCAGCCCTCTCCCGCCCCACGTGCTTACAGTCCCTTCACGCTTCCTTCTTGAGCGTTCTAATTCGGGGTCCTTACTGCAAAACTGTCACACACTCACACACACACGCACGCACACACACACACTCATGCACTATTTATGTAATCCTGGCCCAGGTCTGAGCTGGTCACCGAGCCAGACAGGCAGATGAGGAACTAGGGCCGAGAGCTCCGTCCACAGTGAGGATGGGACACGGCCCCGCCGGTGTTCCCACAGATCATCCGCTCTTGGACAGCAGCAGTGTGCCTTCACCTCCAGAGCTGCCCCGAGCTGCAGTAATCCACCCGAAGGACAAGATGGCAGCTGAGCGGGAAGGGAAGGTGAGGAGGCGGCCAGGTGGCAGGCTACTGTGTCTGAGACTTGACTTTCTCCCTGTGTCTCATAGGGCAGATCACTAACCTCAATCCACAGGACCGCAATACAGGACTGAACGTAACTATAATCACCCCGTCCAGAAGACACGAAACAACCCTAAGAGGCCTGCCCGGCAGGAGGGCCCGGCCGCGCCAGCCAGTGAGCAGTCAGGAGCGTGCAGGGCTCCAGCAGCGGGGGTGACCAGCTTCATGGCAAGCGGTCAGGAGCGTGCAGGGCTCCAGCAGCGGGGGTGACCAGCTT
>NW_004444064.1:5419113-5467532 GCF_000243295.1 Trichechus manatus latirostris
GAGCGTGCAGGGCTCCAGCAGCGGGGGTGACCAGCTTCATGGCAAGCAGTCAGGAGCATGCAGAGCTCCAGCAGCAGGGGGTTACTGGCTTCATGGCAAGTGGTCATGAGCGTGCAGAGCTCCAGCAGCAGGGGTTACTGGCTTCATGGCTCGGGTCTCACCAATCTGAACCGTCCTTCCCCGAATGGAAGTCTGGGGAGGTGCTCAAGGATCTGAGAACTAGGCAGGAATCCTTTGCCCATCGTAACCCTCAGAGACAGGGCAAATATTACGGATCTCAGGCCAGTGTGGCCCCAACAAGCTTCTGTCCCTTCCCCAACCCCTATGGGGTCACACTGCTGCAGGGCCACCTTCCTGCCCTGGAGCCTTCACCTCTGTGGGAAGTTGCAGGGGTGCTCAGAGGCCAGACCACTGCTAGACAGCGCCCGGGGCCCTGCCCGCTCTGCCGGGCAACATGATGCTGGGTACTCAGAAGAGAGGGAAGCAGGGGAGCAGCTGCAGGCAGCTTCTTACCATGTAGTACTTGTCCAGGCGCAGCCTGTCGATGCCCGTCCACTCGCGGTTCATGGTTTGCCAAAACGTCTGCAGGAACAGGTACTCTGGGAGAAAAAGGGCCTGGTGAGCGCCAGGAGACAGCCACTGCGGGACACAGGGGCGAGGGCGTGAGAAACCTGGTCAGGGCCACTGTGTGCAGCCCCTGGAGCTTCTCAGTCCGTGTGTGCTGAGCTGAGAAGCGGTGCTACATGTGGCTCAGAAACGGGCCTACTGGGGGCCTCAGAGCAAAAAGCAGCAACACACGTGAACTCCAGCCTCACTGTCTAGGGAGCAGGGGCAGTGTGAGCGCAGCAGCCAGCAGGAGGCGCTCTGCTCCCGAGTCCCCAACACCAAGTGGCTACTGGCACCTTCTGCCCCTGCAGAGCTGCCTCCCCACAGCGGGGCCAGACCACCTCGGGGGGCTCCCTCCCCACAGCGGGGCCAGACCACCTCGGGGTGCCGCCTCCCCACGGTGGGGACAGACCACCCCAGAGGGCTCCCTCCCCACCGTGGGGCCAGAACACCCCAGGGCGCCGCCTCCCCACGGCGGGGCCAGACCACCCCGCGGTGCAGCCGTAGCGGCGTAACCACACACAGGACATTCAGGACGCCTGCCCACCAGACTCACAAGCCCAGGCGAGCACAAAACCCTCCCGACGACAGACGGCACCTCTCCCCGCAGTCCCAGGGCTCCTGCACCTGCAAAGGTCCCATCAGGTGGTTTGGGAACGCGTGCGTCTGGCTTTCTGAATCTGCCACGTGTTACTGAGTGAACGCTTTGGAGCTGGTATTTTGCTGAGCACTGAATCTGCAAGCCCTTGGAAGGCAAAACTACAGCTACGAGTTACTCAAGCACAGTTCCCAGAGACCCCCTCAACTGAGCAGTTACTGTAACTACCTGGGCGCTCACCCTAACGTCCACTGCTCTGTCTACTTAACTGGACTGAAACCCACCTACGCAGTCAGGGCACCACCAGGCAATGCCCGCAACGCTCTGGGGCAGCGGTGCTGCTCAGCCTGGCTGCCCCCCCGGAAGAACACAGGGAGGGTCAAAATGCTGATGCCCAGGCCCTGCCCCGAGAGACTGATGTAACTGGACCAAGCTCTGGACCTCTGTATTTTTAAAGGATTCCAACAGGCAGGCAGGGTTGGGAACTACTGATCTCGTTGAGGAGCAAAAACAGAAGAGTTAGAAAAAAAAACAGAAAAATGAAGTGCAGGGACTGCACAACCATCAGGTTCCTGAAGTTCAGTCAACAAGCTTGGCAACATTATACTGGCTTTTCCTTCTCTTCTGAAAACGCAGGAGAGCGGCCCTTTAAGGCCTGTTAGACATCTGGTTACAGCTGAGTCTAGCTGGAGTCCCTGAGTTAACACACGTGTCACACTCACTGAGCACCCGAGGGTGCTGGCTGCAACCCTCACCCTTCTCTCTCTGCTCTCAGCCATGACAGCGCTAGGTGTCAGCACAGCAAACCTGTGTCTGGGAGTTTTGATCTCCAGCGGGCTGCCTTAACGAATGGGCGCCGACGTGGCAGAGTGTACTCACGTGCCTCTGCGGTCTGAAAGGCGTGGATAAGCTGGGAAATGGTCCTTCCTAGTTCCTCCTGTGCGGGAAACAACAGAAATCCCTCAGTCTGTGGAGAAACGTACTCTTACAACGACAGGGACAAATGAGCTCCCTGCACACCCACTCACCACAGAGACCAGGCTCCACTGGGTCGCTCAGCCCAGGGACACCTGAGTTTTGCAAGTTTCACCCCTTGCTGTGAACAGAATTCCCCAGTGAGCCACTGTGGTACCTGCCCTCACGACTGATGCTGTGCCCCAGACATAGAGGCTTGTGGGCAAGAAGGAGCAACAGTGAGCCTGGCAGCTCAGCCCCTGACCAGGAGCAGGAGGTCCCCAGAGCACCATGGACCACTCACAGCCTGACTGCCTGTGTCCCTGCGCCAAGCATCACTTGCCAAAGTGGAAGATTCTAGAGCCTCCCCCGAGTTACTAGTTTAGAAGGTATGGAATAAGGCCAAGAAATCTCCGTTTTAAATAAATACGCTCGTCACCCAGGTGATTTTGAAGCACAGGCAACAATTCATGCTTTGAGAAACACTGAATCAAAAAGCACAGCAAAAGCAATCCTTGTCTTTGAAGACAGGGCTTCTAGCCCTTTGGCTTCCAATATTTCAACGCTCAGCTTGTGACCCGGACAAACACAAAACACAAACAGCCTGTGTCTTCACCGGTCCCCTGACCTGCACGCCTACCGCCAGCTGCCGTGGTGCTCAACTCAGCAAGGACGTCAAAGTCCCAAGCAAGCGTCAGATCCACTCTAACCAAAGGCCCTGGGCCCCTCGGCCACAAAAGACAAAGCACTGAAGCTGTAAAACTTCAGCCAGTATCTGGCCACATTAAAATGAGGGTCAACCCCGTGTCCATCTGTCCCCGCACTGACACTCCTGCTCTGGAACGTCTTCCCCTACCTCCCAAACACTCACCTGGAGGAGCGGCTTGTCCTGCATCCACATGCAATAGAACAGTCCTTTCCACACCTTCAGCAGCTCGTCATGCGTGAAACCCCCTGCATCACAAACAGCGACATTCAGACTCAACGTGCCCAGCCTTTTAGTTCCAGGAAGTGTGGAAGCCGGGAAGCGTGGCCGCCTGAATTAGACCAGAGTCTTTTTGCTGTAAATGCCGCTGCAGAGCACAGAGCCTGCCCTTCCCGCTCAAGCAATCCTAACTCAGAACTGCTGAGCCTGGGGCTGCAGGGATTCCTCCAGGGAAAGGCCACTTCATTCATTCAGTGAACGCGTCCTGAGAATCAACAAGGCATCAGGCTCAGGACCCCATTCTGGAGAATCAAAAGTGAGTCAATCCGATAGTTGAGCTGGATTCATTAGTGCTAATTCGTCCAGCTTTACATTTAGTTTGTGCACTTGTCTGTGTTAGTATCTCAGATTTTAAAAGAAACCATTAACTCTTTCATTCAGGCCAGTAACGGAGGTAGATACATAAACTCACTCCTCTGACAAATATTTGCTGTTATTAGCCACCGTCCAGTTGGTTCTGACTCATGGCGACCCCACGCACATCAGAAAAAATGCTGCCCAGTCCTGCGTCATTCCCATGATTGGTTACGGATCGGACCATTGGGATTCACAGGGTTTTCACTGGCAGATTTTCAGAAGCAGATTGCCAGGCCTTTCTTCCTAGTCTGTCTAAGTCTGGAAGCTCCACTGAAAACTGTTCAGTATTGCAGCAACACCCAAGCCTCCACCGACAGATGGGTGGTGGCCACACTGAAAACTGTTCAGTATCGCAACACCCAAGCCTCTACTGATAGATGGGTGGTGGCCGCACATCAAATGAGGTGCCTTGAGGTGCACTAACTAGGAATCGAATCTGAGTCTCCTGCACGGAAAGTGTGAATTTTACCAGTGAACCACCACTGCCCCCTACAAACATTTAGGGGCCCTATAACGTGGCCTGGTGGCACGGTGGTTAAGTGCTTGGCTGCTAACCGAAAGGTCAGTGGTTCAAAGCCACCAGCCGTTCTGTGGGAGAAAGATGTGGCAGTCTTCTGCTTCTGTAAATATTACAGCCTAGGAAACACTACGGGGCAGTTCTGCTCTGTCCTACAGGCTTACTGTGAGTGGGAATCGACTCCACGGCAACGGGGTGGGTCCAGCTGATGCTCAACTGCTGGTCTGCGACCACACTTGAGAACCACCAGTACAGAGAATGGTCAACAAGAAGCACATCCTCTGCCCTCCTGGAGCACGAGTGAAAATCAGTCAGCAATCCAATAATTAAAGACACAGAAAACAAGGCTTTGAACAGCCTCCTTCTGGTTCCCAGGAAGTTAAACAGAAGAATCACCTGGGCATCTTATTAATATGTACATTCTGATTCAGCATATCTGGGGGTGGAAATGAAAATTCTCAGCAGGAAACTTGTTAGAAATGCAAATTCTCAGGGGTTCGAACCAGAAGAACAGGTTCAAAGCCCCGATAGAAAACCACAAACAGTAATGAATGCTTCTGTAAGGATGTCCAAACAGTTAACAGCCAAAGTATATGATCTGATGAAGGAGGGGATGGCTTCCCAAAGGATGGGAGGTCTGAGCTGGGAATCCTATTAGCTGGGGGGACAGAGAAGCTGGGTGCGGAGATCGCAGGCAGGGCCAAACAGTTGCCGCACCACGAGAAGAGCGCGTGCAGGGCCGAGCGTTCGCCGGGGTGAGTGGCAGGAGTCGGGAAGGGTGGAAGCAAGACCCGTCGGCCCCGCCACTTGAGGGACCACGCGGTTCGGAGGCTCCCCAACCCTGGCCGCCGCCGCCCCTCGCCAGGCACAGCCGCCCGCGCCCCGGCGGCGCCCCCTGCCCCGCCACCCCTACTGCCCCCGCATTGACCTGCGGCCCGCTGTGTCCTGGCCACGATGTATTTCCGGAGCTTCTTCACCGCCCGGTCGCGGGTCACCTTCTCGTTGCCCGCCAGGTGCTGCGCAAGCTGGATCTCCGGAGGGAGCTGCACGCGCGACACCATGGCGACCACGGCCGAGATCCCCCAGCACCCCACGCCGCGCGTACCGCTCCGACTGCGCTCGGGCGCGCGACGTGACGTCACAAGCCCGCGACGCGGCTCTGGCCGCACGCCAGCGCCGCGCTGTGGCCGGCTCCGCAACTACAGCGCTGCGCGGAGTCCCGCCAGGGAGCCCTTTCCAGACCCTGAGAAGGATTGATTGAACAGCTTGTCTAGACTCTGTGGGAGGTGGCTGTTACAACAGATACTTACTCTGAAGCTGTCTAATTAAAGGGAAATAATTAAGCATTTACCCTGCCTTTTAGTAGAATCCGTGGTTCATTCCAGCTGTTGAAGGAAAGCTTTACCAAAGAATGCCAGCTACTACATGTGGTTGATAGTTATGAGTAGCCCCCAACTCATGGCGACCCCATACACAATGGAACTAAACTCTGCCCAGTTCTGTGCCATCCCCATGATCAGTTACGGATCGGAGAGCCGTGATCCATAGGGTTTTCATCGGCTGGCTTTTGGGAGTAGATCACCAGGCCTTTCTTCCTAGTGTGTTTTAGTCTGGAAGCTCCACTGAAACCTGTTCAGCATCATAGCAAAATGCAAGCCTCCACTGACAGATGGGTGGTGGCTGTACCTGAGGTGCACTGGCCAGGAATCGAGTCTGGGTCTCTGTCTCAGTTATCCAGTGCTGCTAGAACAGAAATACCACAAGTGCATAGCTTTAACAAAGAGAAATTTATCCTCTCATGGTCTAGGAGGCTAGAAATCCATATTCAGGGCACCAGCTCCAGGGGAAGGGTTTCTCTTGCTGTCAGCTCTGGGGGAAGGTCCTTGTCATCAATCTTCCCCAGACAAGGAGCCTCTCAGCGCAGGGACCCCGGGTCCAAAGGATGTGCTATGCTCTTGGTGCTTCTTTCTTGGTGGTATGAGGTCCCCGTCTCTCTGCTCGCTTCTCTCGTTTATATCTCAAAAGACAAAATCTAATCTTGTAGATTGAGTCCTCTCTCATTAACATAACTGCCTCTAATCCAGCTTCATTAACATCACAGAGGCAGGACTTACAACACTTAGGAAAATCACATCAGACGACAAAATGGTGGACAATCACACAATACTGGGAATCATGGCCTAGTCAAGTTGACAAGATATTTTTTGGAGACATAATTCAATCCATGACAGTCTCCTACATGGAAGGCAAGAATTCTACCACTGAACCACCAAGGAATGATAGAATTAGAGAAAGACCGTTTTGCCACCCTCAATGAAGTCTCTGATGCAGGAAAAGATCATCAGTAAATGCATAAACAAGGAGAATGGTTGTTGGAGAACAGGATATTTGTGTGAAAGGGGAGAAGCGTACTTTACAGTGGAGAGATCCAGCAGTCAGCTCCTTTCATGGATTGAACTGTGTCCCCCCAAAATATCTGTCAACTTGGCTAGGTCATGATTCCCCGTATTGTATGATTGTCTACCATTTTGTCGTCTGATGTGATTTCCCTATGTGTTGTAAATGCTATCACTATGATGTAATACGGTGGATTAATGGCAGTTATGTTGATGAGGTCTACAAGATTAGGTAGTGTCTTAAGTCAATCTCTTTTGAGATATAAAAGAGAGAAGCGAGCAGAGAGACAGGGGGACCTCATACCACCAAGAAAGCAGCGCCAGGAGCAGAGCGTGTCCTTTGGACCTGAGGTTCCTGCACTGAGATGCTCCCAGACCAGGGAAGACTGATGACAAGGACCTTCCCCCAGAGCCAACAGACAGAGAAAGCCTTCCCCTGGAGCCGGCGCCCTGAATTCGGACTTCTAGCCCACTGGACTGTGAAGAAATAAACTTCTCTTTGTTAAAGCCATCCACTGTGGTATTTCTGTTACAGCAGCACTGGATGACTAAGACAGCCCCTGAACCAGCAGTCATGCTAAGCATCACCAGTCGCAGACACCCTGACCTTAGATGCTTTTGGTGTGATGTAATAGCAACGTCACAGCATCACCTGTGAGGCCTTCTAGCCGAAACATTTAACTTAAATTCAAGCAAGCTTTTAGGTCTACATTCATATTCTCAGGAAATAGAGGAAGGCGTTAAATTACGTACATGAAAACAATCATAAGTCCAGACTGTAGGACATTCGCAACACCACGCTTACGGACTGAATTACCCACCTAACAACCTGTTGAAGTCCTAGCTTCTGTACCTGTGAACATGACTTTGTTTGGAAATAGAGTCTTTGAAGATGTCAGTTAACATGAAGCCATATTGGAATAGGGTGGGTCCTAAGCGTATATGGCTACATCAAACCAAAACCAAGCTCTTGGTGACCCTATGTGTTTCAGCGTAGAACAGCACTCCAGAAGGTCATGGCTGTGAACTTTCAGAAGCAGTTTACCAGGCCTTTCTTCCAAGGCACCCCTGGGTGGGTTCAAACCACCAACCTTTTGGTTAGTAGCCCAGCGCTTAACTGTCTGTACCACCCAGAGATCCCATTTATGGCTAGTGTCCTGTAAAACAGGAGAAGAGACACAGAGGGAAAACTACCACATGGCCTTGGAGTTTTGCTGTAGCTGCAAACTGAGGAAGACCTGGAGCCTCCAGAAGCTGGAAGAGGCAAGGCAGGATTCTCCCCTAAAGACTTGGAAGAAAGCGTGGCCCTGCCAATACTCTGAATGTGAACTTCTAGCCTCCAGAACTGTGAAAGAAGAAATTTCTGTTCTTATAAGCCACATGGTTTGTGGTATTTTCTTACGGCAGCCCTAGGAAACTAATATGACTACTGTCCTGACCTCTTCAAAAAGTTAACATCATGAATGAATGAATGAGTAAAGGAGGGGAGAATGCAATATATATAAATTCTGATTGGACGCTGGTTCCAAATATATATATACACACACACATATATATAAGTCATTTTGTAGACACTTGGGAAAATTTGCACATAGATGTTAGATGATGGTATGGATTGAACTGTGTCCCCCAAAAATGTGTGTCAACTTGGCTAGGCCATGATTCCCCGTATTGTGTGATTGTCCACCATTTTGTCATCTGATGTGATTGTCCTATGTGTTGTAAATCCTACTTCTATGATGTTAATGAAGTAGGATTACAGGCAGTTTTGTTAATGAGGCAGGACTCAATCTACAAGATTAGGTTGTATCTTGAGTCAATCTCTTTTGAGACATAAACGAGAGAAGCGAGCAGAGAGACAGGGGTACCTCATGCCATTAAGAATGAAGGACCTGGAGGGGAGCGCATCCTTTGGAGCCAGGGTCCCTGTGCTGAGAAGCTCCTAGACCAGGGGAAGACTGATGACAAGGACCTTTCCCCAGAACTGACAGAGAGAGAGAGAGACTTCTCCTGGAGCTGGCACCCTGAATTTGGACTTTTAGCCCCCTACATTGTGAGAGAATAAACTGCTGTTTGTTAAAGTCAACCACTTGTGGTATTTGTTGTAGTAACACTAGTTAACTAGGAATTTGGTACCAGGAGAGTGGGGTGCTGTTCTGACAGATACCTAAAATGTGGAAGTGGTTGTGAAACTGAGAATGGGTAGAGGCTGGAAGAGTTTTAAATTGTCTAACAGCAAAAGCCTGGATTGCCTTGAAGAGACTGTTGTGGAATTATGGACATCAAAGACAATTCTGGTGAGGACTCAGAAGGAAGTGAGGGGAGCTGTTAAACACTGGAGACAGCATAGATGGTGAGGAACAGCAGCAGGGAATTGGCACCAGTAGAACCAGGAGACCGACCCACAGAGCCAGAGAGCTGAGTGCCTTTGGCAGGAGGCTTCCTGGCAGAATGCGGTGCCTCTGGGCACTTACCGGTAGAGCTAGTCTTGCCAACCCACGAAGCGAGAGACCTGAGTGCCTTCTGGCCAAAGTTTGCTGGTGGAGTGGGGTGCCTCCAGGCACTTATCGGTGGAACTAAAGAGCTTTGGAACGCTTGCCCCAGCAGGGCAGATGCAGGTGGCTAGGCCCAAGGGGCTGAGAGGCCAAGGAACGAGGAAGCAGAAGCTGAAGAGACAAGGAACACAGGAAGCAGAGCTGCCTCAGTCTCAGAGGGTAGGACCACAACCTCCGGATCTCAAAGGGTGGAGCCATGGCCTCCTAGGTTTCAAAGAGTCAGATCTTCACTAACTCAGTTCCGGAGTGTGGGGCTGCCGCTCACAAGTGCCAGTGGGATGGGGCTGGATCCACTGCCCAAAGCTGAGGAGGGGGAGCTGTCATGCCCAAGGGGCAGAAGAATGGGGCCTGCCAGGGCCGACGGGGTAGGGTCACCACTCAGATGGGCTAGGAGAACGGGGCCGCCCAAAGTCAAGGGAGCAGAGTTGCCATTCCAGTGGGCCTGGAAGATGGAACTGAAGCCCAGGGCCGAGGAGTCTCCATTCAGAATCTGGAGGGTATGGCCAACACCCAGAGTCTGGAGGGCATGGCTATTGTCTCAGAGAACAGAAGATTATGTTCAAGCCTTGAGAGCTAATGTAATGTGTTCTGCTGACTTGCTTGGCCTAGTATCCCTTCTTTCCATCCAATCTCTCCCATTTGTAATGGAAATGTCTAACTTGTGCCTGTTCCACCATTGTACCTTGGAAGCAGATAGCTTGTATTCTAGATTTCACAGATGAAGAGGAATTTTTGGATTTTGGACTTGGAGTTGATTTAAGACTTTTGCTATGATATGATGGGGTGAATGTGTTTTACATGTGGCAAGGACATGAAATTTGGGGGACCAAAGGGTGGAGAGTTATTGATTGAATTGTGCCCCCCCCAAAAAAATGTGTGTCAACTTGGCTAGGCCATGATTCCCTGTATTGTGTGATTGTCCACCATTTTGTCATCTGATGTGATTTTCCTATATGTGATAAATCTTACCTCTATGATGTTAATGAAGCAGGATTAGAGGCAGTTTTGTTAATAAGGCAGGACTCAATCTACAAGATTAGGTTGTACCTTGAGTCAATCTCTTTTGAGATATAAACGAGAGAAGCGAGCAGAGAGACAGGGGTACATCATGCCACCAAGAATGAAGAACCAGGAGGAGAGCATGTCCTTTGCACCTGGAGTCCCTGTGCTGAGAAGCTCCTAGACCGGGGGAAGATTGATGACAAAGAACTTTCCTCAGAGCCAACAGAGAGAGAAAGCCTTCTCCTCTAGTTGGCACCCTGAATTCGGACTTCTAGCCTCCTACATTGTGAGAGAATAGACTGCTGTTTGTCAGAGCCAACCACTTGTGGTATTTCTGTTATAGCAACAATAGATGATGAAGACAGGTGATATTCCAGAACGTTTATCTTCTTAGGTGTGGAAAGGGTGTTGTTTATGTAGAAGAGGGAGGCAGCAAGCTTTTTCTATAAAGGGCCATGTGTTGGGATCAGCCCAGTTTCCATGATTCACTAGGACTCACAGGACCCAGCATGTAGCTGTACTCATGGCTACGATTGATTACAGTGAAAGGACACAGAGCAAAGTCAGTGTGGCGCAGTGAATTACTAAATGTGCCCCTTCTACCCATAGTCTTTGTGACTCCCACACAGTGATTGGGTGGAACCATGCAAATAAGGTGTATGAAACCCTAGCAAGGTGCGGTGGTTGGTGGTGTGTTGGCTTGGCCATGGCAGCCATGATTCCCAGTACTGAGTGGCTGTTCTCCGTTTTGTGATCTGACGTAATTATCCTAATTATCCTCCATTTTATGTGTTGTAAATCCTGACCTCTATACGTTAATGGGAGCCCTGGTGGCGTAGTGGTTAAGAGCTTGGTTGCTAAATAAAGGTCCGCAGTTCAAACCCACCAGCCGCTCCTTGGAAACCCTATGGGGCAGTTCTACACTGCCCTGTACGGTTGCTATGAGTCAGAACCAGCTCGATGGCACCTAACAATAACAACATATGTTAATGAGGCTGGATTACTGTGGGATATATCTTGAGTCACAGCCTTGCAGGAAGGTGGGACTCAAAACCCACCCTCAACCAAGTCATGCCCTTCCCTGGGCTGTGGCCTGCATCCAATGTATAGATGTGGGTGCTCTGGTAGGGGCTCCTCTGCATCTGGATTCTGCATTCAGCTCGTCATTGTCTGATCTCTGGTTCTTGGACTTGAGCCAGTGGCCTGCTGTCTGATTCTGGGATTCACGAGCTTCCACAACCCCATGGGCCAGCAGCCCATCATCTGACCTGAATCGTCAGCTTCCACAGCCTTGTGAGCCAGCAGTCTGTCATCTGGCCTGCTGATTGGGGTTCATCAACCCCTGCAGCCACATGAGTCAGGAGAAGCCTATGCCTGACCCATGGATTTGGGACTTGCCAGCCTCCACAATCCCATGAGCCACTTCCTTGATATAGTTCGTGAGTTCAGAGATGTTGCAGCAAATTATGGAAACCAAAAACAGGAGAGAGAGAGTACTGAGGGGAGGACAAGTAGTTGGTGTTAGAGATGACAGAGTGGTACAGCAGTTTGGAAAAGTTGGATGTTTGGGACATCTTTAACCTCTGCCTCATAGGGACCAGCTTTGTGCTGGTCCTTATAACATAAATTATTTATTTAGTCAGTGTGATGATTAAGATTGTGTGTTAACTTGGCTGGGCCATAATTCTCAGTGTTTATATGTGATCACTCCCATGATTGAATCTGCTGTGAGTAGCCAACCAGATGAAAGAGAGTTTCCTTGGAGGTGTTGCCTGCATCTGAACATGAGCAGACGTTCTGGCTTTTTGCTCGCTCTGGATCCTGCGGCTGCCTCCTGTTCATCTGACCTCCAGTTCTTGGGACTTGAGCTAGCAGCTTACCTGTCGATCTTGGGATTCATCAATCTTCACAGTCTGTGAGCAAGAGTCCTGCTCCCCAACCTGCTGATTTTGGGTTCACCAGCCCCTACAGCTATGTGAATCAGGAGAAACCTTGTGGTCTTGCCTGTTGATCTTGGAACTTTTCGACCTTCACAGCCTGTGAGCGGGAGCCCTGCTCTCCGACCTGCCGATCTTGGGCTCGCCAGCTTCTGCGGCTGTGTCAATTGGGAGAGGCCTCTACCCTGATCCATGGACTTGGGACGTTCTAGCCTCTACAATTGCGTGAGCTGTTTCCTTGATATAAATCTATATATATATACATTTATATGCTTTACTGGTTTTGCTTCTCTAGAGAACCCAGCTTAAGACAGTCAGCAAAGGGCAAAGGCACACCAGATGAAGCCTGGGGGATACCAGGCACAAGCTTCCAGAGTCCTCTCCCAGTGGAGTCACACAGGACACACTGAATTCCTGCAGCAATGAGTTGTGACAACATGTGTGAAATAGTGCCGACAGGGAAGTTCATGAGAGACTCAGTGCCCAGGGTTTTCACTGGGGGCTGGTCACGTAGGCACCCTGTGCCTGGCACGTACCAAAATTCCAGACTCGCAGAAGGAAAGCAGGTGTTCAGCATAAACCACCCCGTTGGTACACACAGCTGGTAAGTTAATAAATGCTTACTTGTTTAAACGCTTTGTCTTTCTTTCTCCTCTTACTCAATGGATTTCTCTGGCTAGAATTTAATTAGCAACACCTTCTGATGATGAAATTTTTGCATGATGAAAACACACTCAATGGACTGGCACAGGGAACAAGCCTATGAATCATTTATCTAGAGTGTTCAACGCAGAAGAGGCACAACAAACGAACAACCAAAAAAAAACCCAAAAAACTGGATTGTCTTGCTCGGGCACAAAGGATGACGAGACAAGGCAAAAAGAAACCGGGGCATCCGCTTCATCGGCAAAAACCAGAGATTTCACAAATGAGATCTCCAAAATAGTTTACATTTAGAATTCTGAATACAAATTTCAAATTTAAATGATATTCGAGAGTCCTCGAGGTGGGCCTGGGGAGACGGGATATTTGATCTTTTCTCTCGTCTTCAGTAAGATGGAAGACTGTTGAGTTGGAGGTAAACGTCAGTATTTTCCAGCGCCTCTGGATAGAAAAAATAATACTAATAACAGCCAAGATTTATATTAGTATACTCATAATAGACAGTAATAGTACTAACAGCTCACCCCAGAGTTCGGACGCTGCTCAAGCATTTTACACTGATTAGCTCATTTAGTCCTTAAAAAACCCTTGGAATTAAGTTATTAGTTGTCCCCAGAGAGCAGCATAGAGAGGTTCAGCAATTAGTCCAAAGCCACACAGCTGGTAAGAGGCGAGGCTCTTACCCTCCATTGCACCAGCTTAAAAACATCAAGACCTGCAGCAACAAGGCAGCTTGGACTTCATTAAGCAGGCGTGAAAGACTAAATACGCAAACACACAACAGCGGACCGTACATGACCGGAGAACTCTGATCCATGACCTTGGCAGCCCAAAATGGTCCGGATCGGTCAGTGACTGCCAGCTCCCTATTTCTGCTGTCCCCACTTCCAACTCAGGATCAACCAAACCGAAATAAAACCAAACCCATTGCTGTCAAGTCGATTCCAACTCATACCGACTCTACAAGACAGAGTAGAACTGCCCCATAGGGTTTCCAGTGAGCGGCTGGTGGATTTGAACTGCCGACCGTTTGATTATCAGCCAAGCTCTTAACCACTGCACCGGCAGAGCTCCAGAATCAACCAGAGAAAGCCAAACATGGGCCCAACCACACAGGACACTCCATTCGCTTCGTTTGTCCACCTCTAGCTTTCCCACACCAACTACCTCCATCAGGGTACACCTAAGCCTCCTCTTCTTTCCTCTACTGTGTAAAGTTTCCCCACGCCCCCGCCTGCCTCTGAGTCTTTGCCAAACTCAAGCGATGGTGACTGACTTCCTTGCTACAGCAACTCTGAATACATAGCCGGCTTGTTCCCATTCGGGAGGTGTCTTTACTCATTTCCACAGGTGTCACCTCCTGTTTGTAAACTCTGGGCACCTGCAGACCCACTCAGACACAAGGTGGCATCTTTAGGTCAAAACTTCTGCAAGACAAGGAGCCAAATCTGGCAACTGCAGGATGGGAAAAAGCAACAGAATGGCCTTCCTTTCCCTCCTTACAAAGCCTTTATTATTTTCTCTACTTAGAGCAGTTTTCCATTTGTGCGGGGTCAAATCGGTCATTCATTCAGCAGTCATTCGAGCATCTCCCTCCTCTGCCCCGGGACTCTAACCCCTCCCGAAGTTCCAGGTAGGGCTCTGCCCTGACAGGTAGACAAAGGCCCATCGCCCACACACACCTGTTCATGCCCTGAGGCCCTGCCTGGCCCCTGAGAGGCAGAACCGTCATGGGAGCTGCCCAGTTCCCAGTGAGGTGCCGGGCATAAAGGCGTAGCCCTGGAGGAGGCACGGAGGGGAGAGTTTGGGACTTTCCTAAAGGCCGTCATGTCGCAAGGCTCCTAACACAAGCCTCATCCCCGCCCCAAACAAGGAGAGGGACCCATCCCTTCTCCAGCTGGTTGAGTCTAATCTAAATGCTTAATCCCAATCCTGCCAGAACGAAGCCCTTTTCTGGTGCGCCCTGAGCTGCCTCATGTCCCCCACCCAGCCATCTCCTAAACCTCAGGGGACCCCTTTGCGCCTCCTGTCCATCCACTTGCGTCTTTGCTCTGTGTGTCCCCGCGTGCTGGCCCTCGAGGAGCCGGTCTGTTTGCAATGTCCACCGCGGCCGACACATGGGGTGGGCACAGGGGGGCCACTGGGTCAGGCCTTGCAAACGGAGGGCCCCAACCGGGCGGGGTAAGGGGGGACGCTGGGGCCGCAGGCGGGCCGGTGCCTCACGACCCTCGCCGGGGAGCAGCCCTCAGGCAGCCCCGTCCCCGGTTCCTCCAGGCTCCCTCAGCCCTTGGCAGCTCTCAGGGCTGTCTTCCCGGATCTTCTCGGTCATCCCAGAGCCCGCCGCTCACCCCGGCACGCACCGGGCTCAGGGTCAGGAGTCTCCAGGCTCCGGGAAGGTCCCCTCCACCCCCTGCCTCGGCCGCCACCCGGGGGGGGGGCCGACACCAAACCCCAAGTCGGGGGGACGCTCCCCTACAGAACGCGGGGCCCTTCGTCTGCAGACTGCGCCCGCAGGGGCGAGGCCGCCAAGCTCCTCTCCGTGCGCCCCTCTCATGCGCCCCAGTTCCTGACCGGCGGTAGCGACCTGGCAACCAAGCCCCCCGCCGTGCGCCTTGGTTCTGTCCGAGCCGCACGTGACACTAATCCCTGCGCGTCATGTGACCGCCGCCTACTTCTGGCCCGGAAGGTGGCAGCGCCGTGACCGCCGCCTACTTCTGGCCCGGAGGGTGGCAGCGCCGTGACCGCCGCCTACTGCTGGCCCGGAGGGTGGCAGCACCGTGACCGCCGCCTACTTCTGGCCCGGAGGGTGCCACCCAGCCCCGTGACCGCCGCCTACTTATAGCCCGGAAGGTGGCAGCGCTGTGTCCGTTCTGTCCGGCCCGCGGTATCCACCCGCTGTCTGCTCCGCGCCGATCGTCCCCAAGCTCGCTGCCGAGATGCTGTGTGGAGGGCCCTCTGCCACGAGGCCGGCCACCGCCGAGACCCAGGAGATCGCCGACCAGGTGAGGCCTGAGCCCCCGGCGACCCGGGAGCCAGGCCCTCCCCACCCTCGCTCGGAGAGGTCCCGGGTTTTGCTGATGGGGGCTGAGAGGGCGACTAACGGGGTGTACCTACTCCGAACATCATTCCAGACAGTCAGGGGCACACAAGCCCTCCCTAAAGGAGGACGCAGGAAGGGGGTCAGGGGACAGCGCGGAGTTTGCCTAGAAGTTCCGACTGCGATCGAGGCCGGAACCGGCGCGTTCGGCCGAGATGGTCCTTTCTGAAAAGCTGAGCAAAGGAGAGAAATGGGGAAGGGAAAAGGGAAGTGTTATGGGGAGGGTGCTCAAATTTATCTTCCCTGAATTACTTGGGGGGAACCAGCTCTAGGGACAGGAGGCTTCTCCGGGCACAGGCTGGACTGCAGCGAGAGCAAAGCTTGGCTGAAATCCTCAGCATCTGCTTGATTCTGCCATGCCTTTGTTTACTCGTGTGTAAAATGGGTCTAGCAGCAGCAGAGTCTGCCTCCAGATGTTGTGGTGAGGGTTAAATGAGTTGAGATGTATGAAGCTCTTAGTAAAAAAAACAAAAAACCAAACCCATTGCTGCCGAGTCGATTCCGACTCATAGCGACCCTATAGGACAGAGGAGAACTGCCCCATAGAGTTTCCAAGGAGCATCTGCTGGCTTATGAACTGCTGACCTTTTGGTTAGCAGCTGTAGCTCTTCACCACTACGCCACCAGGGTTTCCAAAGCACTTAGTATTACCCTTAAATCAGGTCTGCTCTATTTGCCATGCTATGTTAACAAAATTGATTCTTTCCACGCGCTGCTCAGTAAACCAAGAAACGTTCAGAGCACATCAAAGCGCCCAAGGAAGGGTAAACCAACTTCTTCCTCCTTTAACTTCCCTCCCCTGCACTGCTTCTTCATAAATTTTCTGGCATGTGGTCAGCCCAGCCCATGCTGTAGTTGCTCGGGTGGTTTTGACCCTCTGACAGCAAAGGGAACTGAGTCAGACCCATGAGACCTTTGAAAATAAGGGATTCGTCCACAACGCACAGGCAGGTGTGTGTAGCCACACCCGGCGGAGTATTTTTCACTCTTCCTCATAGCCAGTCCTCTAGCCTAGCTCTTCCTGACCAGCGTCCTCCCTTTCCAGGCTTAATAAACTTCTCATCCGTCACCGTCTTGCCAAGCAGCACACACTCTGAGTATGTGTAAGTTCTCGATGCAGCCAGGATAGAAGAGTTGCTGTCTCAAAGCAAACAACCAGCCGGTTGCTACTGAGTGGACGCCAACTCACGGAGACCCCACGTGCGTCCGAGGGGAACTGTGCTCCGTAGGGTTTTCAATGGCTGGGTTTTCTTCTGAGGCGCTTCTGGGTGGACTTGAACTGCCAACGTTTTGGTTAGCAGCCACTGGTGTTAACCGTTTGCACCACCCAGGGGCTTCTGCTGGCTCCTAGCGACCCTATGGGACAGAGTAGAGCTGCCCCATAGGGTTTCCAAGGCTGTAATCTTTACAGAAGCAGGCTGCCACATCTTTCTCCTGCGGAACGGCTGGTGGGTTCGAACTGCCAACTTTTGGTTAACAACCAGGGCTCCCTGCTGTCTCAAAACTTATTGAAACCCGTTGCCATCGAGTCAATTCTGACTCATAAGGACCCTATAGGACAGAGTAGAACTGCCCCATAGGGTTTCCAGGGAGCGGCTGGTGGATTTGAACTGCCAACCGTATGGTTAGCAGCTGAGCTGTTAACCACTGGGCCACCGGGCCTATTGCTATCTCAAAGGGGATCCTTAATTTGGTGTCTGTCACATAAAAGTGAGGTGTAAGTGGGCAGTAGTCATTGCTGTTGGGAGAAATTTCCGGGCAGGTATTACGGAAGTAATAGGAGAAGGTGGGGAGGAGAGAGGTGGGAGCATGTACCCAGCACGGGCCTTGTGCCCGACTTTATTGAATCCTTTCAGGAGCACTCAGTGTGAGTGTTACTGTCTCCCACCTGCAGATGGGGAGGGTGGAGGTCAGAGGAGCAGAGACCCACCAACTCTGAACTACCTCAGAGAGCAAACATCTTTAACAAGCGCATTGCCCTTGAGTCCCTGGGCCTCTTCCTGTGCCTCTGCCCCTCCCCACCCCTCCCCTGAGGGCTGTTACCAGCTTCCTCATTGACCCTCCATGCCTTCTACCACTCGCTTTTGCTGACTGGGAGCTGTCACCTCCCAGGCAGTGGCCAGCCGGGCACTCAGGGCCTCCACGTTCCTGCCTTCCAGCGTGCACCCCTCTTCCACCAGGTTCACTGTCGGTTCAAACAGGCAAAGAAAGAGGTGATCCCTCTTCTATCAGCCCTCCTGCCCCCCCGGGCCAGGGCGTTGGTGGTGCTCATCTGGGTGTTATTTGCCTGGGTGAGAACCACCGCTCCCTGCCGGCCTAGCCCAGTGCCTCACACAAAGGAGGTTGCTGTGGTGATGTGGTCAGGCTTTTGTTCAAGTGGTGACTCGGTTGCACGTAATACCAGGTGACTGCTCTTCTTTCCCATCTAACACTGTCCTTTCCAGCTTTTGCCTTTAAAACACTAATCCTCTAGTGACTAGTTACTTCACTCCTGTGCGAATCCGTGTACTGAGTGCCAGCAGTTAATCTAGACAGCAGCCAGGGCGTCTTTCAACTCAGTTAGATTCAAAACAAATTTTCTCTTTTCCTCTCCCATAAAGCTGCTCATTTGTTAAAAAAACAAGGACTCTGGAAAACAGAATTGAACCGAAGTACGTTACTGTTTTATACTTGGGTTAGGATCAGCCTTTGCCCAATGGCGCTGTAGCCTGAAGAAAAATCTGAAAGTGCTGGGAAAGCACCTTTCACCTGCAAAGTCATTGCTGGATCACTTACAACGCCACAAATTAGAAACAGCCTAAATGCCCACAGTAGGGATCATGGTTAATTAAGGCATACCCGTGACATGGGAGATTAGCCTTTATAAGTTCTATATAGCCTTTCAAATGAATTGTTTACAGCAGGTTAAGTGAAACAGACAAACCCCAGAAACCCAGGGTGTAAACTTGGCTACACCGTTGTAATGATAAAAATACAAAAACACGCCACTCCTAGAAAAGAAAGGGCAAATGATGTTCCAGAAAACTATCATCGAAGCTTTGGTAGAATTAATAAGAAACTTACACCTTTTTTTTTTTTTTTTTTTGGTACTTTATCACTAGAGCTGACGGTTATAAAGAAGAGTCGCGGGTGTAGAATATACGTAAAGGGTTTGACGTCAGGGATCAGTTTATAAAATTTAACACGAGAAATGAGCTCTGGGTGCGTATATACGTCCCTCCAGCAGAAGGGCAGCCGCAGAATGTTTCCGTTCTGTTCACCTCCCCTAGGTAAAGCCCCAGGTAGAAGAGAAAGAAAAGAAGAAGTTCCCCGTGTTTAAGGCTGTGGAGTTCAAGAGTCAGGTGGTCGCCGGGACAAACTACTTTATCAAGGTGGAGTGTCTTTATCGGGGGGCAGGGGGCGTGTCTGACTTGAAGTGGGTGCTTATTGGGGAGCAGTTTGGGAGACCCGGGGTGGCATGATCAGAGAGGTGCTTAGTGGGGGTCCTGTGGCAGCTCCAGGCTTCAGGGGGGTCATGGGTCCCTAAAGTGAATGTTTGCATGCTGAGGAGAAAGACTGGGTCTCTGAGGGTGAGCTGAGGACACCGGGCTGTGGTCACAGGCATCTGCCCTGCAGGGAGGCGGTCCATGGTGGTTGTCCTGAGGCCAGGGGGTTGCAGAGGACAGGACGGAGTGGCTTCCACGCGGTCCAGGGCAGTGCCCCCTCGCCTTCCCTGCCTGCCCAAGGTGGAGAGAGGAGGGAAGTCGGCCAAGGCTGTGCCTGCCCCCTCACTCCACTGTCTCTCCCCCTCCAGGTTCACGTGGGTGACGAGAACTTCCTGCACCTGCGAGTATTTCAGAGTCTCCCTCACGAACAGAGGCCTCCGGCCTTGGTGGACTACCAGACCGACAAGACGAGGCACGACGAGCTGGTGTACTTTTAATTCCTGGTTTGGAGCAGGTCCCTTTGTCCACGTGACCCGAACATGAAAACGATTCTGTCGTATGTGAGGGTGTACCGGGGACTAGAAAAGAAACATCTCGCCTTTCTGCTGCTTGGGGTGGGAGGGGGCGTCTGCAGCTTCTCTGTGTCTCTGTCCCTAATCGCTCATTGATCCAGTGAACAGTCATTGCTAATCAATAACCGGAACCAAATTCCTTTCAAAGAAGTCAAATACTATCTTTAAATACATCTTTTATAGTCTTTGCCAACTTCCGCCTTTGTTGGGTGTTCTGTCTTCATCCTAAACTGTGCTCACGGCCCGACTGTCACTGGGGAGCGGTGGTGTCCCCCCAGGCTGCTCCATGGCAGCAGGTCACCGTCAAGTATGCGCCCAGGAGGACTGGCTGCGTGGGGTCACCTCTGTGCGCTGGTGCAGGCCCATCCTCCCCTGCCCCTGGTCTCGGAGCTGGGTGGGTTACAGGACAGTGGGGCAGGCCCAGCCAGGGGTGTCTTGGGGCAAAGGTTGTGGAGACAGACTCGGGCTGAAGGGGGAAGGTCTCCCACTTCCCCTCCAGAACCGTCTCCCTCCCTCCCCACCCTGCTCTGTGCCGGCGCTGACCAATGTGGACAGATCCACGTCCTGCCCTCTGGCTTCCCCGCGGTCTGTGTGTCTGTCCCCAGCCCCTCCTTAGAAGAACCACTTCACTGTTCCTGTCAGGTAGTCCCCCCCACCGCCCCGCGACCCTTCTCCAGGTTCTGCTAACTCACTCACCCCGGATGGGAATGGCCCCCCACTCTTCAAGAGCCTGAGGACTGCCTGATCCCTGACTGTGTCCTTAAACCCTGCCTACACCCTTCTGGATAGTTCCTTTATTAAACTCTCCTCCATAGGTCACCACGGGTCACCAGTTATCGACGTGCTATCTGCTTCCTGCTGGGTTTGGCCGATCGGACGCTAACCAAGGGGCCGCCCTGCCTCCGTCAGTCACAGGCCCTCAGGAGCTCTCGGGGCAGGGACACGCCCTCGGCTCACAGGGTGGGCACTCCGTCCTCCTAAACCCACAGAGGTTTCTCATGAACGCGAGTTCTCCCAAAGCCCAAGGCTGAGGCCGCTCTGCACCTTTGCTCAGACTGAAGGCTGCACCCTGCTGAGGTGGTCCGTACCTGTGGCCGGTGCGCCCCCAGGCAGAGCTAAGGGTGCCCTTAGGGCTCGGGGCGATGCTGCCAGGCCACACCCCACAGCACCTCCGCTGTCTAATTGCTATCAGAATGCAGCCCGCTTTAAATCGGGGTAAAATGACTTAGTTGAGATTAGATTCTCATTCGGCTAGAGATAGGATAATTAGGATAATATATAACCGAATGCAAATTGTGCCAAAAGGGAAAGTTGCAGACTTGGGTAATCTGATGGCTCCGTTACCAGGCACAGCACCCAGGAAGTCCTAGTTGAGCGGCCTGGAGGGGGAGCAGAGTCACGTGTTCTGTGTCCGGGGGGCGGCTCCAGCATCTCAGAGCTTCCCGTTCCTCAAACGCTGTTGTTTCTCCTCGTTGACTCCTTGGAGCGGCTCTGGCACCCTTGCTAAAACATCGAATACTGAGTGTATGAGTCTCCGAGGGCAGCCGTAACGAAGTACCACACGCGGGAGGCTTAAGACAACAGAAATGTATCCTCTCACAGTTCTGGAGGCCAAAGTCCAAAATCAAGGCGTTGGCAGGGCCATGCTTCCTCTGAAGGCTCTGGGGGAGGATCTTTCCTCGTCTGTCACAGCTTCTGGTGCTGCCAGCAATCCTTGATGGTTCTTGGCTTACGGCCCCATCACTCCACTCCCTGTCTCCGTCTTCCCAAGTGTCTTCTGCATTTCTGTCTCTTATACGGACGCTTGTCATTGGGTTTAGGCCCACTTGATCCACTTATGAGCCCATGGACAGGGCTTGGACTGGCACCAGGAGTCCAGAAAGGAGCTGGGGTGACAGGTGAGGCTGGCCAAAGCCATTCTGAGCCTGTGGGAGCCACAAATGGGCCCCATGATGTTGGTGTGAAGGGGATGGGTGTCCCTCCGGCGTGTTTGGGAAGGGTGGCTCCCAGCCTCTCAGTACCTCCTCCCAGCCTTGTGGTATCAGGAAGAAGTCTTCACGCCTCTTCCCTAGGATGCCCCAAAGCTGAGGCTCTCCCCAGGGCTCAGGACACATAGGGGCTGTTGTCCAGAATCCTCAAAGCGTGACCACAGCTCGGGGAGGGAATGCCATCCCTCATTAAGAATCTTACTGGTCAGGTACAGAGGTGCAACGCAGGGACATATGCAAGGTTCCAGGTTCAAAGGTACACAAGGGGGTGCAAAGAAAATGATTCTCCGTCCTGCTGCAATCCACCTACCCGGAGGCACCCCCTTGCCAGTTTCAGGCAACGGCCACCCTCTTTCTACAAGGTCTTGGCTTCTGGTGAATTTCCCCATGAGCGCGCCCCTTGCTCGGCCACTCTGGTTAATCCGACCACCAGGGACTGGACCAAACCCGTTCAGTTTGTTTCACTGTTGTTTTTGCTGCTGTTGAGCCAGCCCCTGACTCACGGTGACCCCATGCACAATGGAACGAAAAGCTGCCTGGTCCTGCGCCATCCCCACGATCGGTTGAAGATTGGACTGCTGTGATCTATAGGGTTTTCGCTGGCCGATTTTTGGAAGTAGATCGCCAGGCCTTTCTTCCTGGTCCATCTTAGACTGAAAGCTCCGCTGACACCTGTTCAGCATCCTAGCAACATACAAGCCTCCAATGACACGTGATGCCTGTGTATGACGTGCACCGGCCGGGAATCAAACCAGGTCTCCTGCGTGGAAGGCGAGAATTCGACCACTGAACCCCCACTGCCCCCATTTGTCCCAGTGTTCAGTCAAGGCCACTGTCAACTGCGTTCCAATAGCAGGAGGAGGCCAACCTGCACGCTGACCTCATCCCTGCCCCCCAGAGCCCAGGGCCCGGCCAGCTGAACACATCCCGGAAACAATCAGCATCCACCTTAGAAGCCAGGGGACTTCCTGCTTCTGCTGCTGTAGTGACCTGTCCACTTGGCCCAAGGTGTTAGGGGCACAGCGGGCGTGTTAGTGACTGCACAGACTTGCTCAGGCCCACAGGAGGAGGCCAGGGAGCTCTGTCATCCCCGATTCCCTGGTGGCTAGTAGAGGCTGACCCAGGTGCCTCCCGGGGCTGAGGTGGTGCCACTGACCCTTCAGCCAAAGTCAGCGGCAGATTTTGTACCACTTTTCCAATGGGAATGACTCCCGTTGTAGAGACAGCTACCTGCAGGTGCACGTAGATAACAAGACAGGTAAGCCTCTGGGGGGTGAGGGGTCCTCATTTGGGAGTGATCTCCACGGTTATCTGAGAGCTATGCGATCTGGTGGACATGGTTCCTTAAACATCTACAGGTCTGTTACCACCACCCCTGAGGTGCAGGTCAGGTTTGTGGGAGGAAAACAAGTTAATGCCTGGCTTCCACGCAAGAAGTACAATCTAGGGTGCAAGTGCACACATTCGATGTTGTTAGTTGCCATGCAGCCAGTTCTGACTACGGTCCCATACCATCTTCATGATCATTGGTATGTTTGAGTCCATTGCTGGGCCACTGTGTATTTTGAGCACCTTCCAACCAAGGGGCTCATCTTCCGGCACTATACCAGACAATGTTGTGTTGTGATCCATAGGGTCTTCATTGGCTGGTTTTCAGATCACCAGGCCTTTCTTCCTAATCTTAGTGTGGAAGCTCCGCTGAAACCTGTCCACCATGTGTCTTAGTTATCCAGTGCTGCTATAACAGAAATGCCACAAGTGGACAGCTTTAACAAAGAGAAATTTATTTTCTCATAGTTTAGGAGGCTAGAAGTCCAAATTCAGTGTGCCAGCTCCAGGGGAAGGCTTTCTCTCTCTGATGGCTCTGGGGGAAGGTCCTTGTCATCAATCTTCCCCTGGTCTAGGAGCTTCTCAGCACAGGGACCCTGGGTCCAAAGAACGCACTCCACTCCTGGCTTCTCTTTCTTGGTGGTATGAGGTCCCCATGTCTCTCTGCTCACTTCTCTTTTATATCTCAAAAGAGATGGACTCAAGATAACAACCTAATCCTGTAGACTGTGTTCTGCCTCATTAACATAACTGCCTCTAACATCATAGAGATTAGGATTTATACCACATAGGATAATTACATCAGCTCACAAAATGGTGGACAACCACACAATACTGGGAATCATGGCCTAACCAAGCTGACACACATTTCTGGGGGACACAATTCAATCCATAACACTGGGTGACCCTGCTGGTATTTGAAATACCGGTGGCATAGCTTCCAGTATCATAGCAATGCTCCCCTGAAAAGGAAGTGTTAGGATTTGGGGGCCACACAAGTGACCTACGCCTGTGGCCTCTTGGTCAGCTGGCCGACTGTTAGGTTCTGTTCAGTTGGAGTAGCTGAGTATTTTTGGAGGTGTGGTCTGTGGGCAGGTCACCTGACCTGTTTGCCCAGCTGGCCAGCTGGGTAGTGTGCTTCCGCCCACACTGGGACCCAGAGTGGGGGTGGGGAAGATGCTGGAGGCATTGTCACGTGCTAGGTGTGGGAGATGCTCCCCCAGGCAGACTTCTTGGTAAGGCCAAGGGGGTGGCAATTGAATTATGGTCAGAGCTGCTTGGCTGGAGATGGCAGGCCCCCAGTCAGTTAAATTTAAGGTGTTTTCAACTGGTTGGGAGAACTGAGTGTCCCGGCATCCTCCTTCTGGCAGAAAGCTTCAGGAGCACTTCTGAAAGACAAAGACCCTAACCTCCAGGGTCTAAGGGCCTGGGCTGTGGCTCTCCCTACCCTCCCACAAAGCTGGTGTGTCCCATGCCAGCAGTATTATAAAAAAAACCTGGAAAAACGGTTGCTGCTGAGTCGATGCTAAATCATGACGACCCCAACTCATAGCGCCTCTGTGTGTGCCAGAGGAGAACTGTGCTCCATAAGGTCTTCAGTGGCTGATTTTTAGGAAGTAGATGACAAGGCCTTTCTTCTGAGGCACCTCCAATCTCCAACCTTTTGGAGTCCCAGGGACTCTGTCCAGTAGTATTTAACGTCACCTCTTCTGCAATCATCCCCTACTCGCTCACGCCCAATCCATTAGTCCAGAAGGGTCAGGTGCAAAAGGGCCAAGGGCATCTTCACGAAATGTACGGAGACTTGTTATGTCTCCCACTTTGGCCTTTAGGGGCCCCTGCCTGGGAGTTGGCGAGCAGTGCACTCAACCACGTGGTCATTTAGGGTTTTAGAGGAACTGACTCCTGTCTTCTTCTAGCACTTGTGTGGTTTCATGCTTTCCAGTGGGTTCTCTGATCCATTTATGGTTTATTCTTGTGTGCCGTGAGGTTTGCATCAAATGTTACCTTCTTCCAAACGGCAATCCAAGCGTCCCTGCCTGTTTAGTAAAAGGCCCAAGTTCATCCCAGTGGTTTGAGATCCACCTTTATCATTCACTAACTTTGCTCATGAACATCCAGACCCACAGACAGGGAAAGGTGACCAGGTCAGGGTTCACCACACCCTCACTCCATCCCCTGTCACAGGACCCCCTAAGCTGAATAATGGCCCCCTAAAGACATCTTGGAAACCCTGGTGGCATAGTGGTTAAGTGCTACAGCCGCTAACCAAAAGGTCAGCAGTTCGAATCCACCAGGTACTCCTTGGAAGCTCTATTGGGCAGTTCTACTCTGTCCTGTAGGGTTGCTATGAGTCAGAATCCACTCGACAGTGTGATGGTTAACATTGTGTGTCAAATTGGCTGGGCCATGATTCTCAGTGTTTATACGTGATCACTTGCATGATGGAATCTCCTGTGAGTAGCCAATCAGTTGAAAGGGTGTTTCCCTGGGGGTGTGGCCTGCATCTGAATACAAGCAGACATTCTGGCTTTTTGCTTGCTCTGGATCCTGTGGCTGCCTCCTGTTCATCTGACCTCTGGTTCTTGGGACTTGAGCTATCGGCTTATCTGCTGAACTTGGGATTCATCGATCTTCACAGCCTGTAAGCGGAGCCCCGCTCTCTGACCTGATCTTGGGTTCGCCAGCCCCTGCAGCTACGTGAATCAGGAGAAACCTTGTGGTCTTGCCTGCCGATCTTGAAATCTGTTGACCTTCACAGCCTGTGAGTGGGAGCCCTGCTCTCCGATCTGCTGATCTTGGGCTCACCAGCTTCTGCAGCTGTGTGAATTGGGAGAGGCCTCTACCCTGATCCACGGACTTGGGACGTTCTAGCCTCTAGAATCACGTGAGCTATTTCCTTGATTTAAATCTCTCTATATATAAATTTACACGCTTTACTGGTTTTGGTTCTCTAGAGAACCCAGCCTAAGACAGACAGCAACAGATAAAGACATCCCAGTCCTTATCCCAGGAGCCTGTGAATATGGTGCCTCACATGGCAACAGGGACTTTGTAAATGTGATAATGTGAAGGATCCTGAGATGGAGATGATGCTGGCTTATCCAGGTGGGCCAACGTAAGTCCAGGGGTCCTTCTCAAAGGGAGGCAGTACCCAGCAGAAGTGAAGGCAGGGGCGCACAGAACCCTGTACATCAATGTTCATTACAGCACTTTTCACAATTGCCAAAGGGTGGAAGCAACCCCAGTGTCCATCAGCAGATGAAAGGATACACACAATGTATGTACATACAACGGACAATTACTCAGCCATAGAAAGAAATGAAGTCCTGATATATGCCACGACATGGGTGAACCTTGACAGCATGATGCTGAGCAAAAGAAGCCAGTCCCGAAAGGACATTGTAGGATCGCCCTTATATGGAATAAGCAAACATATAGAAGCTAAACCTTATTCCTTATTCATTGTCCAGCTTGCACAGGCATATGAGGCAATTGAAAACACCATGGCTTGGGTCAGGCGCACCTTAGTACGCAAAGTGATATCTTTGCTTTTTAACACTTTAAAGAGGTCTCTTGCAGCAGATTTGTCCAATTCAGTGCGGCGTCTGATTTCTTGACTGCTGCTTCCATGGGCGTTGATTGTGGATTCAAGTAAAATGAAATCCTTGACAACTTCCATCTTTTCTCCGTTGATCATGATGTTGCTTAAACAATGAATAGGGAAGACGGAAGATGAAATGATGCCTTTGAATTATGGTGTTGGCAAAGAATATTGAATATACACCATGGACTGCCAAAAGAATGAATACATCTGTCTTGGAAGAAGTACAGCCAGAAATGCTCCTTAGAAGCGAGGATGGTGAGACTTCCTCTCACATACTTTGGACAAGTTATTAGGAGGGATCAGTCCCTGGAGAAGGACATCATGCTTGGTAAACTAGAGGGTCAGCGAAAAAGAGAAGACCCTCAATGAGACGGATTGGCATAATGGCTGCAACGATGGGCTCAAGCGTAACAACGATTGTGAGCAAGGCGCAGGGCGGGGCAGTGTTTCGTTCTGCTGTGCATAGGGTTGCTATGAGTCGGAATCTACTCGACAGCATCTAACAACAACAACGAAGCTTATCAGTGGTCACTAGGGGTGGGAGGGAAGGGGAAGGGGGTAGTTTTTGCTTGGAGGGCATTGAGTTGACATTAATGGTGGTAGAATATTTAGGAAAAAGGGATAGAGGTTGCACACCGTGAAGAGTGTAACTGATGTCACTGAATTACTCATGTCGAAACGGTGGAATTTTGTTGCAAATATTTTCACCACAATTAAAAAAGAGGGAGGCAGGAGGGTGAAAGTCAGGGGAGATGTGACCACAAAAACAGAGGTCAGAGTGAGGCAGGGCCATAAGGCAAGGCATATGGCGGCCTCTAGAAGCTGGCAAAGGCCAGTGGTTCCCATTGGATTCTTCCCTGGAGCCTCTAGAAGGAACACAGCCCTGCCCGACCCATTTTTAGATTTCTAATCTCCAGAACTGTAAGGGAAGAAAGTTACATTCCTTTAAACGAAGAAAGTTGTGTTAGGGACATGTGTTACAGCAGTCACAGGAAACTGATACCCTGGGGTCAGGCCTCCAGGCAGGGGGAAGGGGGAGTGGCTGGGATGGGATGGGGCTTGACACAAGGGAGTGGGTTTGAGGGTAGGGACTGTGGTGTCTGACACGCAGCAGATCCCATAAGTGTATGAAATGCCCACCTCGGCCACCCTGTTCCTCTCCTACAGGGTCTTCAGAGCCTGGGGTCCTTGCAGCCCAGTGCCCTCTGTGGTGATGGGTCACTGCTGGGGTCGCCAGAGGGTCCCGTGGGGGGACTGGCTCTACAGAGCAGTCCCTCCCGTTCTTCTCTGTGTCCTTTTGGCACAGAGCCCCGAGCCTGTGTGGGGATGACCTGAGATTGTATTCAAAAAGGCCAAGTGAACCACAGGGAGAGTATGGCACCCACTGGCCTAAAGCCCCAGAGCTGTCACCAACGAGTGGGAGCGAGGAGGTGCAGGACATTGGATCAATGACCAAAGCTGGTCCTCAGATAGGTAGGGAGGGACGTGGGGCCTGAAGCCCGCTCTCCTTGAGCCTGCAGGCCTCCCCTGCTGGATCCTGCAGGAAGTGAGGGCCCCCAAACCCACTACCTGGAGCCTTGGCCCAACCTCCTGGGCAGGCACAGGGCATGTCCCCCCTTAAAGAGGGAGACTACTGGGAACCAGGCACCATCCATCCCCAACAGCCACCACCCAGCCTGTAGGCAGACAACACAGCATGCAGGCAATGAGCAAGAGGACACTCCTGGGAGTTTTTGTTTGGGGGGTCACTGAGTTTATGTTAATGATGGTGGAATATTCCGGAAAAGGATAGTGATAATGGTGGCACAAAGGGAAAAATGTAATCAGTGTCCCTGAGCTGGGAATGTGGAAGTTGAACTGGTGTATGTTTTGGTGTGTGTATTTTCACCACCATAAAAAATAAATAAAATAAAAAGTTAAAAAAAAAAAAAGAAAAAGAGGATGCTCCTGAGGTGCAGAGAAATAGACGGCAGCAGAATCACCATGAAAATATTTATTTGTGAATAATCGTAAGTCAACAGGACCAGCACAGAACAGACACAGCCTATACAACATGGAGATTTCTATTTGTATAAACACATCCACACACGCACAGTACGTAGGGCTCATGGACGGGGTTAAGGACATTATCACCGAACGTGGCACAGACGCACCCGCCCTGGGCAGCAGTGGCCTCGGGGGGGCCCCCTTCCTTGGAAGCCTCCAGAAATCTGAGTTCGTTTCAGAGGAAGAACCAGGCCAGGAGGGGGCCAGGTGGCCTGGGCTGAGTCGGCATCGGCATCCTCCCTTTTGGTCTGGTTTTGCAATAACTGGTCAAAATTCCAACTAAAACTCTAAATTAGACATTATGCAGTTATGCTTGAGCGTTGTGCTCTTTTAAGCACTATCGATATTGGATCAAATTGATAACAGCAACTCGAAAGATTAGATAGGAACCTTAGGGGGCAGTGAGTTCCTGTCAATGGACGAACAACTCAGAAAAGGAGGGTGAGGACGGTTACACAACTTGGAGAATGCAGTCAAGGTCACTGAATGGCACATTTCGAAACAGGTGAACTGGTGTATGTTTTTTGCTGTGCATACTATCAACAACAAAATAAAAAAAAGAAAGTATGCAGTTATAAAGTCAAAAGTATTCCAGACAGCATCCACATACGCCTCCTCCTTCTAGGGCTATACGGAGCTAAATTAAGAATTCACTTCTGTTTCCAAAAATATTCACACCTGCACCTGCCTTCAAGAAGTGTGTTCCAGAGATTTTGTGGGAACACACGGAGGCCCAAGCTCCGCCTGCAGGTTTCTGCACCACCCCCTTGTCCCTCTTATGACACCGAGGGCTCTGTCAGGCCCACCAACCCCCATCTGGTTCCACGGGCCCCAGCGCTCACCCTCCTCACACCAGGAGCTGGGTTCTGGGTCAGAGCGAACTCGGGTAGCTTCAAAACCTCTGACCCAGCAACGCAGCTCAATGCCAGGACCAGGGCGCTCCAGCCTCCCTTTATGGGACAGCCTGGCTTGGCAGGGCAGGTGGCGAGGAATCTGGGGGCATAGTTCTAACCTAACCCTGAAGCTGGAGAACCTCCCGCCCCGGGATCATCCTCAGCCAGGGAGGTCAGGACAGAGTTTGGCTCAGACGGCGGGAAAACCCTTAAAAAACCTGTTCACTCTGCCAGAATAATTAACCCACAAAACATAGGAGGAACTCTCCGTCAATGTAAAGTTTTAAAATAACTTCTAAATCAGATCTAGGAGCCCTGGTGGCGCAGTGGTTAAGAGCTCGGCTGCTAACCAAAAGGTTGGTAGTTGCAACCCAGCAGCCGCTCCTTGGAAATCCTATGGGGCAGTTCTGCTCTGTCCTACAGGGTCGCTGTGAGTCGGAATCAACTCGACATCAATGGGTTTGGTTGGTTTTGAAGTCAGACTTAAAGTTACGCGTTAAAGACTCTGTTCTAAATACACATTGTGTTATCGTGAGCACAAACCCCCGGACCAGAGGCAGCAACATGGCTCATAATCCATGTCCTCAAGCATTAACAACTGCAAGCATTTTGTACGGAGAGTAGATGGTGTACGTCAACCAGAACACACACACACACACACACACACACACACACACACACACACACACACACACACACACACACACGAAGCTCGCGCTGTCAGTAACTACGAGCCATGGCTCTGTGACACATCGGCTGTTATGCTCCGACGTGCCTCGTCGGGCTCCAGGAAGATGGGGGACCCACACCGGGCCTACCTCCTCACCCAGAAGCCTGCACAGAACAAGTGTCTGGTTCCTACCACCTAACAGAGAACTCACAACCTAAGAAAGCGCCCCCTAGCAGGGCGGCCGATGCTTCCAATCTACCAGGGCGGGCGGGCACTTGATCCCTGTCACGACCCTGCTGCCGTCCCCCCTCTGCCTGCCCTCTGTCCCTCCGCTGGCAGAGGCTGGAGCCCACAGCCGGATCCCAAAACCACAGTGCTCTCTATGAAAAAACGTCAAGATTCGTCAACACTCTCCATGCGGGTGGATGACCCGGCGGGCTGACTCTGCACCTACCACAGGCGACTAGGGCAAGGACACGCGCGACACACGCGTACACACACACAGTGCATCTGATGCACTGGGCCGAACTCTGCACACAACCATGAGGCACCACCTCTGCTGTGCTGGGTGGGGGGCCTGGCCAGCACCATGGGCAGTCCTGGGGGGGCATGACAGGGAGTCTCTGGGGGGCCAGTTCCAGGCTACCAGGGCTTAGGGCTAGTGGTGGATAGGTGGTGGGCCTGGCATCCCAGAGCCACCCCTCCCTGGGTCTAGGGTCTTCTGGAGCACCCGCTGGACCTCAGCTGCTGGTGTCAATCTACCGAACCCCTCAGAAGACTCGGGCCATTTCTCCAGGGAAGTCTTACTGCAAAGAGCCACTTGGGGCGTTAGAAGGAAAGCCCCTTGGACTCCAGTGAGGGAGGTGACTGGAACGAGACAGGCAGGGCCCAGCAGCTGCTTGCCTCTCACTGACAGAGTGGGTGGTCTGGGGCCGTGTCTCTCCCACCAGGACTCAGAAGGCCAGGACCAGGGTTACAGTGTCCCCGCCTGCCATAATCCACTTGGCTCACTCACAAACTGCAGTCCCCACCCTCTGGGCCCAGGCAGGGGTTCAGGAATGTCCCTGAGTGGACCCTGCCCCCCAAGGAGATGTGCGAGAGGGAGGGCTGGAGTCCAGCCTGCCATAAAGAAGGAAGGAAGGGTGCCCTGGCCTTTTCTGCCACCGGTCCCATGGTCATGGGTGACTCTGATCTACATCAGTATGGACCTCAATGCCCCCGAGCAGATGGTCCTCCATCAAAGGAAAGACAAGGAAGGTTCTGGTGGCCAGATGTCTCACCTCTGTGTTTGTACATTTCAACTAAAAAGTGAACATGGGTTCAAGCAATGAGAGATGATGTGAGGATCAGAAGCTGCCTTATGTTATCAGTAACCTGAGGGCTCAACATGCCCCTATCCCTTACCGACCTGCTTCCTCGGCCAGAGCCAACCCACCCAGCTCCAGCATCTGTCTCCAAATGACACTTCCTGAGAGAGGCCTGCAGCTCTCATCAGTACGCTGATTTTCCTACTGCGGACGATGAGGAGGGTAATGATGATGATGGTGATGGTATAATGGTGGTGGTGATGATGGTGATGCTGATGATGGTGATGGGATGATGATGGTGGTGATGATGATGGTGATGTTGACGATGGTGGTGATGATGATGGTGATGTTGACGATGGTGGCGATGGGATGATGTTGGTGATAATGATGGTGATGTTGACGATGGTGGTGATGATGGTGATGTTGACGATGGTGGTGATGGGATGATGACGGGATGATGATGGTGATGTTGACAGTGGTGGTGATGGGATGATGATGGTGATGTTGACGGTGGTGGTGATGGCATGATGATGATGATGACGATGATGTTGATGATGATGGTGATGATAATGGTGGTAGTGATGGTGATGATGGTGATGGTATTACGATGGTAGTGATGATGTTAGTGATGGTGATGGTGGTGGTAATGATGGTGATGGGGATGGTGGTGATGGTAGTGATGACGGTGGTGATAATGATGATAATGGTCATGGTGGTGGTTAGGATGGTGATAATGGTGATGGTAGTGATGCTGGTGTTGATAATGATGGTGATAACGGTGGTGGTGGTGGTGGTGTGATAATGATGGTGGTGATGGTGGTGGTGGTGGTGGTGAAGATGATTACATCAGGGCACATCGGGAATCACAGTGTCGGCAGGCACCACTCTTGCCCACTCCTTCCAACACTAAAACAAACCCCCTACCTTTTTCCGCAGTGCACTTAAACCAAGCCTGGTTTAGTCCACTGTAAAATTAAGCAAGTTTAAAAACTAGATTAACAATTTTAAAAGCAAGGTATTAAACAAAGGATCGTTTTTACAATCATTGACATATACTGCAAAAATAACACAGCCTAATACAATTACCTTAGCAAGGCCAGGCGATGATTTAAAGCTGGCAAAAAAAAAAAAAAAAAAAAAAAGAATCTTACTTTGCAATTCATCCTTAAGATCTACAGGACGTTTAAAACACTGGATTAAGAAAGTACTAAAATTCTGTACTCTGAAAATAAGCAGGCGATTCTGCACAAAGACATCCCTCATCTTAAAATAAATTACTATTATTTTTTGCATTTACTAAACTATGGGAAGTAAAACCAGAAATTAATTCTTATATGGATCCAAATACCACTTCTATGGACCAGGTGAGATTCTCAGTGAGGACAAGCCTACGCCTTGCTCTGAGTAGGTCCATGTGGAAATGGTATGTGGATTGCACAGCCTCCAGCAAAATCCGGGTGAAAAGTGCATTTTCTTCACGCAAGTGGGAATGCTGGATACTGCCCTCTGCAACAGCTAACGTGTTTCTACATGCATCCTGCACTGCAAACATCTGCTCTCAACACCCGCTGCTCCATGCTCATGGCTCAAGCCACACCCTCAGCCCTCGTGGTCACGGCTTTGACACCCAAGAAGCCAGAAGAGTTCAAGACTCCACCACCAGGGACACTGATGAGAAGCTCTTGCAGGTGGAATGATTCTCATCCCTCTGTGTAATGCAGGGACGTACAAGAATGAGACCTAATGGGGCTCTGAAGACTAAACCTCGTCAATAAAGCTGAAAGAAGCAAGAGTCAAACAGTGTTTGCCAAGAACCTTTGCTTTAAAGCTAACTGTCCAGACACAGTAAGTTCCAACAGCCAATACCATATTTTCAGGATGAGTGTTTCATGATCTCACTGAACAGATACATCTAGGTTATTTTCCCAGTCCTCTACTTGCTCCCAATATTATTTTCAAAAAAAGGACAAAGCAAGCATTTCTCATTGGCTGGTGATGTGGTCTCTTATTTCGTCCCCACTTTGGCAGTGACATTATTTAAAGGTGCTACGAAGACCCTAGCTTGGGTGAGTTGGCTGGTCCCTGTTTCCCATCAGGCGACTGGCCACAGCCTTGGGCCTCGATCATGCTGCTTCAGGCCCTGCGGGACCAGCAGGCCAGGGCTCTGCCTGGGCTCTGAGGAGCCTGTGATTTCTGTGTCTTTGAGACAAGCCAGGAACCAGGAAACTCAATGGCCCAATGTCACATAGGAACAGATGTCCTGACATGCTGGCCATTGACCGACAAGCCCAAACCTCATGCCCACCCGCTGCTGTGGCTGTGCTAGGGGATGCCAGTTAAGACATTCAGAATATGAGTGAAGGGTGGGGCTGGTGGGGGGAGTGAAAATGGAATGCGGAATGGTGCAGCCAGGTCAAGGAAAGCTGGAGTCTTTGTTTACTGCATTTTTCAAGTAGGCCAGAGTCCCCACCCTCACAGGAGGCAGGAGCTGGAGGAGGGCTCGCCTGTGGGGGATGGAGCAGGGGACAAGGCGTCTCCCCAGGGAGGGGCCACTTTCCTGGGGCCACATTCATCTCCATCCACCCACCTGGGACCTTCATCCAGAGCTGGGGGGAGGAGGACGGGGCGACAGGGTGCTGAGATCAAGGTAGGCCCAAATCTTCGGGACCATGGCCACCTCCACCTGCTACCACACCTAGGGTGACCCCAATTCTGGCCTAAGTGGGTCCAGGGAGGTCGCCCCTGAGCGGTGGGCACCTGGACCTGTGTCACAGCTAACGCTAAGGCTTTCACCGTCCCGGTCTGATGTGGGGGACCCCAGAGCTGCTTGCTTGAAGTGCTGCTGTTCCCCAGCTCGGGCTAAAACCCCCCATCTGGGAGTGGGGTGGGGGTAGCTGAGGTCTGCGCTGGCTTTGAGGAAGGGGCCTCCTGCCTCCTGACATTTGCTTGGCACAGAACACAGGGTGGAGGGAGAGTGGGGTGAGGTCACCGGCCCCAGGGAGAAAATATGCTAACGAGGGGGACAGAAGCCCCTCCTCGGTCCTCCACGCCTGTCTATAAACAAACACCGCGGCTCCACGCCTCTGTCACCAGCAGTCGGTGGGGAAGAACACACGCACCGCGAATTAGCCAAGGTTTCCACAGGAAACAGTCATGGTGACTGCCCGGAAGCCCACGGCCTGCCCGCCGCCCAGCTCCACCTGTACTGAGTTCCATCCCCTCAGCCGGGGGTCAGGAGATGGTCACGGGAAGGTGCGCACACAGCAGGCCCCCGTCATTGCTCGACTCCGCTGGGCGCGGGCAGGACGTGCCAACGGGCCCGCCCGGTGTCTGGCAAGTCTGAGCAACCGGCCTAAGTCTCTTCCATACAGGTTAGACCAAACGGCCATATCTGAGATGCCCAGGACTCGAGAGCAGCAAGTTAAGAAACAAGAACTCCGATATGGGAATGGCGGGTAATACGAGAATGACAATAAAGATATTTGGCATAATTCTTCCAGATACACTCGATTCAAACCCAGCTCATTCTTAGAGAGGCAAAGACTCAGGACTCCTAGACCCACCCACTCCGGACGCAGGTTGAGCAGCAGGAGGGGGGCGGGACTGACACAATCCCCCTGGGACAGCGGGCCACTCCCACACCCTCTACATGTACCGGATGGAAGCCGAGGGGACAAAACACCCCAAGGCCGTAAACTGGAGCTGGTTACCCAGGGAGACCCGGGAGCCGTCCATGATTGCCTTGTTAGTTTTAAAAAGCGCAGCCTGCACGTTTTCACAATTCACAACAGTGGAGGCTGGACACTCAGGGAAGAACAGGTACCAAATGGAGTCTCAGTCACAGCTCTAGGGCAGATGTTACATTTTCACAGGACGACGATGAAGACACTGATAGGTTGTGCATGGCGGGCGCTGTGCACGCGGCCTCACAGCACCGTAGCCTGCACGACAATCTCCGGGTTCTCGATGTCCCTCTTGCTCTGCACCATCCTGAGCTCCAGCTGGGCTGAGCTGGGCTTCTGCCCCTTCCCAGCCTGGGCTGCAAGAACAGGCAAAGCAATGATGGCAGGGCGCGGGCCACAGAGCCGGCATCACTATCTCTCCGCCCTCCCTTGCCCGTCCAAGCCCCCTGCACCACCCAGGAGCTCCTGCTGCATCCCCACTGTTCCCCAGCCCTCAGGGCATGGCGGCCCATGCACAGCAGGAGAGCCTGTTCACACCCCTCCTCCCGCCCCCTGTCCGATATTCCCAGCCGTGCGCCCGCTTCCCCTAGGAGTACCTTTTGCGCACTGGATGGTCCTCTGCAGGACGTGGTGCATGGCAGACACGGTCTTCTCACACGCCACCTGCAGAGGACAGAGACCTGTGTCCTTGCTCATGGGGGAGGGGGCCTCACCTGCTCCTGGCAGCCCTCCAGCTGCCCTGCAGGCGGTTCTGCTGATGCAAACTCTGGCGCGTGGGCTCCACATCAGAGAGGACGCCGAGCCGCCACACGCGCCCCGGATGTCCACGGGTCGCAGGAACGTCTCTGCACCTTCCAGGAGAGGGGTGAGGGCCCCGTTTAAGCCCTTCAGTGTACAAACTCAGATCTGCTTTATCCCCATGCAAATGTGCTCACAGGCAGTTACATACTGTTCTGGGTTGAACTGTGTCCCCCTCCAAATTGTGTGTTGTAAATCCTAACTTCTATGCCTGTGGTTATAATCCCATTTGGGAATGTGGTGTCTTTGTTATATAAATGAGGCAGGATAGGTATAGGGTGTATCTTGAGTCAATCTCTTGTGAGATATAAAAGAGATTAAACAAGCAAGTGAGTAAGAAACTCCGCCCCTCCCAAACCCATTGCCATTGAGTCTATTCTGACTCACAGTGACCCTATAGTACAGAGTACAACTGCCCCATAGAGTTTCCAAGGAGCGGCTAGTGGATTTGAACTGCCAACCTTTTGGCTAGCAGCCAAGTTCTTAACCACTGCACCACCAGGGCTCCAAGCGAGTAAGAGAGCTGGGGGAAGATAGATGCCAAGCCACATGGAGATCTCCAAGGAACCAGGAAGCAGAAGCTGAAGAGACAAGGACCTTCCTCCAGAGCAGACAGAGAGAGAAAGCCTCCTCCTAAAGCCGGCGCCCTGAATTCAGACTTCTAGCCTCCTCAACTGTGAGAGAATAAATTTCTGTTTGTTAAAGCCATCCACTGTGGTATTTCTATCACGGCAGCACTAGAGAACTAAGACGTATACCAAACAGATGGGGACATACACCCCAACAACTCACAGTAAGAGCTGAATGCTCCCCAGCCAGACATGGCCTGGTCCACTGGTTTACAGCCTACTACAAAAACCCCAAGAGAGCGGGGCAGGTGCCTATGTATGAGAGGAATTGCCTCCGCCCTGACTACAGACAACTGTGGGAAAGGCTGTCTCAAGACCTTTGTCATTATTGCCTGGCAGGTAACCTTTAACCCTTTAACCAGTTGCCGTCAAGTCATTCCAACTCATGGTGACCCCATGGGTGTCAGAGTAGAACTGTGCTCCACGGGGTTTTCAATGGCTGGTTTTTGGAATGTAACTCGCCAAGCCTTTCTTCTGAGGTACTTCTGGGTAGACTGCAACCTCCAACAACCCTTCTGGTTAACAGCCAAATGCATTAACTAATGGCGCCACCCAGGGGCTCTACCTGGCATGCAGTGGGTGGTCAATAAGCGTTCCTGGAATGAACTGATCATCAGAATCTTTTGGGGGAAGTGTGTTGCTAGCTGACATCACAAAGTCAGAGTTGGGCTGCTCACTGAGGGGTGGGGGCTGTAGAAGCTACGGCCACCCCTACAAACGTCATGACCCCAAGGCTGGGCTAGATCCGGGATGGGGCCTCCTTGGGGCAGCACTTTGCAAGTGTCATGGATTGAATTGTGCCTCCCCCCCACCAAATATCTGTCAGCTTGGCTGGGTCATGATTCCCAGTATCGTATGACTATGTATACCATTTTGTCATCTGATGTGATTTCCTTATGTGTTGTAAACTCTATCACTATGATGTAATAAGATGGATTAGTGGTATTTATACTGATGAGGTCTACAAGATTGGATAGCATCTTAAGCCAATCTCTTTGAGATATAAAAGAGAGAAGCGAGCAGGGACACACGGGAACTTCATACCACCAAGAAAGCAGTGCCTGGAGCAGAACGTGTCCTTTGGAACTGAGGTTCCTGCGCAGAGAAGCTCCCAGACCAAGGGAAGACTGATGACAAAGACCTTCCCCCAGAGCTGACAGACAAAGCCTTCCCCAGGAGCTGACACCCTGAATTTGGACTTGTAGCCTACTGGACTGTGAGAGAATAAACTTCTCTTTGTTAAAGCCATCCACTTGTGGTATTTCTCTTACAGCAGCACTAGATGACTAAGACAGCAAATTTCCACTCTCTGTACCAAACGGACCTCCGACTGCTGCCAGTTAACCCAGCTGTGTGCCGTGTGTGCCTGCTGACCTGTCACGGGAGCACCTCTGCGCCTTGCAGGGGAGAGGTGAACGGCCAGCCTAAGCCCTTCACTGCACAAACTCGCATATGCTTCATTCCCATCGTTACGGACTAAACCGTGTACCCCCCCAAAAATACATGTTGTAACTCCTAAGCTCTATGCCTGTGGCTAGGAGCCTTGGTGGCACAGTGGTTAAAGCGACTGGCTGCTAACTGAAAGGTCAGCGGTTCGAAACCACCAGTGGCTCCTTGGGAGAAAGATGTGACCGTCTGCTTCCGAAGACATTTACAGTCTTGGAAACCCTGTGGGGTCGCTATGAGTCAGAATCGATTTGAGAGAAGGCGGTGGTTTGGTTTGGTATGCCTGTGGTTATAATCCCATGTGGGAATGGGTGGTCTTTGTTATGTTAAAGAGGCAGGATTAGTGTAGGGTGTGTTTTCAGTTAATGTCTTACAAGATATAAAAGGAGCCGAATAAGGAGGCAGAGATAGGGGAAGAGAGATGCCAAGTCACGTGGAGATCCTCCAGGAGCAGAAGCGCAAAGAGACAAGGACCTCCCTCCAGGGCCGACAGAGAGAGAAAGCCTTCCCCTAGAGCAGGCACCCTGAATTTGGACTTCTAGCCTCCTAAATTGTGAGCAAATAGATTTGTTTGTTAAACTACCACCCATGTGTGGTATTTCTGTTACAGCAGCACTACATAACTAAGACACCCGCGCAGATGCATTCACGGCCAGTTACACACCAAACGGGGGGATGGACACCCCAACAACCCACAGTAATAGCTGAATCCCCAACACGGTCTAATGGATACACGTCCACCCACCACCTTCACCTCGACCTCAGCCCTCCAAGGCAGCCTAGCCCTTTGCTCGTCTCCTTCTGTAAAAGAGGCTTATGAGGTCATCGCAGCGACTACGTTAGCAGACCAAACACACACACGGTGATCTCCACAAGACGCCCAGGTGGCCTTGACGGGCAGGATGGCTCACAACCCACTTCCTGGAGCTAAGAACCGGTCAGTTTTCACAGGACTTGGATTCTCCCCTGGATCACACCTGCCCGAGTCCAGAGTCTCCCACACGACCCCGCAGCCCAGGGGTGGGCACTCTGGTGGCCCGCCTTCACAGGTGAGGAAAGAGGGTGGAGGGGAGGCAGTGGGCTGTGGGCCAGACTTGAACTCTGGAGCTCCCGGCCCCCTGCCCGCCCCTCCCCGGCATCAGGGCGGAAGCTGAACCAGCACTGAGATGCTGGGGCGGCCAGGCTTGCTGTCCTCCTCCCCTTTGCAACTTCATGACCAGGGACAGCTGCATGACTGGGGAGTGGTGCACCACGCTGACCTTGAGATTGTTGGGGTGCTTGTGTGTCCAGGCCAGAAGCATGGCGGCGAAGAGGTCCCCGGTGCCCACGAAGACGGCATCCACCTTGTGCATCTCCACCCGGATCCGCTCTGTCACCGTGGAGCCGTCGGGCTGCCCTGGGGATGCAGAGGAGAAGGTCCGCTGATACCTGAGGCTCCAGCTCACGGCTGCCCTGCCCAGCACCGCTCCTCCCCTCCATGGAAGCAGGAGGGGGTGTTCACAGTGACAAAGCATGGGGCAGCCTCTTCCAGGGGCCCAGGACCCAGAGAGTTCCAGGGAGCCCCCATTTACCCCCAGCTCTGCCCCTTTCCCAAGGGAAAACATGAAAGACCAGGTTATGGGTTGAGTTGTGTATCCCAAAAACCTATGCTGAAATCCAATCTCCTGTATCTGTGAAGGCGACCCTGTTTGGGAATAGTCTTCCTTTGGTATATTAATATGTCAGACCGGATTAGGGTGGATCCTAAACCCAATCCCCCCGTGGGGAAGCGGGGACAGAAGCCACTGAGGGTCCGACTGCAAGCCCAGGAACACCAAGGATCACCAGCAGTCACCAGAAACTGGGACAGAGACCCACAGAGGGAGACGACATGGCCGACGCCCGGTTTGGAACTTCTAGCCCCCAGGGCTGTGAGAAAATAAATTTCTGTTCTTCAAACTCACCCCCTTGTGGTATATTTTGTAAATGCAACACTAAGTAACTAAGACAGACTAGAACCCTGGAGGGCCACACAGTCAGGGGAAGACCTGCGTGGGGGAGACACTGTGCAGCTAAGCACCACACATGCAATGTGACATGCAGGGAGGCCCATGACATGCGGGAAAATCACAGGGGCATGTGGAGCTGTAGGATGCTGTCTGGGAGTACTCGAACATGAGCGTTCGTGTATGCGCTCGTGCGTGTGTGTGTGTGTGTGTGTGTGTGTGTGCATGTGTTCTTGTGCACAGATGCGGCAGGCGGGGAGAAAAGGCCACACACAGAAGTGCAGGCAACTCTGCCCTTGGGGGACAGTGGCTACAGGACAGGCTCCCAGGTCAGCAGTTGACCCCTCAGCCTTCTGTGTTAACACTGAGCAGAGAAAATCAGTCCACAGAGTATCATACAATTTGACAATCAGCAAGAAAGGGAAATATCCTCCCAGGTCGATGGGGAGTCAGTGCCGTGAGTGACTGGGGCAGCTCGCGGCTCCCTGAGCCCGCAGGTCAAGGCCTTCACCCCGTGCTGGAGGTCACATGCTCGGGGCGGGGCTGTCAGCACCCACAGTGCTCCCCTCTCCCCATGCACAGGGGACCTCCCCGGTTCTGCTCGTAGTTGGACCTTCCCATGGGGCAGTGGAGTCAGGCCGCCTTCCTTGCAGAATCAGGCCCACCTTTCTTTGGATATCTGAGCTGTAAAACCTCCGCAAGATGACCCTCCCTTGTGGCCAAGTCGGGGGCACTCACTTATCCTCTGGCTGCCCAGCGCGATCAGGTAGTCGCTGCCCCGCGGAGATGGCAGGTCGGAGCTGGTGATGACCACAGTGTCGGGGCCCATGGAGTGCAGCACGTCCATCACCTGCTGCAGCAGGGACAGCGGTTAGCTCGGCTCCAAGCCACACCGTGCACGAACGGCAGGTCCCGGAGGATGGGAGCTGTTGGCTAAGCCCTCGGCCCTCCCTGCACCACGAGCAACCAGCACAGACACGCTCATGTGCTCCCTCAGTGCACAGGGTGCAATGAATGTGGCCCTTCTAGCCACGATCTTTGTGACTCACACACAATGACTGGGTTGTTGCTGTTAGGTGCTGTCAAGTGGTTAAGAGCTTGGCTGCTAACCTAAAGGTCAGCAGTTTGAATCCACCAGCTGCTCCTTGGAAACCCTAGGGGGCAGTTCTAGTCTGTCCTATAGGATCACTGAGTTGGAATCAACTCGATGGTAACAGGAATGATTGAGTGGGACTATGCAAATAAGGCATATAGAACCTGTGATGGTTAGGGTTGTCAACTTGCTTGGGACATGATTCCCAGTACTGTATGGTTGTCCGCCATTTTATGTGTTGTGGATCCTGACCTCTACACGTTGATGAGGCGGGATTGGTGCGGGATGCGTCTTGGGTCACAGCCTTGCAGGAGGGCACGACTCAAGTCCTACCCTTACTCAAGTTATGCCCTTCCCTGGAGTGTGGCCTGCATCCAAAGTATATATGTGGATGCCCTAGTGGGGCTCTCTCTCTCTGCATCTGGATCCCGCAACTGGTTCATGATTGACTGACCTCTGGTTCTTGGGACTTGAGTCAGAAGCTTGTTGTCTGACCTGCGGATTCTGGGATTCACTAGCCTCCGCAGCCCCATGGGCTGGTAGCCTATCATCTGACCTGATTCTCCAGCTTCCCCAGCCCTGTGAGCCTGCAGCCTGTGGTCTGAACTGCCGGTTTGGGTTTCTCAGACCCTATAGCCATGTGATGGGAGAAGCCTACACCTGACTCACGAATTTGGGACCTACCAGTCTCCACAACTATGTGAGCCATTTCCTTGATAAGGTTCGTGAGTTCTGTGGGCCATTGCAGCGAATTACAGAACCCAGAGACAGGAGGGAGAGTGCTGAGGGGAGGAGGAGTAGTTGATGTTAGGGATGACGCAGCGGGACAGTGGTTTCAAAAAGGTGGACAATTGGGACATCTTTAACCTCTACCTCATAGGTACCAGCTTTGTGCTGATCCTTATAAAAGAAATTATTCATTCAGTGCACTTTCTGGCAAAGCTGCCCTTTGCAAGCGGGACACAGGGTGTAGCTTGCTGGGATGGAGGCCGCAGAGGCTGACAACCTAGAAAACTAGCCCCTGGTCCTGGGTAGTTTTTGTCTGCCGTAACAAAGTACCACAAAGTGGGTGGCTTAAACCAACAGAAATTTATTATGTCACATTTCTGGAGGCTGTGCCCAGCCTGTGCCCTGCCGAGGAATGGCTTCTCTGGTGTGGAGGCACAGTCTTCAAGTCCCTGTGTGTGCCATCAGACTGCCAGCCCCACTCGGCACCTACCGCACCACATTCCAGAGGAAGAGTCCAAAGGCCCAGGCCTGGGCGCGGTGCCCTCCTCTGGGGCAAAAGCCACACACATCTTCCCCCATCAAGCAACAATAGCTTCCACTTCCCCTTGACTTCTAGTGAGCTGGTGCAATGGGCTCAATTGTGTCCCCCAAAAAGATATGTTGAAGTCCTAACCCCTGCATTTACGAATGTGACAGATTGGAAATAGGGTCTTTGAAGATGTATCAGTTAGCTTAACATGAGGTCGTCCTGGAGTAGAGTGGGTCCTAATCCTATATGACTGGTGTCCTCATAAAAGAGAAGAAGAGACAGAGAGAGGGAGACATCATGTGATACCGGATCTACAAGTCAAGGCCCACCTGGAGCCACCAGAAGCTGGGAGAGAGGCATGGAATAGAGCCTCCTTCAGAGTCTAAGAAGGAATCAACACTGCCAATACCCTGATCTTGGACTCCCAGACTCCAGAAATGTGAGATAATAAATTTCTGTTGGTTTAAGCCACCCACTTTGTGGTACTTTGTTACGGCAGACAAAGAAAACTAAGACAGCCATTCATTCATTCATTTGCTCAACAAACATCTACTACCATGTGCCCATCACCATCTAGGGCCAGCGCCTCTCAACGGCCTGCCTCCAACGGCATGTGCCTGGGGATAAAACACCCCCTCTGGGGCACATGGGGGCTCAGGACAGGGCCAGCTACATGGAGATGTGAAGGCGGAAGAGGGAGGGGCCCGAGGAGTGGAGGCTGGCGCTAGAGGCAGGTGTGGTCTCGCTCTTGGAGAGGGGCACCTCACCTGTCTGCGCTGTCACCACTGAGGCCCACTTTCCTGGGGTCACTCTGAGGATCTTAAAGGAGGAGGAACCATTTCCCCACAAACGACTCATGTGCTGACCTGAATTCACTTACGTGGTCTGAGAATTCCTGGTGCCCGGGACCAGTCTGGACCCCAGTCAGGACCCCACGCAGCATGACGAGTCTGCCCTCCCCTTTGTCAGCCAGTCCTTGTCTGCCAGACCAAGGCCTCAGGAGGTAACCCCAGCCAGGCAGACGGGACACGGAGCAGGAGGAACTGAGCTCTCTCTAGGTGGGCTTTTCTCTAACATGCTATTGTGAGGGTCCTCTCCTCATCCCCACACTGCCTTAGAGCAACTATCATAACCCGTTGCCGTCAAGTCGATTCCAACTCATAGGGACCCTACAGGACAGGGTAGAACTGCCCCATAGAGTTTCCAAGGGGCACCTGGCGGATTCGAACCACCGACCTTTTGGTTCGCAGCCGTAGCACTTAACCAGTACGCCACCAGGGTTCCCAAAGTATCCTAAAGAATGGAGAAAAGAACTTTGAAAGAGAAATTCTGCCCCAGTGTAAGCTGTGTAAGCTCCTGCCCCAGAGCTTCTGGCGGCCCTTCCTGCTGGCTTGCCCCATGACGGTGCATGCCAATCTTTGCAATAAGTCTCTGTGTATATATACAGGCAGTCCCCGGGTTACAAATATCCCATTTACGTACAAGCTGTAGTTACGAACAAACGCATAAAGTCTATTGTATTCTATGACGTACATTTGATTAATTGATGTTAGATATGAACTGTACCTAACTGTTCCAACTTGCATACAAATTTAACTTAAAGGTAGACTTAAGAATGGAACTTGTTTATAATCCAGAGAGTGTTTGTATCGTACTGGTTCTGTTAGAGGGGCCCTGGTGATGAAGTGGTTAAGTGCTCAGCTGCTAACCAAAAGGTCAGCAGATCGGACCCACCAGACGCTCCATGGGAGAAAAACGTGGCAGTCTGCTGGTGTAAAGAACACAGCCTTGGAACCTCTATGGGTGAGTTCTACTCTGTCCTATAAGGTTGCTATGAGTTGGAATCAAGTCAACGGCGATGGGTTTTTACTGGTTCTGTATCTCTGGAGGAATCCAATGGACATAGATTTTTTAGTTGCTGCCAAGAAGCAATAACTAGAAGGTACTGGAACATGTTAGGGGCTGTGTGCCCTTCTCTGGCTGCACGCCAAGCAACAGAGCCATGACCTGGGGGGATTATCCCATTGGCAAGATAAGCGCAGTGCTTACCTTGCTTACCAGATCCACCGCAGTGAACGATTTCACATTTTTTAAACCACATCAAAGATTCCACTTCTAAGTATGGCTGCGATCTGTGTCTCTCCCAACCCCACAGCATCTTCCTACAGAATCAAAGCCTCTTTTCAAATTTACAGTCCCTGACAGGGATGGACTACCCAGTAAGCAAGGTAAGCATAGGTGAACTTGTGCTTAGTTAATAATCTATAGCGAACAGCTTCACATGGGTTTCACTACGACTTTACAACGTGGTGAAAACCATGTGGAAATGTTTACTACAGTTAAGTATGTGGTGATAAGACTGGTTCTAGAGAAACAAAATTATAAAAATAAGTTTTCTAAATTGGTTCCCAAGTCTGGTTCGTCTTAAAGATGTTGATGACTCTCCTTCCGGTAGAAAAGAGGACACTGCTACTCCGTGGCGCGAGGTGGCAACAGAAATACAAAAAATACCATCACCAGTAGATGAGATATTGGTGAGACATGAGGCTCTAGGTGATCACGTGTTTCATATCTTTCTACAACTTTGTCAGAATAAGAAGTATAAGGAAGCTGGCTGGTTGGTCCTACTTTTGCTAGACAAAGTGGTAAAAGAAAGACATGAGCTCAGGGCTTCAGAGTCACAGCTCAAGTGCCACATAAATGACCTCAAAGTTTCTACTTGTGCCCTGCAAGAAAGCCTTATTTCTTGTAGTAAAGGAGTTGATATTGCTGAAAACCAAACCGAGTCTTATAAGACCAGCTGAATTACAACGCCAGTTAAATTCCCAACCTCAAGTGGTGTCCGAAGTTAAAGTAAGGGCATTGATTGGGAAGAAATGGGATCTTGAAACTTGGGGGTGGGGACATATGGGGAGATAATCAGGAAGCTGGGGATACTGAGCCTGAATTCCACATAATTACTCCTACCAACAGAAGCAGCCCACTCACTTCCATCTGAAGAGATTACTCAGTCTTTGTCTGCTAACCCACCCTCCCCAGTAAAACTGTCAGCCCCTCCACACTCATCTGATGAAATTAACCCAGCTGCGTCTAAACAGCCTCGTCTGAGTCACTGCCTGGGGCATCACCTGAGGCAGATGCCTTACAAGACCTTGCTGAATGTTCTCAGAACACATCCCTACCATCCATTTTGGCTTCTATAACTTGACTTGTCCTATAACTAGACTTAAGTCCCAGTGAGCCACAAAAGGTAAAGTACAAAGTTTGATCCAAGAGGAGGTACGCTACGTTCCAAAAGAACTGCTTGACTTTTCTAATATGTACAAACAGAAACCTGAGGAATATGTGTGGGAATGGCTATTAAGGGTGTGGGATAACGGTGCAAGGAACATAAAGTTGGATTAGTCTGAGTTTACTGATATGGGTCCACTAAGCACAAATCATTCATTCAATGTTTTAGCTCAAGAGGTTCCGAAAGGATCTAAGTTTATTTGGTTGGTTCACTGAAGCATGGATGGAGCGGTGGCCTGCACTAAATCAAGCTGAAACAACAACCCTGCCTTAGTATACTTGGAATCCAAAGCTTAGGGGAACTGGCATGTTAGAGTGGATTTATCAGGTCAGACCCACAGACCCACACATGGAGTGCCCAGAGAACACACCTTTTACCACAACGGTGAGGCACAACTTTGTGAAGGGAACCTCAGCATCCTTGAAGACTGCTGTGATTGCCATTTTACGTAAGTCGGATTTGACAGTGCGAAATGCCCTAACTGAATTAAGACACCTAACTACAATAGGGCTGACTGGACCCCGTAGTGGTAGAGGCCAAGTGGTGGCACTCAGTCATCAAAGATAAGGTGGCTGTGGTTACTGTAATGGACAGCGGAGTCAAAGCAGGAATCTGAATAGCCTGAATTGGACGGACTTATGGCATTGGCTACTTAATCGTGGTGTCCCTACGAGTGAAGCAGATCAGCAATCTACTAAATATTTACTTGATCTGTACAAGTGGAAGAATTCCAAGCCAAGTGAATGGTAGTCTGATTGAATTGCCAAAATAGAGTCACAACTTCCGGGCAACATGGTGCTACAGTCAGAAGCACCATGCCGTTCCTCTGCAGCAAAGATCAGAAAAACTAAGTCAAACAGAGTCACACCTGAAACCCTAAGCATCAAATGAAGGGATAAAGAACTCAGCCAAGCACCAAATGGAATAAGAAACTGACTGAGAACAGAGAGTGAGCAGTGATACATGCAGCGGCCCCCTATCAGCTACCGCAGCACAGGGCCGCCACCTTGGACTCCTGTCAGAGATCAGCGAACAGGAGGTACGAGAAAGCAGCTTCGTGGAGCTTCCAGAAGGAGACAGAACGACTGCTAACCCACCATATAGGCTTTCCCACCCCCCACCCTTCATCACTCCCACTTAGCCTCCTCTGCTTCCTGCAGCCACTGTCTCTTGGCCGGAAAGCACAAGCCTCACCCCAGTGTCTCCTGGATTCCACCTGCCCGCACTGGCCGGCTCCCTAAGTGCCTTTTGTTAGCTGCTGGTGTTGCTTTCTTCCGCTACTTTAGATTTCTTCCTTACCGCTCACCACCTCCCCTTTCTTGCTCTCAAATACCTGGCTCGGTGTGCCATCTTTGCTTCTTCCTGGAAGGCTGCGAAACACCGCTGGGGTTTTGCTTCCCAGCCCGTGCTGCCAAGCTGGTGGGACCCCTGGGGCTTTTTTGTTTGTTTGTTTGTTCTGTATTGATTTGTTCATTTGTTTTTTCTTTTCTTGGCTTGGGAGCCTCTTGTAGCCGGGCAGTACCGTGCGGCTTGGAAGCTACTCCCTTACTCTGTGCAGACGCACAGGGACATCCCTGGGGGCATTTCTTTTTTCTTGTTTCTTTGTTTTCTTTTCTCTCTCTTACTCCCTTTTTGTCTTCATTTCCAGTCTCTCAATTTGTTCATTTTTTTCTTTTACCTTTTTCTTTTTCATTTTTGTTTTTCCCTATTTCTCAGTCTCTCATCTCTCCACTCCAATAGCAAGCTCCCTTAGCACTCTTTTTTGTATGTGTGTATGTTTCTGGCTCCTGTTCCTCTCTCCTCTCTCTCATCTTTCCCATATCCATCTTAGCTCCACACATCACAATCTAGCCCCTCCTTCCTGCCTACCTGCACTGTGCGCTGAATATCACGCTCCCAAGCAGAACGTACATGGCCTACTGGAACCTGCCCTGCACTGATTCCCAGTTGACACTGTCAGCCCTGGTACGTGTCACAAACAACCCATCCCAGCAACTCCCCTTCAGCTGGACCTGCTCTGCTGTACCATACCTGAGTGACTGACCTTGCCCATTGGAGAAGGAGGTGAAAAGTATCATGCCCACAGATGAGCAAACAACAAAGAACGTACAGCCCACATGCTCAGACATAACCAAATAAAACAAAAAAGCAGGACGAAACAAACAAATCTACAGTAAATAAACAAGGAAAATAACCACTGAATGCCCCGAAGACAGCTGACAATATCAAAACATTTACAAAAACAGGACAGGGTGGTTACAGTAGGCGTCCAAAATAAAACACCAGATGACCTCCCAGTAGAAGAGAAGGCACTAGACCTAACTGATAGGGAATTCAAACCTCTAATATTCAGAACTATCCAAGAGTTGAACCAAAAAGCAGACAAAAATGAGGAAAAAATAGACAAATTCATGGAAAATACGGACCAAAAAATGGAGGAATTCAAGAAAATAATACAGGAACAAAATGCTAAAAAAAATTCACAACTTGAAATCATAGAACAACAACAATTAGAAATCCAAAAGATAAACAAAAAGATTTCAGAAATGGACAGTGTCATAGAAGGGCTGAGGAGCAGGTTTGAAACGATGGAAGACAGGATCAGCGAAATTGAAGACAAACACTTGGATATAATTCTGAGGAAAAATCAGAAGAAAGAACAAAGAAAAATGAAGAGACCCTGAGAGTTATGTGGGATACAATCAAGAGGAAAACTCTGCGAGTGATCGGA
>NW_004444064.1:5467632-5494040 GCF_000243295.1 Trichechus manatus latirostris
CTCAGATTATTCGGCAGAAACCATGCAGGCAAGAAGGCAATGGGATGACATATATAAAACCTTGAAAGAAAAAAATTGCCAACCAAGAATAATATATCCTGCAAAACTTCAAATATGATGGTGAAATTAGGTCATTTCCAGAGAAACAGAAATTAAGGGACTATGTAAAAACCAAACCAAACTTGCAAGACTTATTAAAGGGAGTCCATCATTAAATGGAAGTGGTATATACAAGACTGGGCCTGAGCAGGACGTGAAGGCACAAGTAAGTTGTATGAGGAAGTGGTCCAAATGCCCCTGGTCTCCACTCATGTCACATTACCTTCCATTTCCCTGTCTGCACCTATGGCATCATGGGGAGTTCCTTATGATCAGTTGATGGAGGAAGAGAAAACTTGTGCCTGGTTTACAGATGGTTCTGCGTGATATGCAGGCACCACTTTAAAGTGGACAGTGGCAGCACTACAGCCCCTTTCTGGGTCCTCCCTAAAGGACAGTGGTGAAGGGAAATCCTCCCAATGGGCAGAACTTTGAGCAGTGCACCTGGTTGTTCACTTTGCTTAGAAGGAGAAATGGCCAGGTGTGGGACTATATACTGATTCATGGGCTGTGGCCAGTGGTTTGCTGGTCAGGGACTTGGAAGGAACATGATTGGAAAATTGGAGACAGGCAGGTAAGGGGAAGGGGTATCTGGATAGACCTCTCTGAAAGAGCCAAAGAAGTGAAAATATTTGTGTCTCATATGAATGCTAACCAAAGGGTGACCTCAGCAGAGGAGGATTTTAACAATCAAGTGGATAGGATAATGTGTTCTGTGGAACCCAGTCATCCTGCTTCTCCAGCCACTCTCATCACTGCCCAACGGGCTCATGAACTAAGTGGCCATGGCGGCAGGGATGGAGGTTATGCATGGGCTCAGCAACGTGGACTTCCACTCATCCAGGCCAACTTGGATACAGCCACTGCTGAGAGCTCAATCTGCCAGCAGCAGAGACCAACACTAAATCCCTGATATGGCACCATTCCTTGAGGTGATCAGCCAGCAACCTGGTGGCAGGTTGATTACATTAGACCGCTTCCATCATGGAAAGGGCAGTGTTTTGTTCTTACTGGAGTAGACACTTAATCTGTTTATGGATTTGCCTTCCCTGCACGCAATGCTTCTGCCAAAACTACCATCCGTGGACTTGCAGAATGTCTTATCCACCATTATGGTATCTCAGACATTACTTCAGAACGAGGGATTCTCTTCACAGCAAATGAAATGCAGCAATGGACCTATGCTCATGGAATTCACTGCTCTTACCACGTTCCCTATCATCCTGAAGCATCTGGCTTGATAGAACTACGGAACGGCCTTCTAAAGATACAATTATAGCGCCAGATAGGTGACAATACTTTGCAGGGTTAGGGGCATGTTCTCCAGGATGTTCTCAATTGGCATCCAATATAAGTGCTGTTTCTCTCATAGCCAGGATTCATGGGTCCAGGAATCAAGGAGTGGAAATGGGAGTGGCACCACTCACTATTACCCCTAGTGATCTGCTCGCAAAAGTTTTGCTTCTCGTCCCCACCACCGTAGGCTCTGCAGGTCTGGAGGTCTTAGTTCCAAAGGGAGGAATGCTCCCACCTGGATACACATCACTGATTCCACTGAACTGGAAGTTAAGAATGCCACCTGGCCACTTTGGGCTCCTTATTCTTGGATCGACAGGCAAAGAAGAGAGTTACCATACTGATTGGTGTGATTGATCCTGATTATCAAGAGGAAATCAGATTGATACTACATAATGGAGGTAAAGAAGACTATGTCTGGAATACAGAAGATCCCTTAGGACATCTTAAGTACTGCCCTGCCCTGTGATTAAAGGCAATGGAAAACTACAGCAACCCAATTCTGACATGACTACTAATGATCCAGACCCTTCAGAATGAAGGTTTTGGCCATCCCACCAGCACGACCAGCCCAGGTGCTTTCTGAGGGTAAAGGAGTACAGAATGGGTGGTGGAAAAACGTAGTTCTAAATACTAGCTACAACTACAGGATGAGTTGCAGAAACAAATACTGTAATTGCTATGAGTATTTCTTCCTTGTATGTGTGCATCAGATAGTTTTCTTTTCTTCACTTATAAAATACAAGATGTAAAGAGAGCTAGTGCATTTTTGTTTGTACGTGTGTTAGTTGTATCATGTTAGGCGTAACTGTCTTTATAATTGTCTTTATTTAGAGATGTGTACAGGTGCCAAGTTGACAAGGGGTGGATAGTGATGGTTAAGATTCTGTGTCAACTTGGCTGGGCCATGATTCTCAGTGGTTTGGCTGTTATGATGTAGTTTGATAGCTATGTAGTGATGTAATCACCTCCATAAGGACATCTGAGATAATGTAATCACGTCCATGATGAGATCTGTTATGAGCAGCCAATCAACTGAAAGGGAGTTTCCTTGGGGGTGTGGTCTGCATCCAATATAGGTGGACTTTCTGGCAAAGCTAGTTGGCTCTTGCTCGCTCTGAATCCTGCAGCTGGCTCTTGTTCATCTGACATTTGGTTCCTGGGACTTGAGCTAGCAACCTTACCTGCCGATCTTGGGATTCGTCTGTCTCCACAGCCAGTGGCCTGCCGTCTTACCTGTCAATCTTGGGATTCATCAGCTTCTGCAGCCTGTGAGTCAGAGGCCTGCGGTCTGACCTGCCAATCTTAGGTTCGCCAGTACCTGCAGTTACGTGACTCAGTACCTGGGCACCTCAGGAGAAGCCTCCAGCCTGACCCACAGACTTGGGACTATCCAGCCTCTACCACCACATGAGTCATTTCCTTGATATCTCTCTCTCTATGTACACACACACACAGACACACACATATATATACATATACAAACACTTCACTAGTTTTGCTTCTCTAGAGAATCCAGCCTAACCCAGGCCCTCAGACCCCTTTCTGACTTGGACCTGAAACCATTCTGGGAGACCACCTTCTAGCCAAACAACAGACAAGCCCATAAAATAAATAATAACCCCCAAGAGGAACGTTTTCCTTACAAGAATCAATTATAAGAGATCAAAAGGGCAATATTTGCCCAAAAGCAAAGGCAAGAATGGAGGAAGAGGTAGAAAATCAAGACAAAAGACAATGGGGAACCCAGGGTGGAAACAGGGAGCTTGCTGACACATTGTGGAGAATGAAGCCAAAGCCATGAAACACTTTATGTACAAACTATTGAATGCGAATTGAATTCACTCTGTAAACTTCTGCCAATTGCACAATGAAATAAATAAATATACAAAATATACCACTTTGTCACAAAACAAAACAAAAAAGCCCTAATGGTTTAGGATACGGATTTGTCCAAGATCTGGGAACAAATAACAAGTATTTACACCTCATTTCCCTGCAGGGCCTAACCCTCTTTTCCTGAGTCCCACCTGAATGCTCAGGTTCTCAGTGTCCCATTCTGTAAGACGGTCTACATTGACTCTCCTTCACCTGGAAAAATCAACAATTTACTGAAAGAATTGTGCCCCAGGGATTCACTGAAGCTCCTTCCAACTTCTCTCAAGTCTTAAACCAAGATCTCAGGTATACACGAACCCCTCGTGGGTTCACTCTGATACAGTATGTACATAAGCTCCTCTTATGTCCTGCTCATCTGGAAAGCTCTAAGACTAACTTTGTTTTCTACTCACTGAGCTAGCTAAAAAGGGACACAAAGCTTCTAAGGAAAAATTCCAATTCCACAAAACAACACTTCTTAGCTAGGCCATAATCTGTTGGCTAAAGGAAGGGCATTATCTGAGGGAAGATTACAAATCACCCAGATTATCTAAAATTCGTCAGCCTCCTCGGCCTGTGAGCCAGAGGCTTGCTGTCTGACCTGCCAATCTTGGGTTTGCCAGCCCCTGCCACTACATGAGTCAGGAGAAGCTCCAGCCTGACCCACAGACTTGGAGCTTTCCAGCCTCTACAACCACGTGAACCATTTCCTCAATATAAATATCTCTCTTTATATGCTTCACTGGTTTTGCTTCTCTAGAGAACCCAGCCAAAAACAGTAAGTAAGCACAAGTAAGCCCGTGCTTACCTTCAAGATGTGGCGAAACCTTGCCTATTGGATAATCCGCCCCTGGCCATGACCCATGTGTGGGCTGGAGCAACAAGAGGCCCACAGCCTGGGCACCTGTGCCATCCTCCGCTGCCCACAGAGCCAGGCCTTCTCCTGTAGACACTCAGGTCACAGGTGCTGGGCACACTTGTCGCTGCAGGCGTTGGGGTGACGCTGCCCTGCTGGCTGCTGGAATATGATGACGCACGCTTTGTGAGAGTGTGGGGAGCCCAGTCAGCTACATCATGCATGGGCCTCACCCAGTGGTGGCACACAGCAAGTGCTCAATAAATGCTGGTGAAGTCGTTATGAGCAAGCAGGCAGTCTGTTAGCCAAGATCCCGACAAGTGCTGAGCTGCGCATGACCAGCCCCACCTGCCACCAGATTTCCCACTGTAACCCTGGAGGCCAGTGTGCCCTGCAGGTGGGTGGCTGTCCCCCCAGCGTGAGCAGCACAGCCTTGCCCCATACAAGCCCTCTTCCGAAACACGTGTGATCTTCAGCAGGTCTGCCTTACCGCCAGTGCTTCTTCTTGGCTGTGGATCTTTTTGCCGCTCAGTAATCTGCAAGACAGGCAAGGGGGGACACTCAGGGGACACATGAGACGTCTCCTTTCTAAGTCCTGTTACGAGAGGCTGAGACTAGAGAGCTTGCTTCTGTAACAGAGTTCCAAAGCTACGGCTGCATGGTCCCACCCTCCCCGCCCTGCCCCAAAAGGAGCTAACTCAGCATCTGCTGCCCGCCGTGACAAATTCCAAACCTGCCTTGTCCAAGCTCAACTGAGACAGTTCAGCCACTCTGCACATGTCTGCAAATGACCACAAAAGCAAATAGGCAAATCGAGAATGCAGAATCCGGGAATAATGAAGCCAGACTGTCCTATGTCTTAGTTACCCAGTGCTGCTATGACAGAAATACTGCAAGTGGGCGGCTTTGACAAACAGAAATCTATTTTCTCACAGGTTAGGAGGCTAGAAGTCTGAATTCAGGGTGCCAGCTCTAGCGGAAGGCTTTCTCTCTCTGTTGGAGCTGGAGCAAGGTCCTTGTCTCTTTGCGCTTCTGTTCCTTGGAGATCTCCATGTGGCCTGGCATCTATCTTACTCCACCTCTCCTCAGCTCACTGGTTTTAATCTCTTTTATATCTCAAAAGAGACTGACTCAAGATACACCCTATACTAATCCTGCCTAATTAGCATAACAAAGATAACCCATTCCCAAATGGGATTAAAACCACAGGCATACCAAACCAAAACCCAGTGTTGTGGAGTCGATTCCAATTCCTAGTGACCCTATAGGACAGGGTAGAACTGCCCCATAGGGTTTCCAAGGAGCGGCTGGTGGATTCAAACTGCCAACCTTTCAGTTAGCAGCCGAGCTCTTAACCACTGGGCCGCCAGGGCTCCACCACAGGCATAGAGGTTAGGATTTACAGCACATATTTGCGAGGGACATAATTCGATCCATAACAAGGTACTTGTGGTATAATAGACTAAAAGCAAGGGTTGGGCCACTAAGCTCCATCCTGTCGTGAGGACTCAGGAGGTGAGCCAGACTTCTGCTCCACACACTGAGGCAGGGCCACCCCAGAGACCCCTCAGGGGCCTGAACCCCCATCCCCAGCAGACATGGAGCAGCTCTCTGCAGCTCTCCCCGGGGGCAGGCTCGAGAGCTTCAGCAGTTTAAAAGTACTTACTCAGCCTCAAACTGGTTGGGAGTTATAATGTCTGCAACCGGTACAACCTTTTCTCTGTAGATTGGAAGGAGATCCTCCGGCACATACTGGAGAGGAAAGAAGGAACGCACGCTCGCTCACACGCAAGAGGAGGAGGGGGTGAAACGGGGCATTCACGGGGAAGCCCTCGGTACCAGGCTCGGGGTCCCTGCGGTCAGATCCAGGTGTCCTCCACGTGGGGCTGTGAGCCCAAAGGGCTGTCAGGGGCTCTGAAGGAAGGGCTCGGGTCAGGTGCAGGAACACAAGAGGGGCCTTGCTGTGCACCCTCACAGACAGGAAGGGTCTGTGATAAGGGGCAGCAGGAACCCTGGGCATGAGCTCAGGAGCCTGGGGGACAGAGCAAAGGAGGGAGGGAGATGAGAAATGGGGCATCTACAGGACGGTGTGAAGAGCCAGTCCTCATTGCAAACGTAATGAAGAGGATGGAGCATCATCTCCACCAGGTATCCTGGGGCTGGAGTGGATGGGGCGCACAGGAGGGGCTTACGGGGCACTGGCCCATGTCGATGTGGGTAAAACCAGTTGCCGTGGAGTCGATCCCAAATCATGGAGACTCTGTGTGTCTCACGGGAGAACTGTGCTCTGTAGGGTTTTCAATGGCTGATTTTTCAGAAATAAACTGCCAGGCCTTTCTTCCAAGGTGCCTCTGGGTGCACTCAAATCATGTGGCTGCTAAGCTTTCAGTGAACAGCAGAGGCTGTTAACCATTTTTACCACTCGGGGACACCCTGATCTGGGTACCAGGGGCCTAAATCATGCTCTTCTCTGTAGGTACCTGAGTTATGGTTAATAACAGTCAACACGCCCTCCATCTACTAAGTTTTTGTCGTTAAGTTATCAGATAGACAATTCTACAGGGCAGTTTTCTTTAGGTATCAGATCTGTTTAAAAAGAAGCCAGATGCTGAAATGTACACGCAAAAAAAGGTTGCAATGGCAAACGTTTTATTAGATATATTTTTATCACAACTTAAAAAAAAAAAGACCCCCAGAAGCCAAAATCCAATGTAGGATCTAAAAAGACTTTTTTAGCTTTACGGAATGTTCCGCCAGTTACTAGTTGAAAAGTCTCCGTTAACACGTGCTGGGTTTGAATCCTTTTCCATTGCTTTGTTCCCAAGGAACCTCCCTTGGCTTCGACCTTTGTACTAGGTGATCCCAGCAGATGAGGCAGCCCAAGCGGCACTGGACCATCAGGCCCCAGACACAGGCTTGGGAGGCATTAGGGGGATGGGTCAGAAGCCCAGCCCCCAGCCTGTCATACTGCTTGTCTGGACCAGACACACTGACTCATATTTATGCTGGTCTTGGCTCACGATAGAACATAAAGATAATCCAAATCAAGAGAACATGTCCCAGGGTCCCAGGGTCCCAGTGAACTGGACAGTGGCCTCAACTCTTCAGGATCCAAACACAAGAGTGTCTGCTGGGCTTCCTGCAGGTCAGTATCATCTGAGCTCCCTGCAGGGGGCAGCGAAAAGAGAAAGGGAGGCAAGTGCAGAAAGGGTGCTGGTGCAGGGAACCTTTTAGAAAACAGGCCCAGGAGAAAGTGGGCGTTAGCTAACCAGCCTGCCCTGGATGAAACACCCACCTACACCCTAGCTCCCACCACTGCCTGAGTGGGGCGGGGACACAGCTGCTGGGTCAGCCAAGGACACGGGCTTGGGTGTGCCCTGGTGGCATGCAGTGTGGAAGGCTGACCACCAGCTCCCTGTTCCTAGTGGCTTTGAAGCACGTATCTGTGGCAAATCTGAACCGCAACACCAAATGCAGCGTGTACTGAAATCACGTGGCCGCTAAGCTGCTCAGGCAGGATCATCGCTGAGTCCTTCCCATCTCTAAAATCCCAGACTTCTGTAACGGCCACAGGATGATCTTCACTCCCGGCTTCTACGTTACTCACTGATAAGTCAGTATTGTAAGTTACAGGTATAAACTGTGGCCTGCTGCTATCTGCCTGCAGGTAAGAATGGTTTTCCCCTTTTTAAACGGCTTAGAAAAGAATCAAAAGAAGAAAACTATACAAAATTCCAGTCTCGGTGTCCATAAACGCTTGAGTTTTACCAAACACAGTTGTGCCCGTTCCTTTACGCGTTGTCTGTGGCTACTTTCTCGTTACAACATGAATATGGTATAACAGGGATGTCTGGTCTGCAAAGCCTAGATGATTTACGGTCTGCCCTTTCTAGAAAACATTCGCCCACCCTTCTCTAAGTCCTGCTCCTTCCTACAAGGCTGACGTCTCTACCTGGCCGGCAGCAACTCAACGAGTGAGGCATTTAGAGAGGCTCCTGAGTTTTGGGAGAGAGGGCTTGATGGCGGTTCAGGGAGCCCCTGGGTGGTGCAAACAGTTAAAGCACTCGGCTACTAACCGAAAGGTTGGTGGTTCAAGTCCACCGAGAGGTGCCTCAGAAGAAAGGCCTGGTGGATCTATATCTGAAAGGTCACGGCCATTGAGAACCCCGTGGAGCACAGTTCAACTCTGACACAGGGTTGCCATAAGTCTAAGTCAACTCAAAGGCCATTGGCTTGGTTTGGTGGTGGTTCAATGGCAGAATTCTTGCCTTCCATGCAGGAGACCCAGGTTCAATTCCCGGCCAATGCACCTCATGCACAGCCACCACCTGTCTGTCAGTGAAGGCTTGAGTGTTGCTATGATGCTGAACAGGTTTCAGCAGAGCTTCCAGACTAAGACGGACTAAGAAGAAAGGCCTGGTGACCTACTTCTGAAAATCAGCCAATGGAAATGCTATGAATCACAACGGTCTGATCCATTGTGTGTGGGGCCACCACGAGTTGGGGGCTGGGTCCAGGGCTGAGCTGAGGCAGCTCACAATAACCCGAGTATCGGATGAACAGAAATGGCTACGCTCACCACACATAAGCACACGTGGACTCACTCACCATAGAGCCTTCGCCATTCCACTTGTCCCCCATCACCGGGTCACACACTGCAGAGGCACAAAGGCATTGTATCAGCAAAGCAGCAGCCGCAAGTAATGAAGCCGTGATGAGTTTCGTTAATTCCATGTACACATTAACGCATAACTAAAAGCCTGGGGGGAAGCACCGTCTCCCGTTCTCATCCTTTATCCTGTTACACGGCATTTCTCATCTCGCTGTCCAAGATGACTAAGTGCCTCGGCTCAGTTCTATTTAATTTATCATCAATTGCACATCTCTCCTGAGTGTGACTTGATAAGATGGTCACGTGTTCCCCAGGGGGGCGCAGCCCATCCCCTGCCAGGCCCCCAGCCCACCCACCCTCACAAGCCCGTTCCTGGGCAGCGGTCACAACGCAGACGGGCGGCGTGCCCTTTTCAGACACGCGTTAGGCTGGCCAGGTCTGAGGACCGCGTGTGTGCCTGAGATCCCGCGTCCCCAGGAGAGAAGCCTCAACCACAGACTTGGGGCTGGTGCTGAAATGCCTTCTCTGGGGTGACAGAAAGCAGATCCAGTGCTACCAGGGTCTCTAAGGAAGGGAAAAGACAGCAGACCCAGGACGTGGCCCCATCCTGCCAGCCAGGCCGGTGGGCGCGGTGGGGAGCACGCCCAGGCACTTGCATCACTACCTGGACTCGGGCGGGTCACACTGGCTGCTGGGGCACCCTTCTGAAATTGCACAGGTCTGACCCCAGGGGAAGACAGTAATGGGCACTGCCCCATCTTCCACCCAGCGAGCCCTGTCGCTGTGGGACACCTAGGGACCGGCGCTGCTGCCTAGTGGCTCCAGGTCAGAAGGGCCTGGTGTGGGCCTCGGGTCTGCACTGGCTGGCCGTGTGCTCTGCCGGGGTCGTCACCTCCACCCCACTCTCTTCAGGGTCAGCGATGGTTACACACTTCACAGCTGCAGGCCTTGGGCCGTCCCACACCTTACCCACTGACACGGACCACTGACGTCACACCAGGTTCACCGACACTGATCTGACCCCCTTCCCCTCCAGGGTGTTGGAGGCCCACATCTGTAGAGCCCAGCAGACACAGAGCTTCCGGCTGGGGGAGGCGGAACATGTGGGGAGCCTCGAGGGAGGAGGCTAGGCTCTCCCTCCCGGGGCTCCGGGCCCTCCTGTACCAGCACTAGAAGCAGTCACTGTGCCCAGCATCGGTACCCGGCATCGAGCGGGGCACCACCTACCATACACGAGGCTGGAGTTCTGCTGCTTTAGCTCCTGCACGATGTCCACCACCATGGCCAGGAAGGACGCGTCCCGGGTGTAACCTGCGAGTGGAGACCCAGTCACACTCACACAATGGGAGGCCCCTCCCTGAAGGAGGTTCACACCAGCCAACCAGGGCAGAGGAGAGGAAGGTGCCCATCAGACCCGTCCAACCCAGGGGTGCTGGGTCTGGTCTCAGATCTTCTGGCAAAGACCACGTCCCCATCTATAGTCACAGAGGTGGGCCGGACATGTCCCAAAAGGAGTGTTACATTCCAAATGAAAGGGAAAAGCTGTGGGTGGTAGAAGTAGGAGTGATTTTTCCCTTCTTCTCTATTTTCCATTTTCAGTAAGAAGCATGTATCACTTTTAACTACATATAAAAATACAAATCAGTATTACTATTACCATATGTGTAGTTTAGCAGTCCCTGAGTGTCGCCAACGGCTAAGCACTCAGCTGGTGACTGAAAGGTTGGAGGTTCCAGTCCACCCAGAGGTGCCTCGGAAGAAAGGCCTGCCCATCAACTTCCGGAAAATCAGACACTGGAAACCCCATGGAGCCCAGTTCTAGTCTGACACACATGGGGTCGCCGTGAATCAGAACTGACTCAAGATGGCAACTGGTTTTGGTATGTGGTTTACAGGTGAAACCAACGCAGGAGGTGGTCATGTGTTGCTTACCTGCATGTTTTCACACCCCACCCTCCCTTCCCTAGGCAGCCTCCCAACACCCCACCTGTCCCCTCCGACGGACAATGGGACTGTAGCATGGCCCTAGGTGTGGCAGTGACTTGGCACTGCCCAGGACCGTCATCGGACCCCCAAGGCTACTGGGGTGAGATGGTCCCTTGGGCACCACTGAGTTTTGGGGGTACACTCCAGTCCCTCCCTGAAGGGCATGTGGGGTGGGGCTGGAGGGCACTCTGGGCCCTTCCGCATCCCACCCTGGCTGCAGCCAGGTCCACAGGCACCGGGTACCGCACGCCCTCTGGGCCCTTACCCGTGAGCACGTAGTCATACTTATTCACATTGTTCAGCTTCAGGCCTTCGTACAACTCGTGTAGCTCGCTGGAGTTCAGCACTTGGCCCTTCCAGTGGGTGTAGCCTGTGGGGAGAGCAGGACACTCAGGGCTTCGACCCGGGCATGTGGGTGGCGTGCGGTGTAATGCTCAAACCGTGTCACTGCCCGGACAGCAGGCGCGTGTCAGCCATGAACAGTGACCGCCCAGAGGGCCAGTCCTCACCTGTGGGCCGGATGAGGTCAGCGGGGCACAGCGCCAGCCCACGCTGTCTGTCTGCCTATCTGTGCCCGCCAGCCTCAAACCCCTTCCCCTCTGACAGCGCACATGGCCCTTGGCCATCTGGGCCCATTATTATTATTGGCATCAGCAACCCCGAACGCATTCATCATCAGGTCTTTCTGAAACCACCCAAATGCAGCTAGGCCGGTGCTGATGGAGCCACATCACATTTACAGAGGGCAGGGCAAGGACGCTCGGGGATGTCCATCTCTAGTGCGTGTGTCTTGGGGAGCCACCCCACGTGTCACAGTCCTGCCATGTTGGTCAGCCACCTACACCTGGGCAGCAGGAAGGTAGGCTTGTCATCTCCCTGGCCCGCTGCCCTCCCCCACAGGTTATCTTGTTACAAGGAAAGCAAGCCTTCCATTGAATCCCAACAGAGACCAATGTGGACCAGAACTGGCCCCACCCAGGAGTGCACCCCGCCCTGAGCCCCAACAGGCACCTGGTGACACGGTCCCCCCTCCCAGACAGACATGAGTTTAAAGAGCCTGCCGTGGCTGCCATCTAGGAGCCCTACTAAGTCCAGGTTTTGATCATCAATGTGTTATCTCCAATCTCTGATCAAAAGGAGGGAATGATTTAGGAGATAATATTGGAGCGATTATTCTGTTCTTGAGCATAAAGAATGTGACCCAGCTGGAGCTGCACTTACAATGACTCACAAGGACACATCAACTGGGCCCTGAGGTATAAAGACAATGGCTAGGAAAATCTTGGAAAACATCTTTTAGGGGACCATTCACATAAATCCCATAAACAACACAAAAGACTCATACACCTTCCACTCTTATCTTTCTTTTATTAGCATTGAGTGAACAGAAGATTTGTTGGACCAGAGAAGAGCCTCCTGACTGAAATCCGTAGTAGTGATTATCAAGAAAGATCATTCAAAAGGTAGAATCATGGTGATTTGACCACATTAAGCCAATCTGTGAAAAGGTGAAGCATTCAAGGATTTTACACAGTTGTAACGTTAATATATAATGATGAAACTGTATCGTTCCTCGGACCCGGGCAGATATGGCTGTGGAGGCAGGCTTGTCCGTTTCCTACTTTTGTCTCTTTGAATATATGCCGAATAAAACCTTTCCTTTTGCTTTACCATTTAAAAAAAAAAAAAAAAAAAAAAGAAAGAAAGAAATGCCCAGAACTATAGAAGCTCAGAGACAGGGATTTTCCCCTGCAGCAGACAGAGAGAGCCTAGCCCTGCAGACCCTGGAATCCAGATTCCTAGCCTCCAGAACTGCGAGACAATAAATTCCTGTTTTTTAAAGCTCTTCTTCTGTGGCATTTCTGCTACGGCAGCCCCAGGAGACTCAGACACCAACTCAGACACACCCCTGTCCATCTACATGGATTTCCCCCCAGCGGCTACCTGCTGAGGGAATAGGGGGCAATGGCTCTTGTTAGGCATGGGGAACTCCCGGCCAGGCTGGGTCTGTGATCACTGAGGGCCGACTCCCCTATGGAAAGGATCCTGTTGGGGGAACGGTCTGCCTCTACACCTCCCATCCAGGCTGCCTAACTAAAGGCCTTGGACCCAGAACATTCTCTGATAAGGAGGCTGGGAATTGGGTCTCCTCTCTCTCCCAGTTCCTTCTCCTTAGCAGAGAAGCCTTCCCCTTGTTCTGGTCACACTGTAACTTCCTCTGTCTCTTGTCACACAGGGTATCACATGGCACCTGACCAACCCCACTTCTGTATCTGTTCCCGGTGGGGAAGGAACGAGGTCTCTCAACTACGGCACAAGAGGGATGAAAGCAGAACATCTGTCCTGCGCAGGCCCCATGCGGGATGAGCCTGCTGGCCGTGGAGACTGGTGCCAGCCAGTGAAGCTGATCTCGCTCTGCCTCTTCTCTGTGTCAGTACAGTGTTTCCCACGCACTGACACGGCGCATGTGTGGCCTTTCGCTGGCGACTGTGAACCCTGACTGCGAGCCTCGGGGTTCAACAGTTTGGCACCGTCGATCAGGGTTGCCAGAGAAGACAGGATGGCATGGTGGAAAGCAAGGACTGGTTAGCTGATGAAGCTGACAATGCTGGCCTTCCTCTGGCCCGACGGTGACAAATGGGACTTGGATAATCGTCCCACGGTATCTCGAGAGTCACAGACAATGTTGTCTGCTCTCACGGTGACACAGGGGTCACACATTGTGCCTGGGGGGATCTGGAGCCACCGCTTAGAGACCTCCTCCCCATTCAGGCTGCTAGCGTGCCCCAAATGAGAGCTGTTGTCTCTCTGTGCAGAACGAACGATGACATGGCTGAAAGTGACACTTCTGAGATGAGGAGTGACGGTACTGTTCTGTCTCACACGGCACTGGGGGCCTTCACGCACCAGGGCCCCCCTCAGTGGTGACCCCCTGCCTTTGCTGCTATCTCCTGGCAGGACAGTGCGATAGGCAGTGGAAAGGCTCCACCGCCATGTTGTATCTATCTCAATACTGAAACTGGGGGATTCACAGTCCCCTAGCCCTTCGTCAAAGCCCTCCAACAATGGGGCTGGAGACAGGGGAGGGGCTAAGCAGGCCCCTGGCACTGAAAACACCCGGTGATGCCCAGCACAAAGCAAGAGTTAAAACAGCAGGAAGAAAAATAAAGGAGTAAAAAGCCCTTCAAGATGACTTGTGTTCAGTGGCCTTGAAGAGACCTTAGAGGCCCTCTCAGGAATTCACTGACAACTGCGCCCATGTTGCAACCAAGCAGCTATATAGCCACAGGTTCAACGGACAGAGAAATAGGGAACTAAAACGGGAGGAACCACCTCTAGGTTACCAGGTAACTGCGCTGAACCCTGGTTTGCACTGGATGAGGAAGTCAGATACCTCTGCCCCAAGCAACTTGCAGAATATGACCAGGTGGTCCAACGTACACTGAGTATTTACATCAAGTCTGAATTAACTTGTGACAATGGCAATATCTTGTTTAGTTATGGTGTTAAGAAAAGGAGCCTTCTGTGTTACTTGTACTGGAATGTGTACTGTTCATATAAAGTGTCCTGTTGGGAGAAATATGCTATTTTTACATAAATGGATTGGGACATGTTAATAAATAACATCAATAACATACATAAGACTGGGCAAATACAGCCCTTTGATCTATTCAGTTGGCTTGGAATTAGCCACCACCAGGATGGATAGAGGAAACCCTGGTGGCGTAATGGTTAAGAGCTATGGCTGCTAACCAAAAGGTCGGCAGTTCGAATCCACCAGGTGCTCCTTGGAAACCCTATGGGGCAGTTCTACTCTGTCCTATAGGGTTGCTATGAGTCGGACTTGACTCGACAGCAATGGGTTTTGTCGGGATGGATGGTTGGGATCTCTCCTCCAGGCAGGCCTGAAAAACCTGCTGGGGACGACTAGTAACCCTCATTGAATTCTGCCTCAAACGGTACACAGCATAAGATCCATCAGAGTTGTGCACCAACCCACAGACATGCAGCTCAGCATCCAAACTGGGCGGTGGGCAGACCAAGACTTGGTACTGCTTTGCTTCTTTTTCTGACGGCCTGTTAGGAGTCGGGGGGTGGACTGTTGGGAGAATGGTCTGCCTCTACAGCTCCCATCCAGGCTGCCTAAGTAAAGGTCTTGGACCCAGAACATTCTCTGATAAGGAGGCTGGGAATTGGGTCTCCTTCTCTCTCTCCCAGTTCCTTCTTATCAGAGAAGCCTTCCCCCTGTTGTGAGCACACAGGAACCTTCTGTCTCTTGCACATGTGCGGGCAGCATATGGCACCTGGCCAACTCCACTTCTCTGTTACCGGCGGGGAGGGAGCAGGGTCTCTCAACTATGGCGCAAGAAGGGTGAATGGAAAACATCTGCCCTCCACCGGCCATATGCAGGATAAGCCTGCTGGCCACGGGAGACCGGTGCCCACTAGTGACGCAGAGCTCATGGCCTCTTCTCTATGTGAGTAAATTCAAGTGTTTCCGACGCGCTCATAGAGCGTGTGGTCTTCTGTGGGCGACGGTGGATCCTGTCATGACAGACCCATTGGTCCCCCCGCCAGGAATGCTCGTGAAGCAGGGTGGCTGCAACAACTGCCCAACGACAGCAATGGTCCCAGCGACTCTCAGGCTCGGTGCGGCCTCCAGGGCCGTGGGCTGGCGGTGCCCCCATGTGTTCTGCAGGAGGACCCCCGCGTACACACGTCTGAGAAGCTGAAACACCCATGGGTTAGATGGGTGAGTGAAAGCCGAGAGTCCTGTCCCCACTGGTTCTGGTCCGTCTTTGATGGTGGCCGGGCAGGTGTTAGCTCCAGGAAGGCCTGGGGCTGCCATGAACAAGACAGGTGGGCTGGGGCTGCGGGAAGAATGGGCCTTTCTGCTCCTCAGATTTCTGAACACTCAACAGGATAGGGCTGAACTCAATGGCAGGTGCAGGAACGAAGGTGAGAAGCCGGCATCTTTTGAGGGCAGAGCACTGCCTCCTTTTTCCTAATTACACAAGGCGGGGCTCGGGCTCCACACCCTGTAGCACCCTTCTGTCCAGCCACACCTCTCCATGATTCACGGGGGCCCAGGGTGTACAAGCACCTTCTAAGACAGAAAGGGGACAAACTCAGAGGCTCTGTCTAACTATTCCACTTAGAGATGGAAACAGAGTCCAGAGAGGCCGAGAGAGTCACCTTGAGGGAACAGCTGCTCTCCACCCCCTAGTCTCTGGGAAGTCCTGGTCCAGCTGGCCCATTCGCTGCCTGCCCATCGCTCCACCCCACTCCCCAGCCTGTGTTGGCCCTCTCCAGGCCTGTGAGGCCCAGTGTCCATCCTCACCACCCTCCCCAGGGGCTGTCACCTGCCCACCCATCACTGGACCTGTCTGCCCAACCGCCAGCCCAGGCTGGTTCGTGTTGCTTCTGGAACCCACAGGGCCAGGAAGCTTGGGTCACAGTAAGTTCGAGGCGTAACTGAAGAACACTGGCCAGGTCAGGGGCAGAGACCCCTTCAAAGCTGGTGCTGCCCTGCAGGAGAGGCCGTGGGGAGCAGCTCCGAGGTGGAAAAGGAACACAGAGGGGTGGTCTTGCCCACCTGAGGGAGGCTGTAAGAGTGGCTAGCGGGAGGTGGGCAGAAGAACTCACGTGGTGGGCCTGACTGCTGTCCTTAGAAAGGTCTGCGTGCATGGCTGGTCCTGGGCGGGAGTCTGGGAACTCGCATTTTGGGAGAGTTCCCACCATGCACTGATAAGTGAGGTCCACTGTGCCCGAACTGTACAGTGTGGTTTATCTCAGGCTGCACCCTGCTTTCCTGCACGGAATCGTCGTAAATGCCATGCAGAGGATACCTCTGTGGCCAGCCCCAGCAAAAACCCTGGGCACCGGGTCTCTAAGGGGCTTCCCTGGTAGGTAACACTTCACACCTGTTGTCACAACTCATTGCTGGGGAATTAAGCAAGTCCTGTGTGACCCCACAGGGAGGGGACCCCAAGCTTGTGCTTGCTGCCCCTAGACTTCTCCCCACGTGCCTCTTCCCTCTGCTTTTGTTGTAATAAATCAGAGCCGGATGACCCTGTGCTGAGTTCTAGGGGTCTTCCTGGTCCTGGGGGTGGCCTTGGGGACCCTGACACAGTGGGAGTCCTGCCTCAGGAGCACCAAGGCTATCCCGGCCCCCTGATAATGTTCCCCCAGCCCCTCTCAGTTCCAAAAGTCTCCCTATCCCAAGCCCCACCCACCTTTCTCGATTCATCTAGACCCCTCCGAGTCACAGAGTGGTCCCAAGACCAGCAACATCAGCACCACCTGGGGCTTTTCCAAAGTGTAGATTCTTGTTGCTTTGTGCTGTCAAGTCGATTCCGACTCATAGCAACCCTGTAAGACAGAGTACAACCGCCCCATAGGGTTTCCTAGGCTGTAATCTCTACAGCTGCAGATTGCCAGGTCTTTCCTCCTGCGGAGCTGCTGATGGGTTCATACCACCAACCTTTCAGTTAGCAGCCGAGCGCTAAACCATTGCACCCCTGGGACTCCTTGTGCCGATTCTAGGTCCTCAGAAGTCTGAATTTTAACAAGCTCTTCAGATGCTACACACACACATTTGAGGATCACTGATCTCAAACAGGGTTCGGCAAGTTACAGCCTGTGAACCAAATCTGGCTGGCCACCTGTTTCCGTACGGCCTGCTAGCTAAGAATAGCTTTTACATTATTACATAGCTAGGGAGAAAAATTCTAAGCGTAACACTCTGTGACATGTGAAGATCACACGAATCTAAATTTCAGTGTCCACAAAGTTTACACTCTATTGCAACAGTCACACCCACGTCTCTACATTTTCTCTGTGGCTGCTTGTGTGTGCTACAACCAAGTGAAAGTTCAAAGCCGACAATGTTTACTATCTGGCCTGTCTAGACAACGTGTGCCAACCCTGTTCTAGAGCATCTGCTCACTCAGGAAGCCAGACTCTGGTTTCAGACGTAAACATGATTTCTGTTCAACATGTGACAAGGTGCTCAACACCATTAGCCATCAGGGAGAAGCAAATCAAAGCCAGAATGTGATACCACCTCACACCCACTAGGATGGTTAGTGAGGGTCTCCTGGACCCTACGGATGGCTAGCCCACCAACACCTAAGAAGGTTCAATGGGGGCGCAGAGGACAGCCAGTTCCAACTCACCCAAGGACATTGACCTGCAGCCCTGGGGGCCCCCTTGGTTTGGAATCCGAGGGCAAAGGGCAGGAGTGTCTGAGCCAGGTGTGCTTATGTTGCACTAAGGCTGATTACGGCACAACATTCAGAAATAAATTTGATTACATCACTTAATGTCTAAACCAGTCTGGCTCATGGGTATTAAAAAAAAAAGGAGTAGGGTGGTCCAAACCATGAGGACACTGGGATTCAGGGACGCTCAGTGGATCAACAAGCTTTTTGGGGTGCCTCCACGTCTCAGTGCGCACCGCACTCAGAGCAAAGTCAAAGCAGGCAAGGGCTTCTAATAAGACTATGTATAGTCTTTTCTGCCGAATCAGGTAAATCAATCTTCCTTCTCGACTTACAACTTACAATCCCCCTACCCCCAAGAAAACCCACACCGCAGGGTATTGCAGAACATTTCCCGTGGGTGAGCCCAGACACGGCGTCCTCCTGTAGACCCCCAGTGCTCAACCAGGCTGTTTCCTGAATGTGCCATGTTCTGAAGGTTAGTCTAGGTTCAAAGTAATTCAGAAGAGGCAACATGGGCTGTTTCAGAGAACATGTGCCATGTTCTCCTGCCACAACAGAGTGACACAGTGGGCCCACTTCCTGTGGGCTCAAGGGCAAAGGGTCACTGGGCGGGCAGGGAGCAGGACTGGGGAGCACCGGGATATCCAGGGACCTTACCCCAGACAACATGGGGGTTTTCTGACGGCAGAGACTCTCCTACACCCTATGACTCAGTTAATTCCACTCCAAGGTTTCTATGCCCAAGTGCGCCCAGACAGATGTCCGTGCAAGCCCTCCACGGCGCTGAGTTTGTTTTCCCAATTTCAGTTTTTCATGGTTTCATTAGAAAGCAAGAACTGTGTGCTACCATTTCTGATCGGCCACTTGAGAAAGACTTTTGCATCATCCATTCATTTTTTTTCCTCGAGGTTGATCATTTATTAGGAATCTTTAAGTTATGGAATAAAGTGTTGTGGTTGAGAAAAAAAAGTTCAGGGAAATAAAATTTGAATAAAAATCAGAAGTAAAAGCCATTGTAATTATTTTCCATTCAGAGGGGAAAAAATTCATCTTGCTATACGAGGAGAAAAGAAGCAGGGTTGATGCACGGGGTTGTTGGCATTCACTACATGGATCATTATGCTACTCATTCTCAACTCCCTTTTCTTTTCTTTTACTGTGCTTTAGGTGAAAGTTTACAGCTCAAGTTTCTTATTCAAAAATTTACACGCTTTTTTTTTTTTTTTTTTGGTGACATTGGTTGCAATCCCCGCAATGTGACAGCCTTCTCTCCCTTTCCATCCCGGGTTCCCTATGCCCATTTGTCCATTTTTCCTGTCCCTTCTTGCCATCTTGTCTTGCCTTCGGACAAGATTTGCCCATTTGGTCTCGTACACTTGACTGAAGCACGTTCCTCACGTGTGTTACTTTATAGGCCTGTCTAATCTTTGTCTAAAAGGGGGGCTTCAGGAATAATTTCAGTTCTGAGTTAGCAGGGCATCCGGGGGCTGTAGTCTCGGGGGTTCCTCCAGTCTCTGTCAAACCAGTAAGTCTGGTCTTTTTTTGGGAATTTGAATTTGTTCTACATTTTTCCCCCACTCTGTCTGGGACCCTCTCCTGTGACCCCTGTCAGAGTGGTCGGTGGTGGTAGTCGGGCACCATCTAGCTCCTCTGGATTCAGTCTGGTGGAGGCTGTGGTTCATGTGGTCCTTTAGTCCTTTGGGCTAGTATTTTACTCGTGTCTTTGGTTTTCTTCATCATCCTTTGCTCTGGACAGGATGGGACCAGTGGATGTATTTTAGATGGTCGCTTGCAAGCTGTTAAGACCCCAGATGCTACTCACCAAAGTAGGATGTAGAACACCTTCTTTATGAACTATGCTATGCCAATTGACCTCCGAGACTATGGTCCCCAGCCCTCAGCCCCAGTACGTCCGTCCCTCAAGGTGCCTGGACATGTCTAGGAAGCTTCTATGATTTTGCCTTGGTCAAGTTGTGCTGACTTCCCCTATATCATGTGTTGTCTTTCCCTTCACCAAAGTTGATACTTGTCTATTATCTAGTGATTTCCTCCCTCCATCCCTACCCACCCTCGTAACCATCAAAGAATGTTTTTGTCTGCGTGTAAACTTTTTCTTGAGTTGTTATAGTAGTGGTCTCATACAATATTTTTCCTTTTGTGATTGACTTATTTCACTCAGTCCAATGCTCTCCAGATTCATCCATGTTATGAGACGTTTCATGGATTCATCATTGTTCTTTATCACTCCGTAGTATTCCATTGTGTGTATGTACCATGATTTGTTCCATTCATTTTTTTAAAACATTATTTACATGTACAATTTAGTGACATTAATTACACCCGCCATGTTGTGCTACCATTACCCCATCCCTGTCCAAATTTTTCTGTCACCCTTAAGAGAAACTCAGTGCCCCTTAAACAATAACTCCTCATTTCCTCCTCCCCCCAGTCCCTAAAATAATACCAAACTGGTTACTGTCGAGTCGATTCCGACTCATAGCAACCCTACATATCCTTTGTCTCTATGGATTTGTCTATTCTAGACATTACATATAAGTGGTATCAGACAGTATTTGGCCTTTTGTGTCTGACTTATTTCACTCAGCATAATGTTTTCAAGGTTCATTCACGCCATAGCATGTATCAGAACTCTATTTCTCTTTATGACTCAGTAATATTCCATTTTACAGAGGTACCACATTTTGTCTACTCATTTGTTGGGCTGTTTCCACCTTTTGGCCATTGTGAACAGAGATGCAGTGAACACTGGTGTACAAGTATCTGTTTGAGTCCCTGCTTTCAAGACTTTTGGGTATATGCCTAGGAGTGGAATTGCTGGGTCATATGGTAATTCTATGCTTAACTTTTTTAGTCACCAGCTTCTAACAGAGAACATGAGAAGCCACCTACATGTCCCTCGGCAGGATGTGCACAGGTGGAACCTCCTCGCACCTCACATGGTAGAGTACAGAGTTAACAGTGAGCATCCCATGGGTTTGCTCTGAGCCAGGCACCGGTCCAAACACTTCGTACTCGATGTGTCCACAACACCCTAGAGGAGGTGCTGTGATCACCAACCTCATTTTACAGAGGAGGAAACTGAGTCACCAAGAGGTGACTGCTCCAGGTTACACAAGGAGCTGGAATTCAAACGCAAGCAGCCTGGACTTGAAGACGAGTGCTGTGGACTGAATTGTACCCCCATAAAAGAGAGGTTGAAGCCCTAACTGTCTACCAGTGCATGTGACCTTGTGTGGAGAAACAGGGTCTTTGAAGATGTCATCAGTTAATAAGAGGTCATACTGGAATCGGGTGGGATCTAATCCAACCTGAGTGGTGTCTTTATAAGACAGAGGGCGAGACATAAAGACAGGGCGACAGAGGAAGGAGGCCACGTGAAGATGAAGGCAGAGACTGGATGGATGTATCTACAAGCCAAGCAACGCCAAGGGTTGCCAGAAACCACGAGAAGCTAGGAGAGGGACAAGGAAGGATCCTCCCTTAGCGCCTTCAGAGGACACACAGCCCTGCTGACGCCTTGATTTCGGATGTCTACCTCCAGAACTGTGAGAGAATAAATTCTTGTTGTTTGAAGCCCCCCGGTTTGTGGTACTTTGTTACAGCAGCCCCCAGACGCTCACACGAGGCCCCTGCAAGGCCTCCATTTCCCGCCATAGAAGGAGGAGGTCAGAATCTGATCCTGACAGCCCATTCCTCACGCCCACCCTTATCAGTCTGGATTTCTCCTCTGGCCAAGGCATTACCTGTGTGGTTTGAAAACTGCACAGAGTTAACGGCGTCGATTTCAAATCCCAGCACCTGCAAGACAGACAGAAAAGGAACCAGGTGTAAGAGAGCTGTGGCCTGTACTGCATTTAACCCACACGGGCCCTGAGGCTGGCTTGAGCAGCAACTCGGGAGGGGCAGACGGAGGCCAGGCACCCTGGAGGCCGTCGTGGGGGAAGGTCATGGTGTGGTATCAGGAGCGTCTCCTGAGCTGGACTCAACAGTGCGGCTCCGGGGCTGCTGCACCCAGGGACGGGCCTCGCTCTCTCCTTTGCTCAGAAAAGACGCTGGGGAGCAACCAGCCAGCAGGGCACGTCATAGAGCCCAGGGAAGCCTGCTAGGCCACACGGGAGAGGTGGCATAGGATCACTTTGAAATCCACGAAGCCCACCTACTCACGGCAGCCAGGGAAGTGTCTGTCTGGACACTGACAACGGACACAGGACTGTCTTAGCTGCCAGGACCCTGGCTTTGTGCCCCAGCCCTGACAGGAAGCAGCCCAGGGCTCCAGCACACGAGCCAGCTGGGCAGAAAGAAGGCCCGACACCCACGCCTCAGGTCCCCCTGCAGATGACCACAGCCAGGCTCACAGCCACAAACCACCCACCAGCGGGGGACTGGCCTCGGCACATTAAAACACTACCGCCGGCTCTCACTGGGGTCAATTCCACCCCCTCGGGTCCCGCTCAGCCAGGACGGCAGGCGGAGTCCACTGGCCACCTGACCCCCCACCGCACAAGCCCCAGGTAGCCCCAGAGTATTTCTCCAGAGAGGGTAAGGCAGCACCTGTTCCAACACTAGGCTGTCAAAGCCACAGAGGGGGCTTTTGGGGAAGAAGGAGGAAGGGAGGGCAGCTCTCCATTGCCACGGGAGATAGCTATACCACAGTTTTTGACACGTTTACTTACAGCATACAGATCTGTTTACTGGAGAAAATGTAAAGATATCACTGAGTTGAAAAGCTAACTTTTTTATAAAAGTAGTCTTTTTTAATGAAAGGGAAGAAAAGATTATGTCTAAAATGCCTGATGTCCACACGAGCAAATCCCTGTGACATGGGACATGGGGATTTTTCTTTTGCTGATCTTTAAACCTGTTGCTGTCACGTTGACCCTGAATCATGGTGACCCGGTGTGTGTCAGGGTAGACCCGTGCTCCACAGAGTTTGTCACTGGCCGAGCTTTCAGAAGCAGATCGCCAGGCATTTCTTCCAAAGTGTTTCTGGGTGGACTTGAATCTCCAACCTTTTGGTTAGCAATCGAGCGTGCTAACCGTTTTCACCTCCCAGGGGGTCCTGCTTATCTTTACTTTCCTGTTTTTCCACATTGAACAGGTAGTGATCCCCTTAAGCCACTCTGATTTACAGGACCTGCGCTGGCTAGAACCAACACAGGTGGACCCAGGACAGCGGCCTTGCGTGGGGCTGCCCTTCCCACTGCTCGGAACGTCCAATCCTCGTCCCTCCCAGCTGCCCGAGGAACTCTCACTAAGAAAAAGCACTTGTCCAGGCTTCGTGTCCAGGGTGAGGGACAAAGCCATTTCGACGCTCTACTGCCCACCACCATGGGGCAGAGGTGGAACAAACAGAAACCAATCCATGTGATCAGGTTACAGAGGGTGCGTTGCGTCTTCCAGACCCCAGGAGGCTGCCGGCAACTCCACTCACATCATCAGAAAGGGCGCCTCTAGAGAGCAAAGGGGATAGTCCCATGGTCCATCAGTAATGGGGGTGACACCCCTCAGGCCTTTTGTACCCCCCTAGCCCCACATGGACAACATGGCCTGGAGGTCGGGGGCACATACACAGACTCCAACTACCATCTGTCCTTGGGACACTCGAGTCCAGGTCAGCTCTTGGTCTGGACCTCTGAGCCACATGAAAATAAGTCATGACAAACATGTTTCAGTTGGAGTCACTGTTTGTTGAGAGCTGACTTGTCCCAGATGCCCACAGCAGCCCCACCACCGGGGACGGTCCTGAACCGGTCTGCCCTCAGCTGGGATGTGGGCTCAGATGAGAGCTGGGCCAGGCCAGGTTCACACAAATCCATGACTGCCATCTGCCAGGGTGGGCGTGAGCAGCACTGGCCCGTGCCTGGAGATCCCGAGGGTACCCACAGCCGAGTCCCAGCACCCCGGCCCCCCTCTGCTGTCTGACTGCCCCCTCTGGTCCAGGCCACCGGCCTCCTACGCCTGGGCTGCTGCCATGGTCTCCCACAAACTCTCCCGCTGTGTGACGGTCACCCCTCACATCACCAACCCACCTCCCACTGCCTTCCTGCACAGGAGCGCGTACCCTGGCCCCCTCCCTCCCCAGCGACCCTCTATGCTGCACATAACTCCCTCTGGGCAGATGCTAGGCCCACAATGTCCCCCACCCCACCCTGCCCCATCCCTTCCTGCCACAAGGCTGCAGAAGGGCTGGCCCATCTGCCCAGAAGGGAACTCCTCTCCTCAGTTCTCCCAACTAGCCCACAGCCCCCTATATCTGTGCTGCTGGACACGGTGGTCAGTGGCTACTGCCATCTGCAGATGGTCGGGGCTCCATGAGCGTGGGGACACGTGGCACAGATGACGCATCAGGGCAGACATTCCCCATGTTTTCCTCATTTTCTCTGTAGACGCTGAAGACTTAACAATTGTGCACTCTGAAGACCTATTTCTGCTATTTCACAGTTTGTGAACCACCCAACCCATCGGCACCTATGCGACCCCAGCTCTGCCTCGAGCCCGCCAGTCCCAGAGAGCACCAAGTATCCCCTCTGTCCCCTCACTCACAGGTGAGCAGACATTGTGAAGTTCATGTCCACAGCTGATGCCTCAAGGAGGCCAGATGGGCCATCCCAGGGCTGCCACGTGAGACCCTGATCAAACAATCCCGCAAGCAGGGAAGGTCAAAGTTGTGAGGAGAGATGCCGTTGAAGGCCGCCTGGGCGGGGTAGGAGGTGGGCTAGGACTCAGGAAGGGTCCAGCTCAACTGCCGATCTCAGAGAAGATATGCCCCACCACAGTGATGAAGAGAAAGAGGCCAACGAGGGTTACAGCCCTTTCAAGTCAACTGCGAGGACTTCTGGTTAAACATGACAGAGTGACCTTCAGATCTTCTTGACTCCAAAATTCCAAGAAAATGATAGCAAAGGAACTTTCCAAATCCAAACTCATAAGAACAAGGAAAGGGAGGAGACACAGTAAGTGAGAGATTTCACAAACTCTGGAGTAGCAGACATAGATCTTCACAGCGCAGAGGTGTTAAGTCGTCAGTGTCTACAGAGGGAACTCCAAGAAGATGAGGGCTGCCTCACCTACAAAGCCCCCGCGAAAGAGGGAGCGAGAGACAGTGTGTGAGAGAGAGGCAGAGAGAGTGTGTGTGAGAGAGACAGAGGTATGAGAGGCAGAGAATATGTGAGAGAGAGACAGAGTGAGTGCATGTGTGTGAAAGAGATAAAAGAAAGAGAAGTGTATGTGTGAGAGACAGACAGACAGACACAAAGAGAAAGAGTGTACGTGGTAGAGAGACAGAGAACAAACTGAAACCACAGGGAGTGGCTGACCTGGTTGTCACCCTCCTCAGTGGCCAGTGACCCTCACCCTTCCGCCATTTTGCTCTGGCCATCCTTGCCTTCTCCTATGGACCAGCAACTTCCTATCCTCTCTTTTCCCTCTTCATCTGGACAATAACCAACCATCTTTCAAGTCTCGCCTTGATGTTCAAGATGAGGGAAATGTCTCTGATGTCAGCAATCAGGAGAATGATTGCCTCTGGGAAGGAGAAAAGGAGCAGTGATGGGCGGATGGAACTTCTGAGTAGTCATGGGCTATTTCTTCATGTGGGGGTCATGGTCACAGAGGTGTGTTCCCTTTGGGATAATTCACTGAACTATACACTTAGGATCAGTATTCACCAAGGCCTTTCTAAAAAATTTTAAGCCAGTACATGGCTCCTTAAAGCAATGAAACAAATGTTAAAATTGGCATTTTGCAAATTTACTTGCCTGACTTCATGGCGTCCTAGACACAGAATTAAAATCCTAATCAACTCTGAAGGATTAGATTTGAAGCAACAAGGACACAGATCTTGAAAATCCTCCCAAAATATCTGCTCCATTGCTTCTCTGTGTGTAGATAATTAATCCTTTGGAACTGGCAAATTTACCCAAGAATGAAGTCGCTATTTCTGCTTTTCAATGATACAGAGAGCTAAGCTGGCATCTCCATTTCAAACACCACAAGCCAAAATGGCTTATTAATAACCACCACATGAACATCTCCAGAGTCCACCTATCAAAACTGCATGTGTAAGGCTGAGCCAGACTTGGAAGAAAAGACAAAGCCAAGGGGCTGAGCTCCAAGACGAGAGCCTTTGGATCCCAGAGAAAGGAGCCTCCTGAGCTGGTTGTTAAGCTCTTGTTCTTCAGCTCAAACCCACCCTTCTATACTCAGCTCTGTGACACCGGGGCTGGAACTCTGGAAACTGCATCCCTGCTTAGCAGGGCTCTCTGCCGGGCACAGCCAATAGAGAGAGAGTGAAACTCGAAGCTGGGGGAGGGAGAAAGGACACCTGCCCCTTTCAGTCAGCTTCAGCCCAGTGGCGCTCTTCTTCACCAGACAGAGCTCTTCCTCGCCCTGGTGGTGCTCTTCCTCACAGACAGAGCTCTTCCTCACCCTGGTG
>NW_004444064.1:5494285-5528060 GCF_000243295.1 Trichechus manatus latirostris
GCTCTTCCTCACCCTGGTGGTGCTCTTCCTCACCCCCATGGCCTCTTCTTCACCCTGGCAGTGGCAGTTCCTTCCCATAGCAGCAGCTGAATCCACTTTGTGGTGTTTCCATAACTTACAGAATGCCTCATCACACACCTCCTACAGACCCCAGCATAAGTCAGCCAGTATCCCCTTCTCTCAGTTTGTAAGTCCTGATGACCCCACCCTCTTTGCTTTGATCCCACAACCCTAGTGATGTCAGCTGCTTAAAGCCGGTGCTAAGGTGCCAACAAATGCCTCCACCATGATATCTTTGTGTTCCCTTTTAGCCTTTCCAGTCCTCTCAACACCTGGTTTAACAACTGTTTATATTAAATTCTCTGTTAAAATAATTGCTCTGGTTTCTCTTTCTAGACTGGACCTTGCCGATATAGCCCATTTCCCCCTATCTCTGTGGGAGCCAGAGATAAACGGATCCTTGGCCCGGGGTCGGTGCAGTATCCTGGACACACAAATGTGGTAAGTAGCGTTCTCCCCAATGTTTGCCTCCTGCACAGTGTGTGGGGCAGACCCAAGTTCCTGCTCCTCTATACCCTTCACATGAATCACTTTAGATGGGAGCAGGGCAGCGTGCCCCATGGAGCCTACCAACTCACAGGGCCATCCTTAATCCAAGACCAGAAATCCATTTTTTAAATCTAAGAGGTTGGACACCATCCATGACCACGGTAGCACCCAGCTTCCTCAACAGACCTCAGAAGAACATGGAATACACTCACATCGCTCCCACAAAAACTAGAAGAGACAGCAGCAGTTCCTCCAGACATCCTGGGATCCCTAAATCATTCTTACAATTGTCTCAAGTGCAGCCAAGGACGCCCACGAAGGCATGGGTGGCTGGCCCAATGCAGGCACTACCAAACACCTGGACACTGCCACAGTTCAAGAGACTCCCCGGGGAAAACCATGAGCTTAGTGAGGAGGATGCAGATCTACCCTGTGGCATCCCACCCCAAAGCCGGCACCTCTCAGTCCTGGGGTGTTACTGGAAGGCTATGTGACTAGGGCTATGCTTCCTTGCAGGAAACTCTCTGCAATACAACAGATTAAACGGTGCTGTCCCGGAGATGGTCACTCACAGAGGAGACGGTCAGATTCCAACAAGGCTCGTTTCCGGCAACATTTGATAACTGGCTTCCTTGCCGCTTTGACAACCACATATACACGCGAGAGGTAAAGCACAGAGTTTCCAAAAATAAGCAAGATATGAGTGGTACACAGACATCTCTTCTGTGGCAAACCTACTGCTGCTAATAGACTAAGCCTATTAGCCAAGGGGTCTGATGAACAAAGCAAGTCCCTGCTCACCTACTACAGTAAAGCCACAGCTCCACTCTAGTGACTGAGGAAAACCGGGCTGACTGAGCAGATGACTACATAGAGTAACAACGCTGAGGAGACAGGGACACTCAGCTTCAAGAGGAGCCACTGAGATTCAGAACCAGAGGTGCTTCTGGCAAGGTCTCTGGCATCAGACATGCTGTGCTTTAAGGCTTGGCACGTGGCAGGGGCTCCCGCGACCTGCTGAATGAAGAGAAGTGTAGATGTGTGCACCGTAAGTAGGAAGCGTAGACGCGTACGCTGTACACAGAAAGTGTAGACGCGTGGGATGTACACAGGAAGTGCAGGCGTGCGCGCCATATGCAGGAAGCACAGACGTGTGACTATACAGGAAGCTTCTGTCTTCTGCCAAGGGAGGAAGCTGTTCAGGCCACCTCATTCAGGGTGGTGAAAGCAATCCCGGGCAGAGTCCAGCCCAGCAGAACGGCTTGGAAATAGCTCCAACTTCCTCTCCCTCCTCTCCAGACATACACAATGTGCTGGGGGAAACATCTGGAATAATTAGTGCATGTGTGCGCCTGGGGTGAGTGCGTTCAAACGCTCATTAGTTGTCCTGCAATAAAGAGCAATAAGTGCCGGGACCGAGGACGCAATAAAGCTCTCCGATCCGGCTCCTCCTCCTGGCCGCTGTGGCTGCCACACACTCCCCACACCAGCTCCATTCTTCTGCCTCAGACCTCAGTCTACCTTTCTAGACCGAGAGCGTCCGTCCCCGTGGGCAGCGCCACGTGCCTTGGGAGTGGCGCGTCTCCCAGCACCAGCACCCACCTCCGCGGCAGCATCATCGCTCCCTCCACCCACAGTGCAGGGAGACTCGGTCATTAACTCGGCAGCACAGCCCAGCCACCCTCATCCGGGGAGACAAGTAAGCTCAGGAACAGCAGGAGTACAGTTCCTCTAGATCACCCTTGTTCCATGGATGAGTAGTGGGCAGAAGGGTCAGAAGTGTCACCCACATGAAAGAAACTTCCCTGTGGCTTATTGTGCATGACCGTTAGCCGCTTTCATAGAAAATCAGAAGTAGAAAAGAAAGAACTAGAGACTGTCACGAGACGGCTGTCATGCTGATCACCCTCAGAGTGGTGCAGCGTGCCCAGCGTCCCTCCCACCAGCCAGTACTGGTCAGCCCCACAGTTCAGCTCAGTCCCCATCCCTCCTCCTCTGACCTCCAGCTTAACTTCTACTGGAGACAGCTCTGCGTGCTGCCCGTGGTTCCCCTGCCTCCCAGCTTTCCTTACACCCCGACTGCCACCTTCACCTTCTGTGTGTGTTCTTGCCTCAGCTGTCCCAGCCCTGCTCCCAGCACACAGCTGCCCAGCGGCTGGACTCACAGCACTTGCTGCTGGGATCTTGTACCTCGCGCGCACTTAAGTACCACCCGGGGAGTGTGTATCAGCTGGTGAGGTTCTGCCAGGCGCTGGGCGTCACTGCAGAGCTCCCAAGAGAAGAGGGTCTCCTCTCTAGCTCCCGGCAGCACCTGGGCTGATGCCCGTCAGCTTGTCATGGGGTGGGTCCCACTCAGACTCAGAACTGCGGCCACAGGGCTGCTCTGCAGGTTCACCAGGCTGCTGAGGGTCACAAAGAACAAAGCCAGTCAGTGGCTGCTCACTACCTTGTCCTGCCACCCCAACAGCCCGCCACTCACCCAGCCGGCTCAGAAGTCCTCGGACAAGCAGACACGGGGGCTACTAAGGTGTGCAGACGCTACCACAGTTGTGCCCCTGATCTGCGGTGGTGTGGCCTCGGTCCTGTCCACCTCGAGGCCCCACCTGCACTTCTTCTCTGGCAGCGTAACCACCAGCCCTTCTTCCAGTCCCGTGGGACATCTGGGCCTCACTCGTTCTGGCTCCTCTGCCCGGACACTCTTCCCTGGTCGGTCGGCCAGAGATCACCAAGTGGTGAGTCCCACTGAGACACCCGCCTGCGTCCCGACCTGGTTGGCTGCCCTCCCGGACTCATCCAGGACCCACGCCAGCCCGTCCTGGTGCTTCCCGGTCACCAGGTCAGGGATGCACCTCACGTGGGACAAGGGGCTCCCTTGGCCATCTGTCCACCGCTGCATCCCCAGAACCTGGCCCAGCAGCCAACATGACCCCCAACAAATAACCAGACTGATTGCAGGCATGGAGGGTGCAGTGGGGAACAGACAAAACCTCTGTGCCTGCAGGAAGCCTGCATGCAGCGGGGAGACAGACAGTGAACACCCACAAGGCAAAATGACAACATCAGGAAAGGAAGCCGGCATTGAAGTCCTGGGCTGAATGGTGCCCCCCAGGATGCAGGGTCTGCCAGGGGGCGGGGGGAAGGCGTGCGGCTGTGGCTCGGCTCTCTTCCTCTATCCAGCAACCACATCCGTTCGCGACGCTTTTCTATTTTAAACTCAAAAGTGCTCCCGAGTGAAAGGGGGTGAGTGGGATTCTTGCTAACCTGGCCACCGGCTCCAGTTCTAACCAACTGGTATTCCCCTCGCCTGGGTGAGCGTGGTGGGCAGCTAGCTGTCCAGACCACTCCCAGCGGTCCGGCCAGACCCAGCAGCCCACCACCCTGGATGAGTGCCCCAAAGCCGCACCACATACTGGGCAACTCCGAGGACGGAGCAGAACTGCCCCACAGGGTCTCCAAGGAGCGGCTGGTGGATTCGAACTGCCGACCTTTTGGTTAGCAGCCGCCCTCTTAACCACTGCGCCACCAGGGCTCCAATAACAACAGAGATCTATCTTCTTAACAGTTCTGGAGGCCAGAAGTCTGAAATCTGGTTGGTGTTGGCTGCACCACGCTCCCTCTGAAGGTCCTGGGGGAGGATTTTTTTTTTTTTTGGACACCATTTTATTAATCTTCAGCGGAAAAATACAACCGTTTTCAAGTGCCATTTTCATCATGACAGTTCTAGTTAGTGTGTATACATATACTTACACATATATATTTTCTTTCTACTCTGTTAGCTGCTTTTGAAGTGCAGCAAGAGACCAATACCGCATTGTAGTCAATCAAATAAAAGAGAACAGAAGGTCAAGCAGTTTCCAAGTGGTTATTTTATCAGATCGTTTCAACATTAAATTGATCTTTGCAATCCAAAACAGTTACATGAAGTTTGCTGTTTTGTGTGTATTTACTTTTATCGTATATTTGTTTTCTAAACAAGTCAGGAGAGAGCTTTCCTTCTGTGCTGCCAATTCTGAGCAGTTATAACTTTTGGTTTGTCTGGGTTGTGGCTTTGTTTTTTTTTTTTTTGAAGTCTGTATTCTTTATTTGTAACAACTGTATTTTTATTTTTTCTATATCCTCTAACTTGGAGGAGGATTCCTGACTTTCCCGGCTCCGGGAGCCCCAGGCATTTCTCTGCCTCTGGTCACAAGGCTGCCTTCCCTCGGCAGCTCTGTGTCTCTCTGTCTGTGTTGTCTTAGGAGGACACCAGTCTTAAAGAGACTCCAGTATCACCTCAGTCCTACTCCATAGGACCGCTTGTTAGCCTAACTGATAGTCTGCAAAGACCCTAAGTCCAAATAGGGTCATGTTCACACATACGGGGGGAGGGTTAGGACTTCAACATATCTTTTTGGGGGCACAGATTAAACCATAACACACCCTGCGCTGCCACGCAGGGTGGCTCAGCCCAAGGCCAGCCTGGCAAGAGGCAGCCCAGGGTCCAGGGCAGGACATGGTATCTGGCACCTGGCATCCTGCCCAGGCCTTGCCAGCTGAGCCTCTGCCCGGAGCTTCCTGTCACATGAAGCAGACTGCCTGTGACCACTGGATGAACCCCCTGTGGTGCAGTGAATTGCTTACTAGGGCCCTTCTAGCCACCCATAAGGAGCCCTGGTGGCTCAATGGTTAAGCACTTGACTGCTAACCAAAAGGTTAGCAGTTCAAACCCACCAGCGGCTCCTTGGGAGAAAAGACCTGGCGATCTGCTCCTGTAAAGATTATAACCTAGGAAACCCAATGGGGCAGTTCTACCCTGTCATATCGGGTCACTATGAGTCAGAATCGACTCGATGGCACACGACAGCCATGCATGGTCTCGTAACGCCCACAAAATGATTGGGTGACACTATGCAAATAAGGTGTGTGCAGGGATCCAATAGTCTGCTAATGCAAATAAGGTGTAAGGAACCCTTGGAGGGGATTGGTTACAAGGGTTCCATACACCTTTCATGGTCTTGCTGCGGGGAGGGCAGCCCTGAAATTGATAAGAAGCTTGCTAGATAACCAGCTTCCCTGACAGAGGTTTTAGAGGGAGACAAGGAGAGAAAGAAGGTGCTGTTAACACCGAAGACAGTGAGCCACAGCAGCGCAGCCAGAGCGATAGTCGAGCGAGACAGTAGGAACCTGGAGACCTGCACGAGACGGCTGTGGTGGGGCCTGTCGGCCCATGTTGCTAAGAGCTGTAACACTTGCCTGAGAAGACCCCCGAGCAAAGCCCGGCAGGGGAGGGCGAGAAGCATCTGTCGTGGTCGAAGAACTGTCTCCTAAGTTATTCCTGTTACTTCAAAGTTGATCCCGATTCTGAGTTGCACCCTGTTATTTCCCTAATAAACCACTTAACCGTAAGTACAGTTCGTGAGTTCTGTGAGACGTTACAGTGAATTACAGAACCCAAAGACGGCAGGGAGAGCACTGAGGGGAGGGGGAATAGTTGACGTCAGAGATGATGGCGTGGGACAACAGCTTGGAGAAACTGGACATTTGGGACGTCTTTAACCTCCACCTCATAGGAACCAGCTTTCTGCTGATCCTTATAAAAGAAAGTGTTCCTTTACCTGCCAAACACGGCAAACATGTGGCACCTGGCAGGGTCTCTTTCCTTGCAATGGGTATGATGAATGTGCCAGCTGAGTAAGATGGGTTTTTCTCGGATTTCCCTGCATTTACCAAGATTCTGATTAGTCACAGGGAGAGTGAACTGGGGAAGTAACTGCTAAAGTCTGTTAGCCCAATAACCAGATGTTCTGTCCTCAAACATGACATCACCAGAGTCTGCACTCTCCCACTCTTGATGTCTAGTAAGAGCCCCACCATCTGCATGAGGATGAGCCTGTGGTCTCAGTGGGCCTCTGCTGTCCTGTGTCTTCCACTCCCGACTGGGCCAGGCACCTGGCAGCATGCATCACTAATATTCGGGGCTCTGGTCCTCAGTCATAAGGCTCATGAATATAACCAACTCACAGAGCTGAACACTGGGGCCAGTTCATAAAGCGATCGTGAGATATATACCATATATCACTGAATCGATGATGCACCTTTATTTTACATGCCACAAAGAAAAAAATTAATAAAACCTCTCACCAATGAACTGAGGACAACCGTCCATTGATACGAATCTGGTCCCAGATATGCTAAAATGTGAAAAAACACACATCTCAGAATGGTGGACAAATTACACCATGACAGGGAACTTGCATGCCAAGCCTGGCTCATCAGCATGTTAAGGCCAGGTGCATGAAACCGATACAGCCTGCAAGGGGGTCAAGGCATGGGAAGCTGTACTGGCTTCCTGTGGCTGCTGTAACAAAAAACTGGTTGACTTAAAACAATAGCAATTCATTGTCTCACAGTTCTGGAGGTCAGAAGTTCAAAATTAAGGTGTCAGCAGGGCCATACTCCCTCTGAAGGCTCTAGGAGAAAATTCTTTCTTGTCTCTTCCAGCTTCTGGCAGTTGTCAGCAAACGTCGACATGCAGATCCACCCTCTGATCGTTCCTCCTTTGTCACATGGGGTTCTGTCTGTCTTCTTTTATAAGGACACTGTTATTGGGCGCTGTCAAGTCCTTTTCGGCTCATAGCAACCCATGTGACAGAGCAGAACTGCCCCATAGGATTTTTTTGGCTGTGACCTTTACAGGAGCAGATCTCCAGGTCTCTCTCCTGTGGAGCCACTGGGTGGGTTGAAGCCACCAATCTTTCAGTTAGCAGCTGAGCACTTATCCATGGCGCCACCAGGGCTCCTTATAAGGACGCTAGTCACTCACGCTACTCCATCTTAACTGATAACATCCGCAAAGACCCTATTTCCAAATAAGGTCATATTCTGAGGTTCTGGGTGGATGTGAATTTTGAGGGGACACCATTTAACCCAGATCAGAAGCCTCAGCCAGACTCTGCCATGGGTTGGTGCTAGACTGGAACAACCTGGCTTCTACCTGCCAGCCTCCATATCCCACCGCTCAGCTGCCCGCCCCTCCACAGGGACACCCCACGGATTCCTTCCTTACTGATCCGAAGCTGCCCTCCTGTGCCCCGCCCCCATCACTCCCGCCCAAAGCCTCTGGATCCCAAACCTCAGTGTTTACGGGCGAGGGCTTTAACCACTTTAGCAAACTGAGGGTGACCAGACTTCCAGGTGCTTGACGAGGGTCACAGGTTAGGAGATGGGCTGAGAACACTGACAAAGGAATGCTGCAGGAATGTGGGAGGGGAACAGCAAACGCAAGGGTGGAGGGTGGGGCCGTGCTTGTGAGCTTGTCTTAGAGCCAGATCTCTTCTTAAAAGAGCCCCGAGGTGGGGCCCAGGGTGCAGACCAGGAACAGGGCTGCTACTCCAGGCGGGAGGGAAGAGAGGTGTGCTGCCACCTGCACCTCTGCCAACTGCCAGATCCTATGACAGCCCGTGTCCCGACACCGCACTCCCTCCCCCTCCACGCGGAAGTCCATTTTTTCTCATTTCTCCGTGTCGCCGGTCTGGTCTCACTGACAGCAGAACCAGTTATGAGTTTATTTCACAAGTTCCGTGAGGTACGTGATGGGAGACAGCAAAGCCAATAGACCGCAAAACCCACCTGGCAGCCCCATGTCACAAATACCACACCTTGCAGACACCCCTCCCAAAGAGACTGGGGTCATCCCCAGCCAAGCTCTGGAAAGTGGGGGGGGGGGGGGGTTAAAGGACAGAGTGGGGCCAGCCATCAGGGTCCTGCATGGATCACAGCAATATCCACGACACAATCACACACACGGGCACATGGTCACACACACCATGCACATGCCTGCACACACGTGCAAACTCACACACCCCACATGCACAGCTCACATGCCACGCACACACGTGTACGTGCTCACACACCATGCACATGCCCACAGGCACACTTTCATACACCACACACGCGCCTGCACACACGTGCACAAGCTCGCACACACCACACACGCCCACGCACACACGCACAAGCTCACACACACCATACACACGTCCGCGCACGCAAGCACACAAGCCGCTCTGTCGCAGCAGACGACGCACCTCTCTGATGCCCTGGGTCCAGGTGGATGGGTAAGCTTGAGCTATGGTGGCTGGGACACTCGGTTCCTTCCAAGGTTGCTCATTGATCAGACTCAAGCAGCTGACTCTGGGCACCGCTGCCTCGGACACGCCTGACCTCAGTGCTGGAGGGCTCTGCCCAGAAGCCCAGCCTTGAAGCGGTTGTTGGTGGGAGAGGGAGGGAGAGAATGGGCTTGCTACCACTCTCAGAAGGGCTGCTGCCTGGCACAGAGCGGGGCACAGGTACCCCACTGCTCCTTTCAATTCCACAAAGGGTGGCTTGATTTCATCTCCCTCTGGGCCTTCATTTAACCCCTAGAAAGCTCCATGAGGTACGTGACGGGAGAGGGCAAAGCCAATGGACCACAAAATCTAAGCGACCAACTCAGGGCACTTTCAACTTTCTCTGAAGGCCTCTTCTAACCTGTAGTGAATTGAATGGTGCCTCTCCCATCCCCCCAAAAAGTGTATGTCACTCGAAACCTGTGACTCTGATATTGGAAAAAGGGTTTTTGCAGATGTAATTAAGACAGGATTTCTAGATAAGATTGTGGATTACCCAAACCAAAAACCAAACCCGTTGCCATCGAGTCAATTCCGACTCATAGCAACCCTACGCTGTTGCTGTGGAGTCCGTTCTAACTCATAGCAACCCTATAGGACAGAGTAGAACTGCTCATCGGGTTTCCAAAGAGCAGCTGGTGGATTCAATTGTTGACTTTTTGGTTAGCAGCCAAGCTCTTAACCACTGTGCCACCAGAGTGGGCCCTAAACTCAATGACAGATGTCCTTGTGACACAAAAGAAGACAGAGGGAAGAAGACCAGGGAAGACAGAGGCAGAGATTGGATTGATGAGGCCACAAGCCAAGGAATGCCTGGGGCCCCCAGAATCTGGGAGAGGCAAGGAAGGATCCCCCTCTAGAGACTCCGGGGAGAACATGGCTCTGCTGACACCTTGATTTCAGACGTCTGGCCTCCAGAACCGTGAGAATACATTTCTGTTGCTGTAAGTCACCAGTTTGTGGGATTTTGTTACAGTGGCCTCAAGAAACTGCGACATAACCCTAAGCCTCGGGTACCATTTTTTTTTTTTACCAAAACAGGAATCGACATGGCAGAGGCAGGTTGTGGGGCTGCCCCGGGGACTCCAGGATCTCCACCCAGAGTTGGGCCTATGGAAAAACAGGAGGGGCAGCTTCTACGCCCACGTGTCCGGTAGACGTCCCACAGCTCCGCGTACACGGGGTCCCGGCCCTGGCAGATGTTTTGGCTTCCTACATTTAAGAGGAAATAACTCCACTGGTGTTTGGGGATGGTAGCAGGGCCCAGGCCACCTCAACTCATCCCACTCCTTCATTTCTCTTTTTCTACCACCTAGAATCCAGAGGTGCAGTGGGAAGTCCCAGCCCGGCACAGAGAGGCATCCTGGGGACTGTCTGTCCTTGGCCCCCTCCCCTCCCTTCACCCCTCAGCCTGCAGAGGTAGGCAAGGAAGGCCAAGGGGCACGAAGACCCTTGGTGTTGCTCTGCAAACACCAAAACATTCTGCCTGCCTCCCTTCGCCTTCTGCTGTTGCTAGTCACATTATTCCACTCGCCTTGAACACTGAAAAGTACTTTGGACTTGAGCCCGGAAACAAAATCCAGAAACAGGGCCAAGGTTCAGCTCGTTTCTCTTTTGTGCAGCGTTCTCTGACCAGGGAAGATGGCTGAGACCCACGGTGGCCTGAGACCCAAGCTCCAGTCAGGGCTGAGCTATGGCCATGCTCATTATGGGGAGCTTCTCAGGAACAGGACACTCATTGTGCTGGGCACAAAGGGCTGAGCATTCCACTAGTTCCCAGCCTGCCAAGAGGAATTGTACTTGTTTTGCAAATGAGGCTCAGGCCAGTTTAGAATTCCAGAGTGGATTCCAGGAAGACAAGATACCAAGCAAGCCCTGAAGCCCAGTTCAGTCCCACTGTGGCCTCTCCTGCCCCACCAGGCCATCCCCTGGGTGTTTCCCAGTCTCGTCCCTGGTAGCCTTGGGACGGATCTTTGGGCCACAGCCAGAGACTACAATCTGCCCCATTTCTAAGTTCTTCCTCAATCAACTTTGTGAAGGAGCATGCCTCCAAGTTATAAGGAGCTGGGATTTTCTCAAAACTAAGAATATGTCCCCCACCTCAAGCAGCTCTAGACTTGGGGATGCGTCCCCTTGGAGTCACTAGTGGAGGCCACCAGGTGCTGGGGCACCAAGGCCATCTCCAGGGTCCACCCACCCCAGCCCATCCTGGGCTCACCAGAGCTGATCCAGGCTCCACCCACCCCAGCCCAAGCTTGACAGGTTGGCCCAGCCATCTCAGCCACCCCCACCGGTTCTCACTGCTTCTCGCTCTAGCAGTGCTGAAACACACCCAGGCAGGGAAGCAAAGAGCCAGCATGAGACCCAGGAACACTGTTATAGATTAAACTGTGTTCCCCAAAAAGATATGATCAAGCCCTAACCCCTGTACCTGTGAACGTGACCTTGTTTGGAAATAAGGTCTTTGCAGATGTGATCAGTTAGGTCAACGCGAGAACGGGAGTAGGGTGGAGACTAAATTACATGACTGGTGTTCTTATGAAAGAGGAGGATGGACACCGGGACAGAAGGAAAATGGCCACGTGAACACGGAGTTACGCTGCAGGTACACAGACACAGCGGGGAGACAGACGGCCACGTGAAGACGGAGGCAGAGGAGCGTCTGGGGCTACCAGAAACCTGCAGGGACAAGAAACGCTCTTCTGCTAGAGCTGTCAGAGAGCAGGGCCCTGCCGACACCCTGAATTCAGACCTGGGGTCTCCAGGGCTGTGAGAGAATCAGTTTCTGATCTTACAAGGCCCCCAGCTTGTGGAACTTTGGTGAGGTAGCCCAGGACAAGCACTGTGTGATCTTTGCATATCAGCCCCGCAGGTGCTCGGCAGGCGTGTGTCCAGTGAACTAAGATGTTTCTGGGAATTGTTCTGGTTGAGGTCCAGGTGTGGAGGGGGCATGATTTGAGGACCACCACCATGCAAAGGACACCTGTAAGGAAGTGGGGGTTCAGTCCACATCCACGCCATCCAAACCAACACCAGATGCCCCCAGTCACGCTGGGTGCCACACCATCTTCATTTCTGATCTTCCTGTGTATGAACAGGTGAACAGGGCACACCTGATACCTCTCCTTTTCAGACAGCTTGGAGAAAGTTTGTACGTATTCCCTATCTCCCTTGGTCCTAAAACAGCTCTGTCAAACAGGCATCATCCCATTTTACAGATGAGATCACTGAGCAGCCCAAGGGCTAAATGTAAATGGGTGACCTTTTCAAGGTCACACTCCACCCTTCTACTAACACCTGCCCAGCCATGCTCTCTTGAGTCTCACACACCTGTGGGGATGGAAGGTAGCAATGGGCTGAATGGGACACAGAGAAATCACCCGCAGCCGCGGCCTGCAGGTACCAAGGAACCCGGAAGGCAGGAGAAACATGCACTCCCACCTACCTTGCCTTTCTGTCCCCACCAGCATGACCTTATGACAATCCCCAGGGATGCCTGCATGTTTAGCTTTCCCGAGTGCACCTGCCCACAGGTATGGATGCTGGGCACTAGAGAGCCCAGGTAAGAACCACAGGTTTGTCCTTAAGAAGCACTCTCCCAGGTGGGCAGTCGAGAGGCTGCTCAGAGTAATTAGAACATGAGGGTCCTCAAGGTTGATGCTGAGGCATGTGCCTAGAGCTCCAGAACACAGTGGCATCACTGCAGGTCCCGAGCTGAGCCGAGGAGAACGGGAACAGTCTGCCTAGTGAAGAGGGGCAAGAACAGAGTAGGAGCAGATGGATGGGGAGGAGCGTCCGGGCAAGGACAAGCTGGGGCTGCTCCTGCCTTCCCTGGCAGCACACAGAAGCTGTTTTCAGAACCCCGCTGGCTCTGCACCCCCTGGCTTCAGGGACCCTGCACCTTTCTCCCCAAGCACAATCCCACCTCAGTGCCTACCTGCCATGCCTGCCCCCAGGCTAGGAGCCAGCAGTCTGGGGCAGCGGCTATTGAGAGCTCAGGCTATGCGGCAGCCCCAGGAGGGTGGCATCTGCCCCCGGCTGGCTGAGTGAGCACTCCAGGACAAGACAGCGCGTGCTCAGAAGTGAGCATCGGCCTGTGTCGCTTTGGGCCTGAACCTCCATGCTTTTCTACCTTCAACACTCTTGTTTCCTCCTCTGGCATGCCAGCCTCCTGTCAGCCCTCAGATTCTCCCAGACCCACCTTCCATCTACCCCAGATGTGGCTGCGCTGGCACCTGAGCCCCAGGGCCTGCCGTCCCACGGAGGCAGGTGGCACAGGGACTGAGCATACCCTGGGGCCTGCCACACTTGCTCTCGGGGACAGCCAGAGGTGGGCAGTCCAGGTGAGTCGTCCGGCCCTCCTGCTGGAACAAGGCGAGCGGGTGCCCATCACCTGGTGCCATCCTGGCCCAGCGTGGGCCCAGTGTACCCAGCCCCCCACCAAGCACCACCCAGCCAGAACCTCCCACTGCAAACAGGAAGCAGTTGGGGGCCGGCCATTGTGAGCCCCTCACCAGGCAGGAGCTCCCCCGGGACCAGTGAAGGAAAGATTAAAACATTGAAAAAGTAGCTTTTAAAACCCAAACCCCAGCTCTGTCCCAGGATGTCCCTGGAATGCTACTTCTCCAGAGCAGACCGTGGAACACACGCTTCTCTTTCAGGTACCCCATGCCACCACCTTCCCTTTGACCACCTCCTGAGTGGTCGGGGGGCCATGGGGCCCAGCATGGGGGGTCCACCCCGTCCGCACTGTGGCCTGCCAGTCCTTGACTTTACTCAGCCCCTTCCTCCTCCTGGCACGCTGCCCCCACAGAAGGGCCTGGAGATAATCCTGGGGTCCCGTCTCGTGAGTACACCATCCATCACCCTGCAAACGCCTGGCCTATCTTCACCTCCCCCACTAAACTGTACTCTTGTGACCTCGGTGCTGTGGCAAATTTTCTCGGCTCCAGGAAGGGCGCAGGGGCTGGAGAGTGCGCCACGGGGGCTTGGTCCTACCTAAGCACCTTCACCCCCGCCCACCCCGACGCGAGGACCAGGCACCCGAGTCCTCAAGGTCCGGCTCCCGCGCCCCTCTCGCCCTCGCTGCCTCCCACCCGTGAATGCTCATCCCCGACCCCACCCTGCAAGGCCGGTCACAGGGGAGGAGGCTGAGCCCTTCGCTCGCCTCCTCCGCGCTCCCAGGGGCCCGTTGCCCTGCGCGGGGCCGCGTCACGCGCCGCCAGGACCGCCCGGGCTCCAGGGACGCCGCGCCGGCCCCCGCGCCGAGCTCTGCGCGCGCCTGGCCCTGGGGGCCCGCAGCCGGCGCTCCTGACTGGGCTCCGCGGCTCGGCCAAGGTCATGCGCCCGGAGAGCCAGCGCTGCAGCCACCACGCCGGGGACAGCCCGGGCGCGTTACATAAACCCGCGCCTACCTGCAGAGGGAAGGTGGCCGCACGGTTGCCCACGTAGCCGCGGACGACGTGGCTCTGGATGGAGAGCACCCGGCACTCCTGCTCCATGCCGGGTCTGGCGCGCGGCGCGGGGCCGAGGGACCGCGGGGGTGGGCGGGCTCACAGCGCCGCCGCTGTCGCCGCGGCTCGGCTTTGGCCCGCTCGGCGTAGGCGATCACAGTGACGCCACGCCGCCTCCCTCTAATATCAGCGCGGCTCCGAGCCGCGAGCTCGGTCTGCGCGCCGGGGCGTGGCCGGGACCGGGAGGGCGCCGCCCACACCCACAGACTCCGCCCCTTCCGCCCCCTTCTGGGATAGAGGGAAAACCAGGGCGCAGAGCCGCTGCCGGTCACACCTGCTGTCCCTCTGCTGCCGCGAACACTCCCCTGCAGCGCTCCCGGGCACGTGGCGGGCAGTGAGGACACTGCAGCGTTGTTCATTCATTCACTCTGCAGACACCCGCCGGGCGGGCACACTACACACAGCGGTGGCGGCGCCACGTCTCCGACTTCAGTCGCAGGACATCCCCGGGGCATGGCCGAACAAGAAACACTTCCAACAAGGAACAGGCCCGCGAGATGCGAAAGGCAGGGAGAGGGGCCCCGGGGGAGGGCAGCGGCAAAGTCTCGCGGAGGCCGCTCGCGAGCTCGCTGGCGGGGACACGGACTGGCCTTCCCCGCCCGCGGCCCGCACTTCCGGGTCTCCACCTTAGGGGACGTCATTGTCGCGAATCCCTGCTGGCAGCCTGGGCGGCCCCGGAACCAGCGTTCTATCAACCCCCTGCTCCTTGGCACCCCCGCCTGCGCCGCCCCTCCGGCCGTGGGCACCGCGCCGCCCCGCAGGACACTCTCTACCCTTAGGCCAGATGTCAGCCTCGCACCCGCGCAGCGCAGGCCGGCCCCTGTCGCCTGCATCATCGTAGCGCCGTGCTTCCCCCTTTCCCTGTCCTCCAGCGCGTCAAGTCCCAAGTCTGGGGCGGCAGGGGGAAGTCGGGCCCAGAAGGCTCTAGAGGACCGCGAGTGCCCTCTTGCGACCGCCACCCCCCCCCCCGCCACGTGGGTGGATGGCCGGCCCTCCCACCTCAGGGTGCCCCGGGGCCGGAGCCATGTGGCCAGCCCCCACCTCTGCCCGGTCTCCACATTCCGGATCTGTTGGGAACGCGATCCCAGCCCCCTTGCCCTCCCTTCCCCACCGCAGCTGACGAATCTCCCTCTCCGCTTCCTAGTAACCACACTGGCTGAAGATTTCCCCAGACCACCCCAGGAACACACCAGCGAGGCTCCTCCATTTCCCGGCCTTGTGACATGGCCGGGTTTGGGGATTTGGGTCCATGGGATCAGTGACACCCAGGCCAACGCCTTGGGTGCACCAAGGCAACGTGCTTAGGACCATGCGGCCTGGGAAGCAAGTGGAATAAGTAACCCGGAGGGTCACTGCTACACCCGTCAGGTAGAAAACAAGGACGTTCTAAGTAATAATTATTATTTAATTAATAATAGTTAACATTTACAGAGCACTCAATATACGGTAAGCGCATTTCAAACATTAACACATTTAGTCTTTACAACCATGCAATAATGTTCATCCCTATTTTGCAGATGAGGAAACTGGGTAAGAGAAACTCGAGGTTCAGAGGCAGTGAGAGGTGAGAGAGCCCGGTGGGAATCCGCAGTTGGCCAGAACTGGTCCCTGCCTTTTCTCCTTCCCACTGAGAGATCAGCACCGTCTGGCTTTCTTAGGAGGGTCCGATGAATCCATTGTTGCCTGCAGCAGATCTCTCCCCTTTCCACCTTTTCTGTCCGCTAGGGGCCCTTGCCTCACTGATAGGCAGTTTCCCCACCCCCCAACCCCACGCCACCTTTGACACTGGTAAAGAATCCAAAGCACCCAGATGAAAAGGCAGCGGCGGGAGGGGCAGGGGTGGTGGCCGGCCAACCTCCAGGCCTCTGCACAGCATTCTGGTGAATTCACTTTTACTCTTTGTTTCTTGGGCTATTGAAGGACGAAGGTTACCTGTTCCCAGCTGGAGGTTACCTGTTCTCAGCTGTTGGGCAGTCACCTGAGCATGTGGTTCTCAAACTGGTCACCTTAGAGTCCAATGGGGGACCCAGCCCTACACAGAGCTGACCGTCTGCTCTGTCAGCTATCTGGGGGCTTCTGAGACCACCACCATTTCAGAGCCACTGCTTATGCTGAGGACTTAATTAGGTATTTTTATGAGCACGTGTCAGATCCCCCTAATTATCAGTCCAATAACAAACCTTCCTTGATGACTCATCTAGTAAGACCTTCCAGAAATTGCCAGCGTATTGAGAAGATGCTCCCAGTCCTGGCCAGACGGGGGCTGTGTGGGGCCCACCGCACTTCTGTGTCAGGGTGGAGCAGCGTCATTCAGCTCCGCAGTCCCTCACGATCCCTCCCACCGCTCCCCAGTCCACTCTGGGTTTTCCGAACAGCCTTCCCAGGAAGAGGGCGCCTTCCCTAATATGGTGCAAATACCCTGGTGGGGTAGGAAACCCTCAACTGTTCCCACCTGCAGCATTTTAGGACAAGGTGGCCATGCAGGAAGGTTCTGGTGGGGAGAGGGTGGCTAGAGAGACCCAGAGCCTGGGCTCTGCCCCAACAGGCCAGTGGGTGGGGTCTAGGAGGTGGTTTTGAACAAATCATTCACCCTGAAAGAAAAGAGGGAATCTCTCGTGCTGTGACATCATCTTCCACAAGAGCATTTCAGTCACCGGTCATCTGAGTTGCTGGGGGGTGGGGGTTGGAAATGACCATGGCTGTGGTGACCATAAGGTCCCTGGTGGCATAAACGGTTTGCACTTGACTATTGAACTAAAAGGTTGGCAGTTCAAACCCACCCGCAGCTTCGCCCAAAGAAGGACTGACCGTCTGCTTCTGTAAAGATCTCAGCCAAGAAGACCCCGTGGAGCAGTTGTACTCCATAACACACGGGGTCACTGTGAGTCAGAGTCGACTTGACAGTAACGGATTTGGGTTTTTGTTTTTTTTTATGGTGACTGTGTCATGCCATCAGTAATTTTAAAACATCTTTCCATTTATACACAATGATTTATGTAACTGTAAATTTTTATTGCAGTAAAATACACATAAAATGTACCATTTTAACCATTTGAAAGTGTACAATTCAGTGGCGCCTATTACATTCACAGTGTTGTGCAGTCACCACCACTGTCTAATTCCAGAACATTTTCATCACCCTCAAAGGAAGATTCAGATCCATTAGGCACCTCCCTTCCCTCCTCCCCCCAGCCCCTGGTAACCGCTCATCTACATTTGCCTGTTCTGGACATTTCATATAAATGGAATCATATAAGATTATGCAGATCCTATCTTATATAGCTGACTTAGTTCACTTCATGTTGTAGCATGAATCAGAATTTCCTTTCTCTTTATGGCTGAATAATATTCCTTTGTATGTATAGACCACGTTGTGTTTATCCATTCATCTGTTGATGGGCACTTGACTTGTTTCCTTTGGCTACTGTGAATAATGCTGCTGTGAACATTCATGTATAAGTTTTTGTCTGAACACCTGTTTTCAGTTCTTTTGCCTATATACCTAGGAGTAGAATTGCTGGGTCATACCCCAAAAAAACAAAACAAAAACATTGCCATCGAGTCGATTCCAACTCAGCGACCCTGTAGGACAGAGTAGAACTGCCCCATAGGGTTTCCAAGGCTGTAATCTTTACGGAAGCTGACTGCCCCATCTTTCTCTGCGGCTGGTGAGTTCGAACCGCTGACGTTTTGGTTAGCAGCCAAGCACTTAACCCCTGTGTCACCAGGGCTTCTCTGGGTCATATGGTAACTCTATAGTTAACCTTTTGAGGAACCTCCAAACTTTTCCATACCACTTCCCCGTTTTACAATCCCACTACCAATGCATGAGGGTTCCAATTTCCCAAATTTATTGTCTGCCTTTTTGATTATAGCCATACTCGGGCATAAACAGCTCTGTTGGCACAGTGGTTAAGAGCTCGGCTGCTAACCAAAAAGTAGGCAGTTTGAATCCACCAACTGCTCCTTGGAAACCCTATGGGGCAGTTCTACTCTGTCCTATAGGGTTGCTATGGTCAGAAATGACTCAAAGGCAATGGGTTTTTTTGTGTGTGTGAGCATGAAGTGATATCCTATTGTGGTTTGTTTTGCAATTCCCTGATGACTAATGATGTTTGACATCCTCTCATGGGATTCTTGGGCATTTGTATATCTTCTTTGGAGAAATGTCTATTCAAGTCCTTTGCCCATTTTTAAAGTAGGTTGTTTGCCTTTTTGTTGTTGAGTTGTGTGTACATGGAGGCATTTGAAATACCCTAAAGACAGGAGACCACACCCAAAGAAAGTTTGGGCAACACCTTCGAAGCGAAGCATGAGTTCTTGTTAGTTGCCATCAAGTGGGCTCTGACTCACAGCTGCCCCGCGTACAACAGAATGAAACATTGCCCCATCCTGTGATCCGTAGTGTTTTCATTGGCTAATTTTCAGAAGTAGATCACCAGGCCTTTCTTCCTAGTCTGTCTTAGTCTGGAAGGTCTGCTGAAACCTGTCCACCATGAATTATCCTGCAGGCGTTTGAAATACCAGTGACATAGCTTCCAGCATCACAGCAACACGCAAGCCACCACAGTACCACAAACTGACAGAAGGGCGGTGGCCAGGCACCAGAGGGTTCCTTAATTAGCATAAGGGATGTTAGAAATAATTTTTCTTTTGTGAAATGAGTGGTATTCAGGATTTGTGGTTGGCCAGAAATTTGAATCGGTACTTCCGCCCTTCAAACCTGGTAAGTCCAGCAACCTAACACCTTCAGAGCAGCACCCCAGGGGACTGTGACCTACCCTGGGCAAAGGCTGGCTGATCCTACCCAAGGAGCAGCGTTGTCTTTGACTGAGAGTGATGTGCATATGAGCTGCCTGTCAGAGGGCCTGAAACGACAGAGTGCTTGGCCATTTTTGAGTCTGCTTGCTGATGACCTGCATGGGTGTCAGAACTCTGGTTTCAGTCTGATGCGCCATCTGGCATCAAGCTTGCCTCTGATCGTCCTAGGGTGCTGGCATTTACCCCAGAGAGCCTGACGACCATGAAAGGTCAAGTTGGCTCAGCTCAGCTCCCCCATCCTGTGTCCCAGATTATCTGAGACTTTGTTGTTGCTGTGTGCTGATGGGTCTAATTGATGCGTAGTAACCCTCCAGAACAGAGAAGAACTGCCCCATAGGGTTTCCTAGGCTGTAATCTTTATGGGAACACAGCTGCTGGTGGGTTCGAACCACCGACCTTTTGGTTAGCAGCCATTGTGCCACCACAGCTCCTTCCCTTATTTCAGATCCTGTATTTATTCAGCACCAGGCGACTGTATTTTCAGACCACACCCCTAGTAGACTATAATGCATTCCACAAAGTCACTCCTGCTCTGTTGGGTGGGCTTCATTTATTTGGCTGAGAGGTGGTAGCCTAGGAAAGCTCTGGACTCCAGGACCACACTGTCCTGTTGGATTCCAGCTCCTCCATCAGCTGTGTCACCTGGGTCAAGGTAGGTCAACTCTCAGTTTCCTCATCTCCTCAGCTCAGTTTCTTCAACTCTCACGTAGTTTCCTCATCTCTTCGCACTGAGAAATAGGGATTGATAGTATTACCTCCAGGCATTGTTGAGGGGGTCAAGCAGGTTGGTCACGTGGAGACAGAATCAGGCCTGGCATCCAGTGATTGCTCAGGAAGAGAATCTTCGTTCCTAGGACTCCTGTTAACAAGCTACCACAGACTAAAACAACAGAAACGGTGGGAAAAAGTTGACCATACAGTTACCATATGCTCCAGCAATCCCAAGTCTAGGTATTTACCCAAGACACTTGAAAGCAGGGATTCAAACAGGCACCTGTACACCAGTGTCCATTGCAGCCTGATTCACAGTGGTCAAAAGGTGGAAACAACCAAAATGTCCATCAACAGATGAGTGGATAAACAAAATACATACATGTAATGGAATACTCAGCCATAAAGAGCAGTGAAGTCCCGATACATGCCACAGTATGGATGAACCTTGAAATCATCATGCTGAGCAAAATAAATCAGTCACAAAAGGACAAATCCTGTATGATCTCACTGGAAGAGGCTGCGTAGGCCCGGCTCACTATTATTTACTCCCCATCGCTAGCCGCCACATCTCTCATGATTTTTCCCTCCGGCCCCAGTCTCTACAGAAAGGTTTAAGATTAACCCATGTTCCTTCCTGGAGGGTGGAAAACAAGCGATAATGATCTACAAATGAAAAACCAAACAAAGCACCCATCCTGTGACATGAAAAAGCAGGCTGTCGCCAGATAATCCCCAAAGATGTCACCAGATCACCTCTAAGAATACCAGTAGGAGGTTAACTCATCTAAGACATCATCACCTCAAGGGGAAACAACCACAAAAGACCCATAATCCTGTCCCTACAAAAGCCTTCAGCCGATCTCCAGTGGGGGAGCCGGGTTTTTTGGAGGAATCTATTCCCCTCTGTCTCCGATATATCCATATATAATACACATCTGGCTGCTCACCTCACCCCGTCTCAGAATTGGCTATCGCGGCAGGCAGCTCTAATCTGCGTTACTGCTGTAACAATACCCCTGGCCCTGGTGGAATAGAAACTGGTGGAAGATTCCACTTATTGGACTCTAAGCTGCCATTTTTATGGTGTGACAAATCTAGTTTTAAAAACTTTCATATTGTAAGAAGTTCTTCCCTCCTTTCGGAACAAGCTTTTGCACAGTTCCCAGTGCCAGGCTGTCTTTCTTAAGTGGCAACAATTGAGCCTGGATTATAGTTGTTTTTTTAAAACAAAAATAAAGCAGAAAATGTCTTTTTTTTCCCTTTCCTCTTGGGAATAGATAAGATTTGTTGAAACTTTAGAGCACACTGGCCAGCATCTTCCAGAACACTAGAAACCCCCCTAGATTCTCTCCTGAGCTATAATGGTGCAATTGGAATTATTTAATCCCCGACACACTTGTTTGGTTGGAAAGTTATGATTTAGGAGATAATATTGGAGTCATTATTCCTTGTCCTAAAATGTGACCCAGCTGGAGCTGGACTCACAAGGACCTACAAGGACACATCAACTGGGCCCCGAGGCATAAAGACAAAAGCTGGGACAATCTTGGAAAACATCTTTTAGGGAAACTTTCACATAAACAAATCATAAAACACAGCGCAAAAAACCCACATACTTTGCACTCTTATTTTTTTTCTGTTAGTATTTAGTAAATAGTAAGATTTGTTGGACCAATGAAGACCCTCCTGACTGTTGTTACCGAAACCTGTACCAATGTTTATTAAGAAAGACAATTCAAAATGTAGAATCACGGTGATTGGGCAGTTTTTAGCCAGTCTGTGAAAAGGCGAAGCTTTCAATGGTTTTGCGTATTTGTCATGTGAATATATACCGGTGAGTCTGTAACATTGCTTGGACTGGGACAAACATGGCTCTGGCAACATGCTTGTCCTTTTTCCCACTTTTGTCTGTTCTGTAATATTCCTTGGACTCGGGCAGACATAGCTCTGGCAACATGCTTGTCCTTTTTCCCACTTTTGTCTGTTCTGTAATATTCCTTGGACTCGGGCAGACATAGCTCTGGCAACATGCTTGTCCTTTTTCCCACTTTTGTCTGTTCTGTAATATTCCTTGGACTCGGGCAGACATAGCTCTGGCAAAATGCTTGTCCGTTTTCCCACTTTTGCTATTCTGTAATATTCCTCGGACTTGGACAGCCATGGCTCTGGCAGCATGCTTGTCCGTTTCGTACTTTTGCCTCTTTGAACATATGCCGAATAAAACCTTTCTTTCTGCTTTACCAAACTTTGTGATGTTTTTACCCTAGAACAGTGACTTTGCATTTTTCGGTTCAATAAGCTGGTCCTTGTAACGGTTTTTCAGGCTCTTTCCATGATCCCACAGTCTCCACCTGAAGTAGCCTCACACCATCTGCAGAGTTCTGTCCTGATAATTCATTAAAATGTGTAATAAATTTCACTTTAAACCCATGAAAGAATATCACTGCTCACAATTCCCCTCCCAAAGGAATAACCTTGAACCTCCGCCTTTGTTCCTCAACCATGACCTTAACTGAAAGGGCTTCCTGTTTGTTAGTGTTGCTTTATCAGAGGAAGGATCAAAACCCAGGTCAAGAGCCGAGAATTTTAGACTTTCAAGGGAACTGTTAGGACTATTAAAGAAAATGTTAAAAGTTAACTCTGAACCCTTTACAGAAACTAAAAACTCGTAATAAAGACGGTTCTGGGGAAAGTCTAAATAGTAATTAGATAAGCCATAACTAGCCCATAAAGGGCAGACACACAAACTTATTAAACCAGTCCAAGCCACCTCTTGCTGATTAAGTGAATGACAACCAATCATTTTACATTTCCCTTTTGGGAAATCCCCAAATAGTTTGTACTGTATGTAAACTGTTCAAAATTGTAATGTGATTTTTACTTTGTTGAGTAGCGTCTGCGGTCTTAAAAGCTTGTGAGCGGCCAGCCATCTAAGATAACTCCACTGGTCTCATCCCGTCTGGGAGAAGGGAGACTGAAAAAAACCAAAGACACAGGGGAAGATTAGTCCAAAGGACTAATAGACCACAACTACCATGGCCTCCACCAGACTGAGTCCAGCACAACTAGATGGTGCCCAGCTACCACCACCAACTACTCTGACAGGGATCACAACAGAGGGCCCTGGACAGAACTGGAGAAAAATGCAGAACAAAATTTTAACTCACAAAAAGAGACCAGATTTACTGGACTGACAGAGACTGGAGAAACCCCAAGAGTGTGGCCTCTGGACACCCTTTTAACTCAGTACCGAAGTCACTCCTGAGGTTCGTCCTTCAGCCGAAGATTAGAGAGGCCCATAAAACAAATGAGACTAAATGGACACAGCAGCCCAGGGGCAAGGACGAGAAGGCAGGAGGGGACAGGAAAGATGTTAACAGGGAACCCAAAATCCAGAAGGGGAGAGTGTTGACATGTTGTGGAGTTGGCAACTAATGTCACAAAACAATATGTATATTAATTGTTTAATGAGAAACTAATTTGCTCTGTAAATCATCTAAAGTACAATTAAAAAAAAAAAAAAAGTAATGTGACAAGCTCATCTTGTCGGAGGGGCGCTCCCAGTTCGAGAACAGTTTTTTCCGCCCAATAAAACCTTTTCTCTCTGTTGTAGGGGAAAAAAATCACAAAGTTTAGTAAAGCAAAAAGTTTTATTCAGCACGCACTCAAAACGGTAAAAGTAGGAAATCGGACAAGCATGCTGCCCCAGCCATGTCTGCTCGACTCCTAGGTAGGTATATTACAGAACCATCCGTATATAATAACGTTACGAATGGGCAAAACTACTGAAAGCTTCACCTTTTCACAGATTGGCTACAAACTGTGATCCTACATTTTGAATTGTCTTCCTTAACAATCATTAGTACAGGTTTCAGTAAGGACAGTCAGGAGGGTCTTCACTGGTCCAACAAATTTTCTATTCACTAAATGCTAATAGAAAAAGATAAGGAGTGAAGAGTCTTTTGTGTTCTGTTTTAAGATTTGTTTACGAGAAAGTTTCCCTAAAAGATATTTTCCAAGATTATCCTAGCTATTTTCTTTATATCTTAGAGCCCAGTTGATGTGTCTTTGGGAGTCCTTGTGAGCCCAGCTCCAGCTGGGTCACATTCTCTAGGCTCAAGGACAGGGAATAATGACTCCAATATTATTTCCTAAATCAAGTCTAACTGACTTATTGACCAGATTTTTTTCTTTCAATAGGGCAAAGTCTTCACCACGAAAAGGAAAGAGGAAAGCGAGGGCTTCTCTCTTTGACTGTGAATTCATCTTTATGTGTCAGACTGGAAACCGGAATCCCAACCTGTATTATTTTTGTAAAAAAAGAAAAAGAACACATCTTTTTAAAAGGATCATATCCCCTGTGCGTCACATTTCTAAGTCTGGATTTTCTTTTTCTGAAAAAAATTCCATTTTCTTTGTTTTGAATGTTCTTTTATTTTTTAATTTATAAGACAGCTTTATTGAGATATAATTCACATAAAAACCATGGCTTTTAGTATATTCAATTTTAGTATAATCAATTTTAGAACATTTTTGTCACTCCCCCCCCACCAAAAAAAAAAATATCCCCATTAGCAGCCAGTCCCTTTCTCCTCTGTCCCTCCAGCCCTAGGCAACCACTCATCTACGTTCTATCTTTATGGGTTTGCCTCTTCTGGATGTGTCATATAACTGGAATCGTACAATAGGCAGTCTTTTGTGATCATTAAGAGTTTTCTCCCATCAAACTGGATGCAAAGCTTGTGATTTGTAGTTAACTTTGCTCCAACAGCTGCTTTTCTTACTACATGCCATATGCCCCAAGAAGTTTCTTAAACATCATTCACTGCTCTTCTAATGAGAAGAGAAACTCCTGTTGTGGAAACCTGGAAAGGTTACAAAGATGACAAGGAAGAAAATAGAAATCCTCCCATAACCCTATTAGCTGCAGGGCATATTGTGTCCTGATCTTTCTATTCATATCTGTCTGGTTTTATGTTGGGGCTCATACATGATACATGACCAAGAGCTATGTTGATGTTAGGTATTTATTTTGCAAAGTTTTGTAATGTATGATGTCTATACCTAATATTATGTTTTTAGACCTTCCCCATGCCCATCAGTATTTCTCAGTGGTCCTTCATGGCTGCGTTACATTTCATCATATGGAGATACAAGAATGTCTTTATTCTAGCCATTGTGTTGTAACTCCTACCCAGGTGATTGGGCAGGACTGTGTGATAGGGCAATTGTGGCCTCCCAAGGGGGTAGGTCAGTTTTGCCCTAAAAGAGAGCCAATTCCAGAGCAGAGAGAAGAATCCCAGCACCACCAAGGAAGAACAGCCAGGAGCCAGCACATCCTTTGGACCTGGGATCCCTGCGCTGAGAAGCTCCTGGACCTGGGAGACAGAGAACGAGCTGTAACCTTGAAGACAGTGAGAAGCGGTGGCAGGAGACACCCGACAGCAGAGACCCAATAGCAGGAGATGGGATGGTGGGCTTCCCGGCCCACGGAGAAAGAAGGCTGAGTGCCTTTGGGCAGAGGCTGAGGGCCAGGGAGAGGCGTGCCTGTGAGCACAGCCAGGGAAAGGCTGTCCTGATGGAAGAACTGTATCCTGAGTGTTCCTGAACCTGAATTGTAACTGTTACTCCCCTAATAAACCCCATAATAGTGGGGAGAAAAATTTTTCTTTAACTGATCCTGTATTATTGGGCAGTTGAGTTGTCCTCAAGGAGCCCTGATGGTGCAGTGGTTAAGAGCTCGGCTGCTAACCAAAAGGCCAGCGGTTCGGACCTACCAGCCACCCTGCAGAGAAAGGTGTGGCAGTCTGCTTCCGTAAAGACTACAGCCTTGGAAACCCTATGGGGCGGTTCTGCTCTGTCCTACAGGGTCGCTAAGAGTCGGAATTGACTCAAGGGCAACAGGCTTGGTTTTGGTTTTGAGTCGTCCTCAGTTTTTCACTCTGATAAATATTTCATTGGACATAAATGTAAGCAAATCTTTGTGTGCATTTCTGATTGCTTTCTTAGTATAAATTCCTCTAAGTGGATTTACAAGTAAAAGAGTAATGTAGATCTTTAGATTGTAAATATAAGCTGCCAAATTATACTCCAGACGAGTATACACTGACATTCGGGTCAGCAGCTGATGATCATTTTAGCACAGCTTCATCAGCACTAGGTATTTGTATTTTTAAAGAACCTTTGAAAATTTGGCAAACACATCTGACATTTTTAGATATGAATTGTGTAACTTCTCCCTAGCGTCTGACTGAAGTTAAATATGCAAATAAAAGGATTAATCTAATTGTTATTGTTATCCTTGGTTGCCATTGAGTGGATACGCGGAGCCCTGGTGTCCAGATGGTTAAGAGCTCAGCTGCTAACCAAAAGGCCGGCAATTCCAATCCACCAGCGCTCCTTGGAAACCCTATGGAGCAGTTCTGCTTTGTCCTATAGGGTCGCTATGAGTGGGAATTGACTGGACGGCAACAGGTTTGGTCTGGTTGGAATGAGCTGATTTCGAGTCATAGCAACCTCGTGTGACAGAGTAGAACTTCGTCATAAGGGTTTCTCAGCTGTAATCTTTATGGAAGCAGATCACGGGGTCTTTCTTCCTGGAGCTGCTGGGTGTGTTCAAATTGCCAACCTTTTGGTTAGCAGCCAGTTTAAAAAAAAAATTTTTTTTTTTTTACTGTGCTTTAGATGAAGGTTTAGAGAGCAAATTAGTTTCTCATTAAACAATTAATACACATATTGTTCTGTAGCATTGGTTGCCAACCGCACAACATGTCAACACTCTCCCCTTCTCGAGCTTGGGTTCCCCGTTAACATCTTTCCTGTCCCCTCCTGCCTTCTCGTCCTTGCCCCTGGGCCGGTGTGCCCAATTAGTCTTGTTCTGTGTTATGGGCCTGTCTAATCTTTCACTGAAGGGTGAACCTCAGGAGTGACTTTAGTACTGAGTTAAAAGGGTATCCAGGGGCCATACTTTTGGGGTCTTTTTTTGTGAGTTAGGATTTTGTTCTACATTTTTCTCCAGCTCTATCTGGGACCCTCTGTTGTGATCCTAGTCAGAGCAGTCAGTGGTGGTAGCCGGGCACCATCTAGTTGTTCTGGACTCAGTCTGGTGGAGGCTGTGGTAGTTGTGGTCCATTAGTTCTTTGGACTAATCTTTCCCTCGTGTCTTTTGTTTTCTTCATTCTCCCTTGCTCCAGACTGGGTGGGACGAGTGGAGTATCTTAGATGGCCGCTCACAAGCTTTTAAGACCCCAAACGCTACTCACCAAAGTAGGATGTAGAACATTTTCTTTATAAACTATGTTATGCCAGTTGAGCTAGAATGTCCCCTGAGACCATGGTCTCCAGCGCTCAGCCCAGTAACTCGGTCCCTCAGGGAGTCTGGATGTGTCTATGAAGCTTCCATGACCTTGCCTTGGTCAAATTGTGCTGACTTCTCCAGTATTGTGTACTATCTTACCCTTCACCAAAGTTCTCACTTACCGCAGCCGATATTTAAAGATAGTTTTCTCTTTGCCTCTGAAATCTTTTCCTCAGCCTGGGCTCACCTGGACCTGATCAGGTAACATCAGAGGCCCATGAGAACAGAACTGTGGCAAGGGAGCCATTGTTGTTGTTGTTAGTTGCTGTCAGTTGATTCCAACCCATGGTGACGCTGTATGTGCAAAGCTCCATAGGCTTTTCAAAGCTGTGACCTTTCGGAAGCAGAATACCGGGACTCTCTTCCCGGGTGCCTCTGGGTGGATTTGAACCACCAACCTTTCAGCTAGTAATCAGGCTCTTAACCATTTGCACCACCCAGTTACTCCAAGGGAGCAATTACTTGTTCTTATTGAGGACTGCACATGTCCAGGGTACATCCCTCAGCCCTCTGGCTCACCATCTTGAAATCAGCGATAATAACAGCGTCCCTCGAGGAGAGTTCTTGGGGATAATATGAGGTGATACATGTGGAGCACACAATAAATACTGGCAATTAAAAAAGTCAGCTTTCCCACTAGACTGTAGGTCCGTTAGGGCCAGGACCAGGGCTGTCCTGTACCCTGAAGTCTATACTGTGCCTGGCTGATGACAGCCACTTCATAAATGTTGATGGATGGGATGGATGACTTCATAATTAGAAATCTATAATTCCATGACCCATTGGTAACATTTTGATGTAACATCTAGAATTTTTATGTTTTTTTTAAGGGAAATGGAATCACTTCACTCATTCTTTTTTATAACCTGCCATTTTCATGGAACACCTGATGGTGCACGTCTTTCCACGTCAAAAATTATTCTACATTGTTATTCTTTTTTTTTTTTTATTGTGCTTTGGTTGAAGGTTTACAGCTCAAGTTAGTTTCTCATACAAAAATTTATACACACATTGTTATGTGACCCTAGTTGCTCTCCCTATACTGTGACAGCACACTCCTCCTTTCCACCCCGGATTTCCTGTGTCGATTCAGTCAGCTCCTATCCCTTTCTGCCTTCTCATCTCAACTCTGGACAGAAGCTGCCCATTTAGTCTTGTGTATCTGCTTGAACTAAGAAGCACACTCTTCACGAGTATCATTTTAAGACGTATAATTCAGTCTATTCTTTTTCTGAAGAGTTGGCTTTGGGAATGGTTTTAGTTCTGAGTTAACAGAGAGGCCGGGGGCCATGTCCTCTGGGTTCCTCCAATCTCAGTCAGACCATTAAGTCTGGTCTTTTTACTAGAATTTGAGTTCTGCCCCCCACTTTTCTCCTGCACTGTCAGGGACTCTCTGTTGTGTTCCCTGGGAGGGCGGTCATTGGTGGTAGCTGGGCACCATCTGGTTCTTCTGGTCTCGGGCTGATGGAGTTTCTGGTTTATGTGACCCCTTTTGTATCTTGGGCTAACATTTTCCTTGTGTCTTTGGTGTTCTTCATTCTTCTTTGCTCCAGGTAGGTTGGGACCAACTGATGCATCTTAGATGGCCACTCGCTAGCTTTTAAGACCCCAGACACCACTCACCAAAGTGGGATGCAGAACATTTTCTTAATATACTTTGTTATGCCAATTGACCTAGATGTCCCCTGAAACCATGGTCCCCAGACCCCTGTACCTGCTACACTATCCCTCGAAGTGTTTGGTTGTATTCAGGAAACTTCTTAGCTTCGGTTTAGTCCAGTTGTGCTGACTTCCCCTGTAGTGTGTTGTCCTTCCCTCCACCTAATTCTTGTCTACTATCTAGTTAGTGGATTCCCCTCTCACTCCCTCCCTATCCTTGGAACCATCAAAGAATATTTTCTTCTTTGTTTAAACCTTTTCTTGAGTTCTTATAATAATGGTCTCATATAATCTTTGTTCTTTTGCGATTGACTAATTTCCCTCAGCTTAATGCCTTCCAGATTCATCCATTGAGATGTTTCACGGATTCATCATTGTTGTTGATCGTTGTGTAGTGTTCCATTGTGTGAAGATACCATAATTTGTTTATCCATTCATCTGTTGATGGGCATCTAGGTTATTTCCATCTTTTTGTTATTGTGAAGAGTGCTGGAATGAACATGGGTGCGCATATATCTATTCGTGTAACAGCTCTTATTTCTCTAGGATATATTCCAAGGAGTGGGATTGCTGGATCATATGGTACTTCTATTTCTAGCTTTTTAAGGAAGCGCCAAAAAGATTTCTAAAGTGGTTGTACCATTTTACATTCCTAACAACAGTGTGTAACTGTTGCAGTCTCTCCACAACCTCTCCAACATTTATTGTGTTTTTTGGATCTACATTGTTATTTTTAATGATGACATTTTATTCCAGTATGTGGATATTAAGTTTTTTTTTTTCTTCAGCAAATCCTGGTCTCAATTCTCAGTTAATGGATGTTCAAATTGTTACTACTTTTTCCACTACAGTGGAGTTTCGTTTAACTTGCATGAATTCAACTAAAACAAAAAAGGGGTGCAAACTACCATTAAAGCTGTAATTAGGTGAGTCTGGCTGCCCTGGCTTTAGTGGGTGGGTACAGGTGATGGAGACAGAAGCCACGAACTTGCTGTCCCCTCCTGAGCTCCTGTCACTTTCTGTGTGCTTGTCCTAGCAGAAGCTCTGTCAAGCTAAGGGTGTCTCTAGTGTTTAAAGACATATTTGTCGGACCATGTGGCCTCTAAACACGAGCCAAATATTTCTTCTGGCGCTCAACCAAAGGAACAGTGTTCTGTTCCAGCATTAGAGAAAAAACTGTGTCTCTTGGACTCCGGACAGAGAGCACCTTCCTAAGGAGTTCCTGAGAGCAATTTTGATTCTACCCACTTTTCACCTACTGAGCTAACTTTCTAACTCAACCCCCATATTGTGAACAGCTCTGTGAAGACATACTTTTATATAATCGTTACACACAGTCATCATTATGTCCTAATGTCACATTTCTAGAAGTGGAATTTTGGGATTAAATGGCAGGCACATTTCTGAGAATTTTGGTATGTGTTGCTAAATTGCACTTCTATAAGCTCGTGCTAGTGAAACACCCACCAGCTGTGTATGAGAAATACGTAGAGAAAGACAGCATCTGCAACTGGCAATTCAGTGGCTGGATTTCACAGCAGATCGGACACAGACAGACAGGATTAAAAAATTGGAAAAGAGATTCCTAGAAAATATCCAAACCAAAGCACCCAGGGAAAAAAGAATTTAAGACAATAATAGAAAAGAGTTTTTTAAAAAATGTGGAACATAGTCAAAAGGCGTAATGTATGTATAGTTAGAGTCCCACATGGAGAGGAGAGAAAGAATAGGGTTGAAAAATATTCAAAGAGATAGTAGCTGAGAATTTTCCAAAAGACATCAACCCATCAATTCAAGAAGTTTGGTGATCCCCAAATAGGAAAAACATAGAGAAAACCATCCCTAGGTACATCCTAGAAAAACTGCTGAAATTCCCTGTAGCAGATGACAGCCCAACAGAATATCCTTTACTAAGTCCTCTTAGGACAGTGGTGCCTGACTAGATGGTACCACATGGAGGGGTGCTTTGCATTTGTGGGGCAATTTTAAAAAAAAAATTATTTTTTTAAATTGTGGTAAATATAGATAACAAAACACTTGCCATTTCTACAGTCTTCACATGTACAGTTCATGACATTAATTATGTTCATCATGTTGTTCAACCATCACCATTAACTGTTTCTGAATTTTTCTGTCATCCTAACAGAAGCTCAGTGTCTTGTGCTGCACTTTTGATTGCCCCAATGATTAAGGTGGGTCTTAGTCTCCTAGTGCTGCTGTAACACAAATATCACGAATGGGTGGATTTAAAGATCAGAAATTTATTGTCTCACAGTTCTGGAGGCTAAAAGGCCAAATCAGCATCTTGGCCATTCTCACATGGCATCTGTCTTCCCCATGTGTGTCTCTGTGTCTAATCCACTCCTTTTAGAACTCAGAAGTGGTTCAGTTTAGAACCTGCCCAATTTGGGTATGATCTAATTAACACAGCAAAGAAAACCCTATTTCCAAACAGGATCACATCTACAGGTATAGGGTTAGGATTCCAACACATATTTCAGGGGACACAATTTAATCCATAACAGGGTACAATAGTGGCTTGTCTTTGGGGTGAAGTGAGAGGAAGGCAGGCTTCCCATCCAGCAAAGTATACCCCACAGAATAAAGAACTATCCTGCCACAGGCTGAAGTTGGTGACAACTTGTTAATGATGACCTTTATATATAACATCATCACATATAATGTATTACATATAATTACATATAATGATGTTACATGTAAAACTGTGTTAAACACAAAGAAATGTTTGCAAGAGTCTAATATAATTTTCCAGGTATGCAAATTCTGTGTGAATTGACAGAAGATTATACTTTGTTTTGTTCTGATCTTTACCAAGCGTTGCTCGCTATTTCATAAAGTCATGCTACTAATGGCAATGCCACGATGGAACATAAGTCATCCATACAGTGCACCTGTGTCTGTGTTGTCTGTTTTTGTCGCTGTTGTGTTGGTAGTGATGACTCTGCAGATCAGTGCCAAGCATTTCATAGCATCTTCCGGGGGAAGTCACGCCCCAGAATTTACATATTGAAAACTCATTTTGTTTCTTCTTTCTACTATATATTACGGTGAGGGCATTACATTGCCTTTTTTAAACGTGAATGTAGCAGGTTCTTGTAGCCGCTCGTTTCATTTCAGGAGGTGGTATTCAGAAGCTTGTGTCATAAAAAGTGGGCATTAGGATTGAGCTGATGACAGAAATTATTGAAATTTTGGAAGCGACATTAAACGATTATCAGACACACAGCTGGCTGGCCCATGAATTGAGAACTCCTTTACACGTGCTAAATATCATAGGATTTTTTTTTTTTTTAAAGCTTCATAGTGAAACCATAGACATGTTTCCATTGCCTTCAAAAGTAAAAGCAATCACCAAAGCCTCAGAGAAGAAACTAGTCTACAGGGCTAACAGCCTACCCTGAGACCAGAAGAACTAGATGCTGCCCAGCTACCACCGCCAACCATGCTGATCAGGGCCACAACAGATGAACCCTGATAGAAAGGGAGAAAAATGTGGAACAGAATCCAAATTCTTAAAAAGTCCAGACTTAACTGGACCAGTTGAGACTAGAGGACTCCCTGAGACTATCACCCTGAAATACTCTCTAAATCTTAAACTGACACTATCCCCTGAGGTCACCGTTTAGTGCAATAACAGATTGGCACACAAAATAAAGGATATTATCTGTGAGTACAGTGTTCCATTAAAAAAAAACAAAACCATCTATATGAGACCAAAAGGTCGACAATTATTCTAAAGCACAGATGAGAAGATAAGGGGGCAAGGAAACTAAAGTACTAGAAACTGAACAACCAGAACACAAAGAGAATATTGACACAGTGTGGAAAACGTAAATAACGTCATTGAATAATTAGTATAGAAATTGTCAAACGGGAACTTGATTTGCTGTGTAAGCTTTCACCAAAAATACAATAAAATAGTATTTTTTAAAAAGTAAAAGCAATCTTTCAGTGTTTAAAAAAAGGGGGAGTATTGAGTCTGATAGGAAGAAACATTTAATTCAAGAGTAACATACTCCCCGTCAAACAATCCCACAGGCACTAAAGACTTGGGTTCCTCAGAAGCCTACATTCCAAATTTGACTCCATCCCAGTGCAATCCAATCCATCTTGATTAATTTCAGCAAATCTTTGTTAAGAGGAGTGTAAGAGTGTAGATTAATGGATATGTCCAAAGCCCTTGGTTCAAAACTAGTTTTACCTTTCACTGAATTACAAGACCTTCCTCTGCCTCAGTTTCCCCATTTGTAAAAGTGAAGTTAATAATATGGGGGACTAACAAAACTACAATGAGATACCATCTCACCCCAACAAGGCTAGCATTAATCTAAAAAACACAAAATAATAAATGTTGGAGACGTTGTGGGAGAGACTGGAACACTTACACACTGTTGGTGGGAATGTAAAATGGTACAACCACTTTGGAAATTGATTTGGTGCTTCCTTAAAAAGCTAGAAATAGAAGTACATACGATCCAGCAATCCCACTCCTTGGAGTATATCCTAGAGAAATAAGAGCCATCACATGAATAGATATATGCACACCTATGTTCATTGCAGCACTGTTCACAATAGCAAAAAGATAGAAACAATGTAGGTGCCCATCAATGGATGAATGGATAAACAAATTATGGTATATTCACACCATGGAATACTACGCAATGATAAAGAACAACAATAAATCTGTGAAACATCTTACAACATGGAGGAATCTGGAAGACATTATGCTGAGTGACTTTAGTCAGTCACAAAAGGACAAATATTGTATAAGACCACTATTAAAGAACTCAAGAAAAGGTTTAAACACAGAAGAAAATATTCTTTGATGGTTATGAGGGTGGGGAGGGAGGGACAGGGTTATTCACTAACTAGATAGTAGACAAGAATTATCTTAGGTGAAGGGAAGGACGGCACACACTACAGGGGAAGTCAGCACAACTGGACTAAACCAAAGCTGTTTCCTGAATACAACCAAACACTTCGAGGGACAGAGTAGC
>NW_004444064.1:5528160-5589323 GCF_000243295.1 Trichechus manatus latirostris
AAAATGTTCTGCATCCTACTTTGGTGAGTGGCATCTGGGGTCTTAAAAGCTAGTGAGTGGCCATCTAAGATGCAACAATTGGTCCCAACTCACCTGGAGTAAAGGAGAATGAAGAACACCAAAGTCACAAGGAAAGTATTAGCCCAAGAGACAAAAGGGAGACTGCATCAGCCTGCGACCAGAAGAACGAGATGGTGCCCAGCTACCACAATGACTGCCCTGACAGGGAACACAGGAGAGTCCCTGACGGAACAGGAGAAAACTAGGGTACAGAACTCAAATTCTAGTAAAAGGACCAGACTTAATGGTCTGACTGAGCCTGGAGGAACCCCAGAAAGCATGGCCCCCGGACTCTCTGTCAACCCAGAACTAAAACAATTCCTGAGGCCAATTCTTCAGACAAAGATTAGACTGGACTATGGGACATAAAATCATACTCGTGAAGAGTGTGCCTCTTAGCTCAAGCAGATACTTGAGACTAAATGGGCAGCTCTTGTCCAGAGGTGAGATGAGAAGGCAGAGAGGGTCAGGAGCTGGTTGAATGGACACAGGAAATCTGGGGTGGAAAGGAGGAGTGTGCCGTCACAGTATAAGGAGAGCAACAAGGGTCATATAACAATGTATGCAACAATTTTTATATGAGAGACTAACTTGAATTGTAAACTTTCACTTAAAGTACAACAATAAAATTAAAAAAAAAAAAACCTAACCAAATCAAAAATAATAATAATAATATGGGGGATTAAATGAGGTAGTAGAGCACTGTCCAGCACACATTGAGTACTGGAAGCATGTTGATTTCACAAAGGCATAGGGCTCACAGAAGTTAAAGCAGACAGACCTATAGAAACAGTTCACAAAATCTGAAGGCATGGGCGGGGTCAAAGCCCAGCTGGGAGGTGATGATAGTTGAGCTCTGTTGGGGGTTGAATTGTGTCCCAAAAAATATGTGTTGTAGATCCTAACCCCTATAAGAAAACAAAACCAAACCCATAGGGTCACTATGAGTCAAAATAGATTTGAGGGCAACAAGTTTTATATCTGTGGGTATAATTCCGTTTGGGAAGTTTTCTTTGTTATGTTAATAAGACAGGGTTAGTGTAGGGTATCTCTTGAGTCAATCTCTTTGGAGATGTAAAAGAGATTAAACAAGCAAGCAAGAGAAGCAGAGATGGGGGAAGAGACATGCCAAGCCACATGAAGATCACCCAGAGCAGAAGCTCAAAGGAGACAAGGAGCTTCCTCCAGAGTGCACAGGGAAAGCACTCCCCTAGACCTGACACCCTGAATTTGCACTTCTAGCCTCCTAAACTGTGAAAAATTTCTGTGTGTTAAAGCCACCATTGGTGGTATTTCTGTTACAGCAGCACTAGATAACTAAGACAATTTGGTACTGAGAAGTGGGGATGCTAATACCTAAGATGTGGAAGTGGTTTTAGAATTGGGTAATGGGTGGAGGCTGGAAGAATTTTAAGATGCCTAATAGTAAAAGCCTAGATTCCCTTGAAGAGACTGTTGGTAGAATTATGGACGTCAAAGGCAACGCTGGTGAGGGCTCAGAAGGAAGTGAGGAGAGCTGTAGAGCAAGTCTCTATAGTCTTGAAGAACACGCAGGGTGCCAGCAACAAGATGTTGCTAGAAATGTGGACATTAAATGTGCTTCTGGTGAGGCTTTGAAAGAAAATGATGAACATGTGATTGGACAATGGAGGAAGGGCGATGCTTTTTATGCAGTGGCAAAGAACTTGTTTGAATTATGTTCAAATATTTGGTGGAAGATAGAACTTGTAAGTGATGAACTTGGATATTTGGCAAGCAAGATCTTGGATATTTCTAAGCAAAATCTTAAAGAGGCCGTGTGGTTTCTCCTTGCCTGTTATAGGGAAATGCAAGAGGAAGGAGATGGACTTAAAAATGAACTGTGCAAAATGAAAACAAAAAGATTTGGAAAGTTCTATGGTACAAACTAAGGACTTGTCCTAGAATGTTCACCAATTACTTGGCTATACAATCTTTTGTTAAAGAGATTAAGCTTGTGACTGATGGATCTAAGTAACTACCACAGCAGGAAACCCACCAGCTTAGACTGAAGGGGACAGAGAAAGAACCAAAGAAGAGAACGCTGGCTGCCTCTTGGAATTCTACAGGCAGGAAACAGGCCAAAGGAGCCACATCTGTTGTCCTCCAAGAAAAGAAACGGACCATCCCTGGAGCAACTGGGAGATCAGCTGAACTGTCGGAAGGAGCATGAGAAGCAGGCTGCCTCCGTTTCAAAGAGTGGAACCATGGCCTGCTGGGTTTCAAAGGATGGGGCCATGGCCTCCTAGGTTTCAAAGAGACAGATCTTCACTAACTCGGTTTCAGAGTGTGGGGCTGCCATTCACGAGTGCCAGGGTGATGGGGCTGCTGCCCAAAGCTGAGGGGGCAGGGCTGCCATGCCCAAGGGGCAGAAGAATGGGGCCAAGGGGGTGGAGTTGCCACTCAGATGGATTAAGAGAATGCGGCCACCCAAAGCTGAGGGAGCAGAGTTGCCATCTCAGTGGGCCCAGAAGGCAGGGCTGAAGCCAGGGCCAAGGGGCCTCTACCCAGAATACAGAGTGCGGCCAATACTCAGAGTCTGGAGGGTAAGGCCTTTGCCCAGATGGTCCCAAAGAACAGAGGATTATTTTCAAGCCTTGAGAGCTAATGTAAATTGTTCTGCTGGGTTTGGGACTTGCGTGGTGCCTGTTATCCCTTCTTTTCCTTCAATTTCTCCCATTTGTAATGGAAATGTCTATCTTGTGATGTTTACACCATTGTACTCTGGAAACATATGGCTTGTAGTCTAGATTTCACAGGTTCCCAGATGAAGAGGAATTCTTCCCCAGGATGGAATGCGCCTCAAGTCTCAGCCATATTTGCTTTAGATGATCCACAAGATGGGATTTTGGACTTGGAGTTGATTTAAGACTTTCGGGATGATGTGATGGGGTGAATGTGTTTTGCATGTAGCAAGGACATGAATTTCGGGGGGCTGTTATGGATTGAATTGTGTCCCCCCAAAGTGTATGTCAACTTGGCTAGGCCATGATTCCCGGTATTGTGTAATTGTCCATCACTTTGTCATCTGATGTGATTTTCTTATGTGTTGTAAATTCTACCTCTATGATGTTAATGAGGCAGGATTAGAGGCAGTTATGTTAATGATGCAGGACTCAATTTATAAGATTAGGTATCTTGAATCAATTTCTTTTGAGATATAAAAGAGAGAAGAGAGCAGAGAGACAGGGGGACCTCATACCACCAAGAAACAAGAGCCAGGAGAATAGTGCATACTTGGGACTCAGGGTCCCTGTGCTGAGAAGCTCCTTGACCAGGGAAGATTGATGACAAGGACCTGTCCCCAGAGCCGACAGAGAGAGAAAGCCTTCCCCTGGAGCTGGCACCCTGAATTCAGACTTCTAGCCTCCTAGACTGTGAGAGAATGAATTTCTCTTTGTTAAAGTCATCCACTTGTGGAATTTCTGTTATAGCAGCACTAGATAACTAAGACATGTACCAAAGTGTGGGATATTACTGATTGAATTGTGTCCCTCAAAAAATGTTTCTTGTAAATCCTAACCCCTATATCTGTGGTTATAATCCCTTTTGGGAAGGGGTTTTCTTTGTTATGTTAATAAGAAACAGTTAGCGTAGGGTATCTCTTAAGTCAATCTCTTTGGAGATATAAAAGAGATTAAACAAGCAAGCGAGAGAAGCAGAGATGGGAGAAGAGTGATACCAAGTCACATAGAGATCAACCAGGAGCAGAAGCTCAGAAGAGTACTAGGACCTTCCTCCAGGGCCAACAGAGAAAGAAAGCCTTCCCCTAGAGCCGGCACCCTGAATTTGAATTTCTAGCCTCCTAAACTGTGCAAAAATAAACTTCTGTTTGTTAAAGCCACCCATTTGTGGTATTTCTGTTATAGTAACAGTAGATAACTAAGACAAGTTCATACAACCTTTACAAATGAGGCAGGCTCGTGTGGGGTTCTAGGGATTCCGAGCTGTGCAGGGAAGGAGGGAAAGGGCTTCCAGCCAAAGGAACAAAAAAACAAAGTCACTGACATGGTCAATAGCATAATGTATTTGGGGAACAGAAGATACCTTAGTGTGGCTAGAACGAGGTAGGTGAGGGTGTGGCTGGGCTGGGGAGACTGATGGTTCTGAAGGCCAAGAATGGGAACTTTATCCAGCACATTCAGAAAACAATGATCACATCCTATTGCATACTCCACTCTTTGTAGCATTAAAAAAAAAAAAAATTATTGTGCTTTAGGTGAAAGTTTAAGAACAAATTAGTCTCTCATTCTGTAGTTGGTAGAGAAAATGTTCCATGACATTGGTTTCATTCCCCGAAAGTTGTCAGCACTCTACCCATTCCCGTCCTAGATTCCCCGCTTCCGTCCGCCCTGATTTTCTGCCCCTTCCTGTCTTCTTATCTTTGCTTTTGGACAAATGTTGCTCTTTTGATCTCATATAATTGATTGTTTTAAGGAGCACATTCTTCCTGGGTATTGTTTATTTTATGGGCCTGTCTATGTTTGGCTGAAGAATGGCCTCCGGGAATGGTGTCAGTTCCAGTTCAGAAGGTGTCTTGGGACCATAGTTTCGGGGTTCCTCCAGTATCTATCAGACCAGTAAGTCTAGTCTTTTATGAGAATTTGATTTTTTCTTCTGCAGTTTTTCTCCCGCTCTTTCCAGGGCCCTCTGTTTTGATCCCACTCAGAGCAGTCGGCAGTAGAAGCCGGGTACCATCTAATTTTCTGGTCTCAGGGTCATTGTCCTGGATTGAATTGCAGCCCCCAGAAATGTGTGTCAACTTGGCTAGGCCTTGATTCCTAGCATTGTGTGGATGTTCACCATTTTGTGATCTGATGTGGTTACCCTGCTGTTGTAAATCCTACCTCTATAATGTTAATGACGCAGGACTCAATCTACAGGATTAGGTTGTGTCAGGAGTTGATCTATTTTGAGATATAAAAGAGAGAATCGAGCAGAGAGACAGAGGGACCTCATACCACCAAGAAAGAGGCGCCAAGAGCAAAGCGTGTCCTTTGGTCCCTGCGCTGAGAAGGATGATGACAAGGACATTCTCTTACAGCCGACAGAGACAGAAAGCCTTCTCATGGAGCTGGCACCCTGAATTTGGCCTTCTAGCCTCCTAAACTGTGAGAGAATAAATTTCTGTTTGTTAACGACATCCATTTGTGGTATTTCTGTTATAGCAGCACTAGGCAACTAAGACAGAATTTGGTGCTGGAAGAGTGGGGTGCTGCTCTAACAGATACCTAAAATGTGGAAGTGGTTTTCAAAATGTGACTGGGTAGAAGCTGGAAGAGTTTTAAGATTGCCTCAAAGAGACTGCTATTGGAATTATGGACATCAAAGACAATTCTGGTGAGGACTCAGAAGGAAGTGAGGAGAACCCCTACCACCAGGGGGTCCAATCATCCCCATTGTAGTTAGGTGTTTCAATTCTGTTAGAGCAGTTCCCACTGTCAAATCTGACTTAATAAAATAGCTATCACAGCAGTCTTCAGGGATGCTGGGGCTTACTTCACAAATTTGTTCCTTACCGTTGTGGTAACAGGTGTGTCGTCCGGACACTCCATTTGTTGGTCTGTGGGTTTAACCTGATAAATCCACTCTAGCATGCCAATTTCCCTAAGCCTTTCAATACCTTCTTCTACAGTATACCAAGGTAGGTCTCTGTAGGTCTCTAATTCAACTTGATTTAGTGTAGGCCACTGTGTAATCCATGCTTCAGCAAACCAACCAAATAAACTATTAGATCCTTTCCTAACCTCTTGAGCTGAAACATTAAATGAAGAAATCTGTGCTTAGTGGGCCCATATCAATAAACTCAGACTGATCCATCTTTATGTTCCGTGCACCATTACCCCACCCCCTTAATAGCCATTCACACACATGTTCCCCAGGTTTCTGTTTGTACATATTAGAAAAGTCAAGCAGATCTTTTGGAGTGTAGCGTATCTTCTCCTGGGTCACACTTTGTATTTCACCTTTTGGGGCTTGCTGGGATTTAAGTCTAGTTATAGGTCTAGAAGCCAACATGGGTCGCAGGGATGTGTTTTAATAACATTCAGCATTGTCTTGTAAAGCATCTACCTTAGGTGATGCCATAGGCCATGACTCAAAGGCTTTTTAGACACAGCTAGGTTAATCTCATCAGTTAGGGGTGGAGGGGCTAATGGTTTTACTGGGGAGGGTGGCTTAGCAGACAAAGATGGAGTAATCTCTTCAGATGGAAGTGACAAGACTGGTTCTGTTGTCAGCAGTGATTCCATGGAAATTAGGGGCTCAGTGTCCCCAGTTTCCTGATTATCTGTCCATATGTCCCCATCCCAAGTTTCAGGGCCCCATTTCTTCCCAATCATGCCCTCACTTTAACTTCGGATACCACTCAATGTTGGGAATTCCATCAGTGTTGTAATTCAGCCACCCTTATGATAAGACTCTGGGTTTGGTTTTCAGCAGTATCAGCTCAGCTATTACAAGAAATAAAGCTTTCTTTCAAGACACAAGTGGAGACTTTGAGGTCATTTATGCAGCACTTGAGCTTTGACTCTGAAGCCCTGAGCTCATCCCTTTCTTTCACCAGTTTGTCTAGCAAAAGTAGGACCAACCAACCAGCTCCCTTCTACTTCTCATTATGACAAAATTGTAGAAAGGTATCAAACATGCAATCACCCAGAGCCTTGCCTTTTACCAATACCTGATCTATTGCTGGTGATAGTTTGTGTATTTCACTTGCCCCCTCATGCCATAGATTAGCAGTGCCTTCTTTAATACTGGAAGCAGAGTTATCAACATCTTTAAGACTAACCAGACTTAAAAACCAATTTAGAAAACTCATGCTTATAATTTTGTTTCTCTAGAATCACTCCTGGTACCAAATGTCTTAGGCTGGGTTTTCTAGAGAAACAAAACCAGTAAAGTGTAGAAATATATATATAGAGAGAGATTTATATTAAGGAAAGGGCTCATGTGGTTGTAGAGGCTGGAATATCCCAAGTCTGTGGGTCAGGCTGGAGGCTTCTCCTGATTCATGTAGCCACAGCAGCTGGTGAACCCAAGATCGGCAAGTCAGACAGCAGAGCTTTGGCTTACAGGCTATGAAGACTAACGAGTCCCAAGATCGGTTGTCAAGATGGCAGGTAAGCTGCTTGCTCAAGTCCTAAGAACTGGAGGTCAGATGAACAGGAGCCAGCTGCAGGATCCAGAGTGAGCAAAAGCCCACTAGCCTTGCCAGGAAGTCCACCTATATTGGATGCAGGCCACACCCCCAAGGAAACTCCCTTTCAGCTGATTGGCTACTCATAGCAGATCCCATCATGGAAGTGACCACATCATTATACGACTGCCAAAGTGCATCATAATGCCAAATCACTGAGAATCATGGTCCAGCCAAGTTGACACATAACCTTTACAATCACAACAACTAAGACAGTCATGTAGGCTGTGGTTCATGTGGTCCATAAGTCCTTTGGACTAATTGCTCCCTTGGGTCACTGGTTTCCTTAATTCTCCTTTGCTTGGACGCAAGAGACCAATAGTTTTATCTCAGATGGCCATTTGCAAGCTTAAGACTCCAGATGCTACTCACCAAAGTAGGATGCAGAACATTGTTTTTATGGACTGTGTTGTGCCAATTGACATAGATATCCCCGAGTCCTTCGTCTTCAAGCCTGGGAGCTTCATCTTGTGAGATGTTTGGTTATGACTAAGACGCTGCCTTGACTGTGGTCCTTGTGTGCTCAATTGTCTATATTAATATATAGGCAGCACCTACAGTCATGTATGTAGAAATATCCACCATCAAACCTCTATCTGCAGGTGGGAGTGTTCCCTTATATCCTCCCACACCTCTTGGCATATTTATCTCCCTAGGTAGTCATTCGTAATTTAGTGTTGACTCTATTGTTACAGGATTGTGCTATAGTATTTACCATTGTTGCCCTTTGCTCTTGTGTTCCTCTTAGTGTCCTCCCATGCCTTGGTCATGTTTTGCCGGCTACCCCCATATTGTGTATTGCCTTTGTCTTCACCAATATTAACACGTGTCTTCTACATTTCCTAATTCCCACCCCCCACCCCCGTCACCAACACATCCTTGGTAACCATCAAGGAAGTTTTTTGTTTTTCCTTGTGTAAACCTTTTCTTGTTTCTTTATAATACTGGTCTCATACAATACTTGTCCTTTCGTGATGGACTTATTTCACTCAGCATAACGTCCTCCAGATTCATCCATGCCGTGAGATGTTTCACAGATTCGTCATTCTTTATCATTGCATAGCATTCCATCGTGTACTACAGTTTGTTAATCCACTCATCTGTTGAAGGGCACTTAGGTTGTTCCCATCTTTTTGCTCTTGTGAAAAATGCTGCAATGAACATGGGTGTGCATATGTCTATTTATGTCACAGCTCTTATTTCTTTAGGGTATATACTTAAGAGTGGGATTGCTGGGTCGTATGGTATTTCTATTTCTGACTTTTTAAGGAAATGTCATACTGTTTTCCAAAGTGGTTGTACCATTTTCTTTGTAGCATTTTTTAGCAGCACGTTTCAGCACATTATCCTTGTCCACTATTTCAAATAAAGTTGCCAGCACAACTCTGTTAAAAATAAATAGCATTGCCAGCAATTGCTTGTGGGGGCGAGGGAGAGGAAGCAAGTTCTCCTTTCTCTAACAGGAAGTCAGTTATTGGGGGGAAACTATAAATGTCAGAACCTGCTGTCTTTCTCAGAGTTATTACGGTCAATGTGATACTGGCAAGGACGTTATGATCTGTGGCAGCAATCGACGCTGCTCAGTGGAAGATAAGTATAAACTAGGACTCAAGTCTACTAGCTGCCCGTTGAGTATACTGGAAACTTTTATTCTTAAAAAAACTAGGTTGAAAAATAATTGAAGGATTTAAAGATTTACTGACTCAAGCGTTAGTCACTGGGTGGTGACTAATACCAGGAAGAATTGCAGCAATTTTTAGACCAGTGAAAAAGACAGGGAGTCCTAAGAACAAAAGGCGTGTTCCAAAGAGGACTGAATTACTGTCAAAATAAAACCCTGTCTTGGCACATTTGGTTGGCGTCCATTGGCTGAATTCAGGAGCTCGGTATGATCAAGTTTCTAAAGCAGAATTTTATTATCAAATCCCACAGGGAAGGACAGTATAAGTGGCCTTCTGGGGCTGTTCTGGAATAATCCAGAGGCTCACACCTCGTCTGGCGCCTCACTGCCAGGAACTCAGTCTTTGTAGCAGTTTTAGCAGTGGATTTCAGCACATGATCATTTAAATGTCCATCATTTAAGATAAAGTTGACTGTTAACCATTGTCATTCCCAGACTGAAAGCAGGGCCCTGCCTCAGCCCTCCCTGAAGCCCCTGGCCTGCCTTTCCTACAGCCAGCCTGGCCCCACTGACCCTCATGGCAGGGCTCTCCCTAGCCCAGGCCACTGGGTAGCGGTGTGCACGTGGATTCTGGAAAGATGGTTCTTCTGGTAGATATTCCCAGAGGAGCAGCGGAGAGAGGTCTGAGGGGCTGCAGTGGGATGACCCCAAGAGGTAGGCCCTTGAAGTCCACCTCCCACTTCGGAAGCTCCAAGTGCAGTCAGCAGCTCCCTAGAGCCTACCCCCAGGCCTGCTCCACGCAAGGCTGGGAAGCCGCAGGCACTGGGTTTGAAAGGCCAGTCAGTTTAGTAAATGGCAGTGAGGGACAGAGGCTGGCCTTCCGCCCAGCATCCCAGCTCTTCTTGCAGGGAGTGAAAAGGCAACTCATGGAGAAGACATACGTCAGGAAACTCGGTAGCCCTGAGAAGGCTGACCTAGCCTGGAGTCTCCCTCTTCCCCGTTCTCCCCGGACCCCACCCAGTCCTCCAGTCTCTGCTTCACCATCCCCCGCCTCTAATTATGGGAGACCCACAACTTGGTCTGCCTGAAGCTCCTTAGTGGGCCCCAATGAAGCACCAAGTCCATCCGAAGAACCTACATGGCCGTCCGTGACCTGGTCCCACCTGGCCTCACCTGGCACCACGTGGAGCCACCAACCTGGCTGGCTGACTTTAGTACTGAAATATGTTAGGCTCTCCCTACTGCGGTGCCTTTGGTCTGTCGTTCCCTCAGCCTGGGGTGCCACCTGAATTGTCCCCTTGGGAATCTCATCTGTAGATTTAGAGCCACTAGCCATGGGTGGCCACAGAGCACATAAGCCGAGGCTGGTCTGAAAGGAGGTGCAGCACCCTTGTAAAATACACACTGCGTTTCCAAGACTTATGGGAAGGACGTGGTAAGATAGCTTCTTGATACTTTTTTATATCAATTACATGTTTATATGATAACATTTTGGGCATACTGGGTGAAACATTACTAAAATGAATTTCATCTGTTTCTTTCTACTTTTTTCAAAAGAATGTGGCTACTAGACAATTTGAGATCACAGCTGTGACTCGCATGTGAGGCTGCCATTGTGTTTCCAAGACAGCGTGAGTTTGCAGCCTGGTTTTGTCTCACTGTGCTCTCGTCCTGGGCCCCGGGCAGCAACAGTTGCCTTTCTCGTCTGTACCTCATCACTTGGCACTCCCTGGTGATGCCGCAGAGGCTCCCAGCACATTTATCAAAGGAGAGAGAAACTAGGATCCTTGGATTTTGTTACAGGTTGAGTTGTGTCCCCCCAAAAGATATGTTGTCCTAACCCCCGTACCGGTGAATGTGACCTTGTTTGGAAATAGGGTCTCTGAAGATGTTAACATGAGGTGGCACTAGAGTGAGGCACGGGTGGTTCAGTGGTAGGATTCTCGCCTTCCATGCTGGGGACCTGGGTTCAACCGCTGCCCGATGCACCTCATGTGTAGCCAGCGCCTGTCTGTCGGTGGAGGCTTGCATGTTGCTATGATGCTGAACAGGTTCCGGCAGAGCTTCCAGACTAAAACAGACTAGGAAGAAAGCCTGGGGATCTACTTCTGAAAGTCAGCCAAAGAAAACCCTGTGGATCACAACGGTCTGATCCACAACCCATCATGGAGATGGTCCAGGATGCAGCAGCATCAGTTCCACTGTCAGGAGTCACCATGAGCCAGGTGCCACCTCCACGACCGCTAACCACAACACAACACAGTAGAGTAACATCAGAACCAAACCAAACCGCTGCCATTGAGTCGATTCCGACTCACAGCGACCATATAGGACAGAGTAGAACTGCCCCACAGGGTTTCCGAGGAGCAGCTGGTGGATTTGAACGGCCGACCTTTTGGTTAGCAGCTGTGGCTCTTTTTTTAAAATTAATTAATTAATTGTTGTGCTTTAAGTGAAAAAGTTTACAATTCCAGTTAGTCTCTCATACAAAAATTGATACACACATTGTTATGTGACCCCGGTTGCTCTCCCTATACTGTGACAGCACCTTCCTCCTTTCCACCCCTGATTTCCTGTGTCCATTCAACCAGCTCCTGACCCTTTCTGCCTTCTCATCTCACCTCCAGACAGGAGCTGCCCATTCAGTTTCATGTATCCGCTTAAGCTAAGAAGCACACTCTTCATAAGTACCATTTTATGTCCCCACAGTCCAGTCTAATCTTTGTCGGAAGAGTTGGCCTCGGGAATGGTTTTAGTTTTGGGCTAACAGAGAGTCCGGGGGCCATGTCTTCCAGAGTCCCTCCAGTCTCAGTCAGACCCTTAAGTCTGGTCTTTTTACTAGAATTTGAGTTCTGCACCCCACTTTTCTCCTGCTCCATCAGGGACTCTGTTGTGTCCCGTCATGGTGGTCATTGGTGGTAGCCGGGCACCATCCAGTTCTTCTGGTCTCAGGCTGATGAAGCCTCTGGTTTATGTGGCCCTTTCTGTCTCTTGGGTTAATACTTTCCTTGTGTCCATGGTGTTCTTCATTCTCCTTTGCTCCAGGTGGGTTGGGGCCAATTGATGCATCTTAGATGGCCGCTCACTAGCTTTTAAGACCCCAGACTCCACTCACCAAAGTGGGATGCAGAACATTTTCTTAAAAAACTTTGTTATGCCAATTGACTTAGATGTCCCCTGAAACCATGGTCAGCAGCTGTAGCTCTTAACCACTGCTCCACCAGGGTTTCCTAGTAGAGTAGGTGGGTCCTAATCCTATGTGAGAGGTGTTCATATAAAGGAGAAGAGACACAGACAGATAGATGGACAGAGGGAAGACAGCTATATGAAGACAGAGGCAAAGACAGGAGTGATACTGCCACAAGCCCAGGAACACCTGGAGCCACGAGAATCTGGAAGAGAAGAATCTTCTCCTAGAGCCTTCAGAGATAGCATGGCCCTGCCAACACCGTGAATCTGGGCTAGGACTACAAGGGAATCAATTTCTGATTTTTATAAGCCACCCAGGCTGTGGTGCTTGGTTTCAGCAGCCCCAGGAATCCAATACAGCCTTGCCCCCCACCTTTCTTCGGAGTGCGGGTGTGTGTCAGGGAGCACGTTGGGGTTCCATGTGAGCGTGTGTGCCGTCCGAGGTCACCCAGGGTGGGAGTGGGGCATTCTCTTGCCTTGCAGGCAGCATCTCCTTCCCTACTTCCCCCAGCAGGTCTCTGGTTCCAGCAGATTCTGTAGGCGCCAAAAACAGATCTAAGTCCAGTTGCTTCTATGGATTCAGTGTTGTGTTTTTAAATGAAACTTTGGCTTGGCAGGCGGTTCATTTGTAGAAACATAGTATTTAGTTAGGGGTTTGGTAAGATAATAAAGTTTATTCCAGGTTTCTGTCGACTTGCTGTGCAAGACAGCCAAGTGCCTATTGCCTGATATGCAAAGCCTGGAATTTACTGACCTGTGAGTCATATATTCCAATAATACTGGAAGGACGTGGAGTCTCCGGGCAGCTCAAATGGTGAACGCACTTGGCTGCTGTCTTAGTTATCTAGTGCTGCTGTAACGGAAATACTGCAAGTGGGTGGCCTTAATGAACGGGAATTTATTCTCTCATGGTTTAGGAGGCTGGAAGTCCAAATTCAGGGCGTCAGCTCTAGGGTAAGGCTCTCTCTGTCTGCTCTGCGGGAAAATCCTTGTCTCAGCTTATCTGGCATTCTTCACGTGGCATCTGTCTTTCCCCTGCTTGGGCTTGCTTGCTTCCGTGCCTAATCTGCTTTTTATTAAAATTGTGCTTTAGATGAAGGTTTACAGAGCAAATTAATTTCTCCTTAAGCAATTAATACGCAAATTAAATGACATTGGTTGCCAACCCCACGACCTGGCAACATTCTCCCCTTCTCGACTTTGAGCTCCCTATTATTTCCTGTCCCCTCTTGCCTTCTTGTCCTTGCCCCTGGGCTGGTGTGCCCACTTATTCTCCTTTTGTTTTATGGGGCTGTCTGATCTTTGGCTGACCTAATCTGTTCTTTTTATATCTGCGAAGTAGTTAGGTTGAAAACACACTCTACACTGGTATGAACTCATTAACATAACAAAGAAAACCCTATTCCCAATGGGACTACATCCACAGGTATAAAACCCAAAACCAAACCCTTGCGGTTGAGTCGATTCTGATTTACCGACAGGGGTTAGGATTTACAACGCGTATTTTGGGGAGACATAATTCAATCCATAACAGCTGCTAACTGAAAGGTTGGTGGTTCGAGTCCACCCAGAGGCTCCTTGGAAGAAAGGCCTGGCAATCTACTGCTGAGAAATCAGTCATTGAAAACTGTATGGAGCACAGTTTTACTCTGACCACATGGGGTCACCATGAGTCATGACTGACTCAATGGCATCTGGGTTGGAAGTCTTAGGTAGATCCACAGCCTAGAGGCAGGAAGTAGATGATAATGTGGCCTGGGAAGAGATAGGGGCTTTGAGGAGATGATACCTAGGACATCATCCCTCCCGTGGTTTGCCGTGTCCACACCCCACACAGTACCTGCAGCTGCCTGTGAGCTCGGAGCCTAGCTCAGCGGCTTTAGCCAGGGGAGAACAGGCCCGTGGGATTTCCCAGGCACAGGAGCGAGCAGGGCTGTGCACTGCTGTGCAGAGCCTGGCTGTCCCCAGGACTCAGATCCAGGGGAAAACTGGTCTCTGCTGCCTGGGTTTGGTCCTGACACCTAGGGAGGGCAAATCATCCCCTCCTCCAGCTGAAAGTAGAGCTCCTCTGGAGGGTGCACAGCCTGCCGCCTTCCCTGTGATCCACAAGTGAACCTTGTGGTCAGGACCAGATGTGCTGGCCTGGCTTCTTGGATGGGATGAGAGTGTGGGCTGACTCCATTTCCCAGGGCGTCCTGATCCAAAACACATCCCATTGCAGCTGGTGGGCTATCAGCACACCCCTCCCCTCTTGTCCTGAGCCCATGTCAACATTCCCAGAACTGCTTAGCTAGGTGTGTCATATGGCACCTGACCAACCTCACTGCCATCTGTTCCTGGCGAGGAGGGAATGGGTCCTTCTCTTGTGACATGAGGGGGGAGTGCAGGCCATGCCCTGTGTCTCCGGCCGTGGGGAGTGACCTGCTGGCCGTGGGGGATAACGTCCACTACTGGAGCTGACCTTGCTCTGTCTCTGCTCTGTGTGAGTAAAGTGTGGTTTCATCCAATGCCTGTGTGTAAATCACATCTTTCTGGGTCACCTCGGACCGGGGACAGAAAGTACGGCTGGCACAGCAAGCTGGGTCGACGCCCTCTCTGTACCAGCTTCTTGAGAAAGCTGGCTAGCTGCGGCTGCGGTTGTCCCGGCAACCAACTCGTGAATCCAGACGTCCCTTGGCTCAGCACAGCCTGATGTGTGTGCAGAGGTCAGTCCTCCGCGATTCCCCACACTGGGCTCCCCATGACCGAGTGGAAAGGGAACGCGCCCTGCTGGGTCATCCCCAAGGCAATCAGAGAGTCCATCCAGTCAGCTGCAGGGTCAAGGTTAGACACACTCCTTAAAAATGCAATGTCGTAAGAAAAAAGTAACGGGAGGAGAGAATGTTCTACAATAAGAGAGTTTAGAGACAAAATCCCATGCAATGTGTGATCCTTGGTTACTTCTTGGTTTTCAAAAACCAGCTGTAAAATGGGTTTTGGGGACTGTGATGAATTCTGACAGCGTCCCTGAGTTGGGCCAAACTTGGCAGGTTAAGGGCACAGTTCCCACAAGACTGCCCTCACCTCAGGCCATCCTCACTTCTGACCAGCTGGCTACAAATTCTAGGGTTCCCACTATTCTCTCAGGTTCAACAATGCGCTAGAGTGATTCACAGAACTCAGGAAAGTGCTATGCTTCGATTACAGTTTTATTACAGCAAAAGGATACAAATCAGAACCAGCCACCAAAGAGAGACGCATAGGGCAAGGTCTGGGAGGGTCCCCAAAGTGGAGCTTCCGAGTTCTCTCCCCGTGGAGTCAGGATGCCTCAACCTCCCGACACACTGGTGTGTTGTCAATGGGGATGCCCACCGGAGCTTAGGTGTCCAGAGTTTTTATTAGAGTTTCATTACATAGGCCTGATGGAGTGAGTCATTGGTCATGTGACTGAACTCAATCTCCAGCCCCCTCTCCTCCCGGGAGGTCAGGCTGATTTCATGTGGCTCAAAGCTCCAACCCTCTTAAGTTTTTCTGGCATGGCCAGCCCCCATCCTGAGTCATCTTGTTAGCATAAACTCTCTAGGGGCCCACCCCGGGTCTCCACATTAGCCTAAACTATCAGGTGTGGTTTGAGGGGCCCCCATGCACAAAGACACTTCAACCACTTGGGAAATTCCAGCAACTGAGAGGTTACCTCCCAGGAACCAGGATGAAGGCCAGCCCAATTCTTTTTCACACATGGACAACAGAAGAAACTAGAACATGACCTCCTGTGAGAGAACATTGGGTATCTAATTTGGTTCAGTGTGATCATGGTGATGTGGTCACAGAGAAGAATGTCCTCTTTGACAACGCAGGCTGGATTGTTGGCGGACGAAATGCCAAGTCGTCTATAACTTAGAGTGTTTAGTCAAAAAGAACATATAAATGAAACAGGAAAATGTCAACAACAGTTCATTTGAGACGATGCGTGCTGGACTGTTTGTTCTATGTTCAGAAACGTAAACGCTGGGGCGGAGGGGTCTGGTGGGGCCGGGAGCCAGCAGCTGGCCCAGCCACTCTAATTTGGACCTTGCTGATACGCAGCAAGAGAAAACCACTTTGGCTTTGTGGTTTTCCAACTGGATTCAATTTAGTTCAACAAATATTTACTGAGGGCCAGTTTATGTTCACGGCTCATAAAATGGCATTAAACCCTTAGCCATTTAGCACTTCTCGTGTGTGTGTGTGTGTGTGTGTGTGTGTGTGTGTGTGAGAGAGAGAGAGACAGAGAGAGAGAGAGACAGAGAGAGAGAGAGAGAGAGAGGGAGAGAGGGAGAGAGAGAGAGAATCCCCTGGGGAGACTAGTGAAATGCAGGTCCTGCTTCAGTGAGTCTGAGATTCTGCATTTCCAACCAGCTCCTAGGGCATGCCCTGCGGCTGGTCCAGCACCACATTGTGGGAGTCAGTGCTTGGCGGAGGTGGGGAGGATGGGGGGTGTCTGCGTCATCTAGTGCTGCTACAACAGAAATACCACAAGTGGATGGTATTAACAAAGAGAAGTTTACTTCCTTACAGTAAAGTAGGCTAAAAGTCCAAATTCAGGACATCAGCTCCAGGGGAAGGCTTTCTCTCTCTGTCGGCCTTCTCATCAGTGTTCCCCTGGACTAGGAGCTTCTCTGGGCGGGGACCCGGGTCCAAAGGACACGCTCTGCTCCTGGCACTGCTTTCTTGGTGGTATGAGGTCCCCGTCTTTCTGCTCACTTCTCTCTTTTATATCTGAAGAGACTGCCTCATGACACAATCTAATCTTGTACACTGAGTCCTACCTTACTAACAAAACTGCCACCCATCCTCCCTCATTAACATCATAGAGGCAGGATTTACACATACAGGAAAATCACACAATATCGGGAATCACGGCCCAGCCAAACATACACACATTTTTTTGGGGGGCATAATTCAATCCATGACAGTGAGATAAGAGTGCGTAGCTACGGTGCATCTGGGCACCACGGTAAATGCCAAAAGGAAAATGTAAAAGCAAAACTATAAAACTTCGAAGAAACACCGGCATAAACCTTTGTGATCTTGGATGAAGCAGTGGTTTCTCAGATATGATACCAAAAGCACAAGCAAACAAAAAATTGTGGACTTCATCAAAGTTAGAAACTTTTGTGCTTCAGAGACATCATTGATAATGGGGAGACAACCCAGCAAATGGGGGATCTGTGTCTGTGTTGACTGCTGCCTCTCCAGCACCTCCAGCGGTACCCAGCACACAGTAGGTGCTCAGGAGGCACTTGCTGAATGATTTGTGTAGAGAATTCACTGTCAGCGCGTGGAGGGGAAAATGGCCATTTTACAACCCAAAGGCAGGTGGTTCCCGTCACACGCAGAGCTGTTTTCTGCCAGGACTTTTGTGAGTTCATATGCAGAAGGGCAGAGCCAGGGCTGAGCGTGTCATCAGGGGTGAGGGAGAGCTGAGTGGTACGTCCAGTGAGATGAGAATGTGGAATGGAGGGGCCACCACGGAGGAGCGCGCCCCGGAGCAGGGGAGCCAGTAGATGGCGGAAGGCTCACAGCTGTAGGCATGGGAACATGTGGGGGAAATTCCATGGTTTATTCTGAGAAATGACACGCGTCGTGTGATTTTAGATTTGTGGTGGCTGAGCGGTGTAACCCCTACCACGACTCCCTGTCATGGATTGAACTGTGTCCCCCCAAAATATCTGTCCACTTGGCTGGGTCATGATTCCCAGTATTGTATGACTGTGCGCCATTTTGTGATGTGATTTCCTTATGTGTTGTAAACTCTATCACCATGATGTAATAAGATGGATTAGCAGCAGTTATATTGATGAGGTCTACTAGGTAAGTGTCTTGAACCAATCCCTTTTGAGGTATAAAGGAAAGAAGCGAGCAGAGACACCTGAGAACCTGATTCCACCAAGAAAGCAGTGCTGGGAGCAGAGCACGTCCTTTGGACCTGAGGTTCCTGCGCTGAGATGCTCCCAGACCAAGGGAAGATCGATGGCACAGACCTTCCTCCAAAGCCTTGAATTTGGACTTGGAGCCTACTGGACTGTGAGAGAATAAACCTCTTTGTTAAAGCCATCCGCTTGTGGTATTTCTGTTATAGCAGCAGTAGATGACGAAGACCCTCCCCAAATCTTGGGAACAAGGTTCGCCTCCTGACGTTTGTAGTATCTTAGAAGAAGGTGGACAAAGGAGGGCGCTCTGTGCCCCAGTGCGAGTGGAGAAGGAATAAAGAGCACGAGTTCAGCAGCGGCAAGAATGCCTGGGACATCCGTGAGAACATAAACCTTCCTGGGATGTGCATTCACCATGGGGGAGTATTCTGAACTACAAGGTAGACAATGGAAAGCTCACAGTTGACACCTGGGTTCTATTTACAACAGCCCAGGACTGGCCGTTTGAATGTCCCTGGATAAATCATGGTACATCCGTGTAATGGAGCACTATATGGTCCTACCGTTGAGACCTGGGGCAAGGGCAGGACATGGACGGGGCGTAGGTCCTCCCACCTGTGTTTGTCATTTTATGGGTTAGGTGACCCTCTGTGGACTTGTTGGGGACTCAAATCACAACTGAAGACAAAGCTTCCTCAGGGAACACATGCCTCTGAGCCTGTAGATGGCACAATGCCTGGACTGTGTCTGACCAACAATGAGCACACTCACCACTGACACCCACTAGGCGAACAAACCGCCTGACTGGTGGCAGACTGGTGGGTGCTGCCCGACTGTGCCCTTAATGCGCGAGCTGAGGCTGCTTTCTGGGAGGGAGCTGGGGGTGCCCACAGGCCTGCAGAGCGGGCGCTTCAGACGTGGCACTGGGTACGTGTGCCATCTCACGACTGCTTCAACCAGGGGAGGCGCGGGGAGCAGACACCAGACAGAAGGACGGGCAGCTGAGGGATCTTGCTTCAGACAGTATGACAAATGCCACACCTCCTCGACCCTGCTGCATCTTCAGAGTCCCCAGAGGTGAGTTTTTATGCACACGGATGGTCCGACGGCAAAGACAGATTTGTTTTTAGTGGACTTGGCTTTGACAAGCACTGACAACCAGTGCAGATGCCGGCACAAACCGATTGAGAACAGTCCCGGTCCGTGGTCAGCGAAGTTCAGAGAAAACTCGGATAAAAGTACAAAGACGGACTCGGTTTGCTATTCTTTCCAACACTAACAACAGCTTCTGGATTTTCTTCATACTTCTCTTTGTGCTTTAAGTGTAGTAAAAGTTGAAAAGGATAAGAAATTGGTAAAGTCTGATGCCAGACCGTACAAAATTGAGCAGACCTATTCGGGTAGGGGAGGTTATCATGTTACAAAACACTATGATTTCAGATCACCAGCATGAACTTATTTCTTTTTTTTTGACTTTTATGTACCCTTGGCAATTTTACCGGGAGAATACCATGCAACAACAAACAGGAAAACTGGTACTCTAAGTACGTTTTCTTTACGCGCCCTATTTCTCATCGCGTGTGTAATCAGAACGAAAAAAAGAAAAATGCTTTTCTTCCTCTGTTGCCAAAATTCAGGCATTGATAAAATAAGTCACAGAAAATCTATTCAACTCACCCACAAAATGGAGTTAAGACATAGAGAAGGACAAATAGAATCGAAGACACGGTCATCCTTGATAAAAATTCACAGGCACAATTTTGCTAGGAGGTGTGTATTCATAGGACATTCCACTGGTACCTCAGAGAAGACAAATGATACAGAAATGCTATGCAGAGAAGCTCCTAACAGTCCAGAGAACAAACGTACCATTTTTACCCTAGAATGTCTTGCTAATCTTAACATTGTTGGGTTATACAGCACATTTGACTACATGATCCATCTTTAAAGCTGAAATAAAAATCATTAGAAAAATAATTGGACTAAGGATAAGGAAACATTTCTTCAAAACACAAAGTTAGAAATGTTTTCAAGGACTCAAATCTAATCTTTTCAGTACATCAGCTTTGGTTTTGAACATGACTTAAGGGTCGCACCAAATGCAGCACCCTGAAAACCACACAGCCACCACCTCGAGGTTAGGCTGTACAGGAGCCGTCTCCTCACAATCGACATTCAACAGCACGGTGGCCACTGCTTCTCTCTCAGGCAAAGACCAGAGCGAACACTTCTTCGTCTTACCCTGTCTCTGTCAGGAAGTCAACCCACCGGACACCAGCTAACTCACTGCCGTTGAGTCGATTCTGACTCCTAGCGACCCTACAGGGCAGAGCAGAACTACCCCATAGGGTTTCCGAGGAGCGGCTGGCGGATTTGAACTGCCGACCTTTTGGTTAGGAGCCGTAGCTCTCCACCACGGTGCCGGCCAGTTGGTCAGTATTCATCGGTGAAGCCCTACCCCTGATGAAGTCAATCAATGAGGCCCTACCACTCAACAGGGCTCCCTGTCGTCCACCGCTGAGGTACTGCTCAGGGCCCCTGTGGACCACCGGGGGAGTGGCAATGGGGAGGGGACTGGCCTGGGTTTGGCCTGTTGTGGGGAGGGTGGGGAGGCAGCTTGAATTTCCAGATCCCTGAGCGGAGAGCTGGCTGGGAAAGCAGGGAGCATTTGTGCCCTGGGCCCAGATTTACATCGAGCATTTTTTATCGCGCAAGCTGCTGAGAAACAGCGAGCCTTGGGCCTCAGGGACTTCCCTTAGTGACCCGAGCTGGGTTTGGAACCTGCCTCTTACTGATGTCTTTGGCCCAGGGTACAGACCATTTCCTTAAACGGACACATTCTCCAGTAAGTGCTGCTCTAAATTACCTTTCCATTTCACCAACCAGGGTCCGAGCACCTTCCCAGCCCTGATTCTTGTTATTAACTGAAAGTAGAAAAACCTGATAAAAATCCGTTAGTGCAAGCCTCGGTATTTTAGCTAAAAGGTAGTAGCTATAAACACATAAGTACTGACATAAAACTTTGAGGATAGAAAGTCAATATGCACAGAAAATTCTTACAGGCTGCCAACTTTCTGCGTTTCAGAGGAAGGCAGGTTTTCAGATGCTGTTGCATGTCTCAAGAGGGCTTCGTTTTAACCTAAGACAGGAAAGAGACTTTCGGGGATGCGGGTCTTTCAGGCCCTCGGTTCAGCTGCTTACATATCAAGGAGAAAGTGGACACCCTCCTTGAAGAACGAGTGAGCTCGGTGCAAGACCACTGCAAACCTCAGCAGAGGGGCTCGGCGCCCAGGACGCATGGTCCTTGTGGAGCCGAGGGGGGCGCTGGCCCTCCCAGTGAAGACACTGGGCGTGCCGTAGAGGTAGGAAAGCAGGGAGGGACGCACAGCAGAGGGGGAGGAGGACACACAGCCTGAAGACTGAGGCTCCCCCACATGACCCCCAGCTGATCACAAGTAAAAACTACGGTATTGCTGATTCACTAAGAAGAATCCTCCCAATCGGTCAACTGGCAGATGCCCACTGAGCACGAACAAAGCCCTCCGTGCTTTTTAAAAAGCAGCATTGTCAGACAGACTAAATACAGCCAGAAAACCGGCTGGCTCGGGGAACATGGAAAGGAGGGCCGAAGTTCCCCACACAGGGAGAGCTGGGCAGGAAATGACATTCCATACTTGAATTGTGCTAACAGCATCAGTTTATTGACAGTTATGGGCCTGTGCTCTCCTCAACTCCATTCACAGGCAGCAGTCACGGTAACCGCAGCCATGGTAACCGCAGCCACGGTAACCGCTGGAGGTGCCCACGCAGTGGAACGCTGGCGAGCTCAGTGCTGGTGGCAGAGATTCGACCCGGCCCTTCCCCGCCCCGGGGGCAGGGTGGAGCAATGGCGGGTGCCAGCTCACAGTCAGGCCCTTCCGTGTACAGTTTACGGGAAGTTATAAAACAATAAAAAAAGGACCCACATTTTAAAAGTTATAACTTACAGCATATTCTGTACAAAAGCAGTCTTGAAAAAGAAGTCCTGCTGTTCCATCAGAAGAAATCCATGGCGGTGGGTCTTCTCTTTGGAGGGGTGGCCAGCACCTTCTTGGGTGCCAGGGGAGTGTTGGAGGGAGAGCTCGTGGGGGTCTTCAGCACCCCATGGAGGGGCCTCTGCTCAGGGTTGAAGGCCACTCGGGATGGGCCTGTGGGACTCACCAAGATACTCTTGTCTGTCTTCTTGAATTCTGCCCCAGAGGGAAACAAGGCCCCACGTTAACCGGATGACCTCTCCGTCCAGCCTGCCCAGTGTGTCCCCCAGGGCTGGTTCTCCCATGGCAGTGACCCGTCACCACTCCCGCTCACTCCTGAGCACTTCGGGAAATGCAAGTGGGGGGCCACCCCACAGGAACCAGTTACTCCCCCAAAGGAATTGGCCCTGAGGGCCTAAAAGGTCTCAAGGCTCCTCCCTAACAGATTCTGTGGGGAGTCCTCAGTGGGGGCCCGTCCTGAAAGGACAAACTGTGAGGGGGAAGCATTTAAGGAACACGGACAATCAGTAAACCCCAGAATAAAGAGGCTGCAGGAGAAGTCTTTCCTCAGGGGGTCTGTCTCCCCGATCTTGTCCAGCTATAAAGACCAGGCCTCACTGGCCCAGGGTGGGGCTGAGCGTATCAGGTCCTTGCCAGATAGTACCTCTGCACACACACACGCACGCACGCACGCACGCACGCACGCACGCACGCACACACCCACCCATTTACTTGTGGTCCCTAAAAGCAGCCAGGTCTCAAAAGTTCGCCACACGCTTTAATCCCTCTTCTTCCCTCAGGCAGCAGGTAGTTGCTCTGAGCCAAGAGACAGCTACACCTGACAGACCGTTACCATCCCAGCCAGCCTCTCAGTGAGATGGCCTGAAGTAGTCTGGGAAGATGGCTTCTCACATCACCTTTACCAGCTCCCTCAAGAGATCCCCAGACACTCCTCACCCACCCGGACCCCCACTGAGAGCTCACTTCTGACTCAGGAGCCAGCAGGGGCTCGGAGCTCTGTGGCCTCAGACACCCAGAACTCCACAGCTGCCTGCCTGGTGGGTGGTGCCTGCCCTCCAGGGGCCTCCGAGACCCTCTGCCATGAGAAGAGCCTGTGCTCCCGATGGAACACCTCCTAATGCAAACCCCACACTCACCCGCAGTCGTGTTTCTGTTCAGCCCGAAGGTGACCTTCTTGGAGCTGGACGGGGTTTTGTTTAACTGCAGAAGAAAACAACAGGGGTGATACGGATATAACAGAGGTGGCTCTGATGGCTCGCTCTGTGGCCGCGCTGTCTGACTTAGATTCTCCCCGGAGAACACACAGGATACCTGTTACCCCGCAAAGAGCGCCGCGTCCAGTACTTGTCTACTAACCACACGCTCAGTGCAAGTGCCAACGGGCCCACTGTTGCCACAGCCGGATGCTGATCCCGCCTCCACAGGTCCCTCAGCACCAAGCGCTTTCCCAGGCACGCGGGAGCCCACAGCGACCCTGTGAGCCTGGTGGGACAAGGGCTGTCACCGTGCAGCCACCCGCTTCGTCACCAACCTCATGGTTCTCTACCCGTGCTCCCAGTGAGAACACAGCACACTCATGGTGTCTGAAGCCCTTGAAGAACAGGAAACGTTCCTCACTGAAAAACTGTCAGGATATGCTTTAATCACTCCTACACGCTTCGTCCCAGAGGGTTACGTTTTGACTGGGCCTCTGGAGACAAGTGCACCCCTCCCATGGCTCTGCCGCCCTGCCACGTCTCCTCGGCGGCACCTCCTCCTCTCCCAATCCATGCAGACAGGGCTCTCCAGGGCCCCCCTCTCTCTTCTCTAAGTTTTCTCCAGAAAGAGAGATTTCACCTCTTCCCACAGCATCCCTGTCAGGAATCTGCACCTCCACAGCCCATTCACTGTGGATCCTACAGGGGCAGCACCAGACTACCCAGAAACAGTCTCGACCAGACTGCACGGCTGAGAAGGGGGCCCCAGAGCCAGCCTGCATCTCCAGCAACGCTAGTGTGGCCCGGCACAGGGGACCTGACCCCTGAACAGGACCCAGAGGCCTCGGGGTCTGCCAAGAGTGCAGTGGTTTAGAAGAATTGGTGACGCCCAGACCAGCACCTAGGCCCCACTTGCTCGGTCCCTGGGCACGCCCTGTGAGGCGGAGCAGGGGCAGGCTCCAGTGTGCCACCTAGGTTTGCAGACGCCACTGAGCTGGGACGTACCTGGACGGTGGGGCTCAGAAAGGAGGCGCAAGCGGTGCTTTTAGCTTTCCTGAAGAACGAGGGCTTTGGTAAGAACGAGGTGTCAAACTTCACGAAGTCGTTTTCCGCCCTCAGCTTCTTCTTCAAGGGGCTGAATGTGCCGCCATTTCCCTATTGAGCAAGGGGTGAGGAGAGAGGTCACCTAACAGAGCCACCCCCGTCACACGCACACAGGGAGTGCAAACAGAGCCAAACCCAGGGTGAGACCCGGCCAGAGCTTAGACACCCCCTGCCTCGGGCTCCCCTTACCAGCACAGGGACCTGCTTGGCCTTGGCCTCCAACACTCCATTGTGCTCCACCGAGTGCAGCATCTCCTTCACCTTCTTCCTCTTTTTCAAGATGGTGGTCTTTGGGTTGGATGGGTCATAGAGGTTACAGAGGTCAAGGCTGCTGGGCACCACTTTCTTCTTCTTCAGTCTCATGCCCTGGGGCAGGGCAGGGTGGCCATCTTCTCCCTCCCCCGGGCTGGTCTGAGGGCTCTGCTTCCCCAGCAGAGGCCAGGCCAGCACAGACAGGCTGCTGCCATTGACCGGGAGGGCTCCGAGTTTCCGCTTCCTCTTCAGGACTTGGACGCCACCTGCTGGGGTACTGCGGGCGGCCGGCTCCTGAGCACAGTCACTGCTGGGGCCGCTTGGAGTCACGTCCTCTGAAGGTGGCACTGGTAATCCTGGGACCCCTTCCTGGACCCTCAGGCTCCTCTTCTTGGGCCGTTTCCTTTTGTTGCAAGGGGGGATGGCTGGGGGATGCTCCAAGCCACCCTCCTCCACAATGCTGGAGGTGGCTTCCTCTGCTCCCGTCTCAGCCACGCTTGGAACCTTCTGGTCTTTTCTCTGCCCTTCCTCTGGTTCGCTCCCGTTCTGGTCTGGGGACGTGGTTTTGTCCCCTGAGCCCAAATTTTCAAGCTGGAGATGGTTCTTCTTCTTTTTCCTTCTCTTCTTCTGAGTACTGCCTTCGTTTTCCTCCTCCTCCGTACGGAAGAACTTGCTTCCTAGAAAGACACAAAACCCAATAAACAAGCACCCTGAAGCCAAGGTGAGACGGTAAGGTCTTGCTGATGACCTTTTACCACCAGGAAAGCTTTGTCTTCCTGAATGGTGCACTTGAGCCCCCCCGTTTTCTCACCTGGTCCCATTTCTTCCCATGCACCACCGTGACTGGAAACCTTCCTCATGCCTACCTCAGCATAAACCGAACGGAAATAATATTTAGATAGCAACTGACTTTTAGGGCCAAAAGGGTTTCTTTCATCTAATATAAACTTACAGTAAAAACCAGATTCAGAGTAGTAATGAAATCACTGCTCCAAGGAGTCGTGTCTGTCTAGCAGTCCCTACACACTTACTCATCATTTTTTTCTTGAAAGACATCATTAAGGGTAAGAAGCTTTTAGCTTGGGGAGGCTGAACTGGGGGTGCTGCAGAAAATGGAGACACATCTGAAAAATACCTTTCCTTTCCAGCCACTGAAGAACTAAAGCTTTCCGCTCTGCACCTGATCTGTGAAGACCCTGGCTCCAGAGCTCTCCGGGACCTCACAGCCAGGCCTGGCCGCTGCCACTCCCAGCTTTGCAGCTCACCTTTCTCCTTTCCCAGATGGGTTTTCTCTGCAGGCTTACTTCCTTTGTTCTTATTCCTTCCTTGACCGACGGCATGGTCGTCTTCATCAGCAGAATTGTCCTCAGCAAAACCGGGCTGAGACACACTGCCTGCGAGACACCAGAGCACAGCTGGTCAGCTTTCTGAGACCTTCAGGACTCGGCCCCTGCGCCCTCACCCAGGCAAATCCTGAACCCCAATTTCTACCTCACTGCTCCTATACTCCACTATGTCTCCAACCCAAACCTGACAGCTGACGCAGGAATTACAGACATAAAAAGCCTCGTGGATTTCTCAACTGAGGAGGCAAGCGATTAAACATCACAGCCAAAGCAGGGTGTACGTGGCAACGGATCATTTTCTTGGTCAAAGGAATGACTAGGTTTACAGACGGCAGCTTCCCTTGGGAGGGATAACTGGTCATAAACAGCAAAATGCAAGGAACTCTGTGAGACCAAATCTCTTCTCTTCGTAAGGGATCAAGTCAGAACCTTCCTGAACGAATACGAATTCAGCATGTTGAAAGGCTGGTGAAAACCAACCCTGCATCACCCACAAACAAGAGGACTGTCTGCAGGCAGAGGCGGGTCTGGCTCAGCTGGGGGTCCCTGAGACGCTGAGGGGGAAGCTCCTGTACTACTTCAGGGGCTACTTCAGGGGCTCCCGCCTAAGGCTCAGCAGGGGTGACAGATGGCCTCTTCCTATCTAAGGGCCACCACTGCTTCCTAGACGGCTGCAAAACACGACTTTCAATCCTGGTTCTCAGTATTCGTGTAAATGTCCTCGAGGGGCCCGTACTCACGTAGAACACCACGGATTATAATCTGCTGCTTTCCTTACCTTCAGAAAGGTCTTGGAATCTGAAAAATGGAAAAACAGACAAAAGTTTGTAACGACAGGCGACACTGAGCTTCCGTGGAAAAATGTGGGAACGGTTAACGGCGGTGGTTAAACAACACGATGAACATACTTAACTCACTGGACTGAACACGTGAAGACTTTAGAAACGGCAAATGTTTTGTTGCCTATGTATTTACCATAATCAAAATAATACATTTAAAAGAAAGTTTACAGTTAAAAAAATCAACTGATGACTAGACGAAGGGTGTGCTACGGGAGCTATATGTCAACAAAGCTGTTTTTTAAAAAGAAAATGATAAAAAAGTTGATAAAGAAATCCGACCTCCACAAACACACACGTTAACTTTTAACACAGTCTTTGCGTGTTTGTCAATTCCCTTTGCTTTTCTTCCAGGAGGGGAAGTGAGAGAAGAGACTTCATTCAAGAAAGCAAAGGCAGAAACTGAAAGATGAAACTGCCCTCAATTATCGTCAAGATCATCAGCGACATGCTGATCGAAAGGCTCTGTCCTCACACACCCAGATATAACTGAGGAAATTCATTTTCCCCCGATCTGCTTCTTAAGGAAGAAATGGTTTAGACTGCTATTTTAAGACTTACATTCAGTTCTCCTCCCTCACTTACCACGTGGAGAAAGCCAAGCAGTGTTTTGCTCATACATACCTTGGGTGCATGAGAACAAAAACCAAGGACACAGAGGCTGAGTCGCGTGGTGGTGAAGCGCGTGGATTCTAGAGCAGCGCATGGTGGGGAGGGGAGCGGAGGGCTCCAGCCCCGCCCTTTAATAGTTGTGATCTTGGGCAGGTTAGTTACTTTCCCTGTACCCCAGTTAACCTACCTACAGAACGGTGCAAATTACGGACACCGTGAAATGATTTAATGTATGTCGAATGCTCAGAACAGGGCCTGGCTCATATAAACAAGGTGATCACTCTTAGTGTTTAGCAGCCATAGAGCACAACACGCCACAGGGCTCTGCGGCAAAGTCATGGGAATATGGTCATGACATCAACAAGGACTATGAATTCACCACACGTTCGACACAGCCATGTAGGAAGGTGGGGTAGAGAGGTCAAGGAACTAAATCCTTACTGATCTCAACAGCACACCAACAGCCACCACCCTGACGGTACATTTACACGGCTACTTTCCCATCTGTCCGTTCTAAATGTCATGCTGAGGCAGCTAAAAGCGCTGAGTGCGGCTGCGTTTGAAGACTGAAACTCGAGGCTGGGGGGTGGCTGCTTTCCACTAAACCTTTCAGTTTATCTGCATACGTTACATTGCTACGAATAAAAACATTAAAGGACAAAGAAAAAGGGTAAGCCCAGTGAGAGCTAATCCTACTAACCAACCAACCCACCAACCTGTGGCCATTGAGTTCATTCTGACTCCTGGCGACCCTACAGGACACAGCAGAACTGCCCCGTAGGGTTTTCGAGGAGTGGCTGGTGGATTCGAACTGCCGACCTATCGGTTAGCAGCCGAGCTCTTAATCACTGCGCCACCAGTCCCTGGGATAAATGAAAGGACTGGACTCAAATGTGTACGATGAGATGAAACCCTCTTATCCAATCACTTACTTTTTGATTAGTTTAGAGAGACACTTCCTGTTGAAGGGAGGGATGTTTTTTCTGTTGGTTATTTCCAGCAGCCGATCAGCAACAGCCTTATAGTCAAACTATGTAAAAAGAAAAATAAAACATAAATCTGTAGCAAAGCATCACTGCTTGACTAGGCCACTTATAGATCATATACACCGTAACAGACAATCTTCAGCCCAGCATCCGGGAAGCACTCAGCAACAGAACAGCCTAAACTCACGCGTGTGATACCTAGTAACCGTAAATGTAAGCTGCATCTTTCAAAGGTTCACGTTTTCTTCATTTCTGGGAGAATCTGGGTGTACTTCTTTTTTAGTTTAATCTAAAATTTCAATTTGAATCTGGTAGCACAGCAAACTTTCTTCTATTTGAAGACTATCACTGAAGCTGTCTTTGTTGTATGGAATTGGGCAGATCTTGGGGATTAAAACTGAGGACTGACAACTTTGCAAATTCCATCATATTTGACTTTTTTTGTCTCAAATGAGCTCATTAGGAGGAAGGTGACATTTTCCAGTGACTGAAGGGATTAAAAGGAACTTTAGCATCAAGCTTACGGTTGAATTAGCTTTGACACCACTACCCACTCGGCTGGGCCAATCCACAGCACTCTACGGCCCACGAACAGCACCACCACCACCGACCTGGAGCAGTGGCTCAGGGTCTTCACAGGCGCCCCCGCTGTCTCTCTCGCTGTCACCGCTGATGCCATCGTTTGCGTGATGTTTGTCCAGGGCTATCAAAACACATCCAAAGACAAAATTCTTCGTATTAAAGGACTTCACACAGCAAGGACCACTCCAAAGGAGCCACTACCTAACGAAGTGTCTTTCCTGAAAAAGTGCTTTTCTTGACAGAGGAAAAATCTACAAATATACTTGTAATTTCCCAAAGGTATTCTGGTTGTTCATTCCCCGGAACCGAGGATGGGTTTGGAGAAGCCACACACGTGCCTCTGCTACCCTCGTGGCCTGCAACTTTCAGAGCTAACCCGCAGACTTCCCGGCCCCCTCCAGGGTTCCTCCACCCCACACGTCGTCCTGTCAACACGGAGGTGAACGGGAAGTGCTAGAGTTTACGGACTTGGCCAGTGAGTCAGGGCACACACTGTCCTTGACTGTGACAAGGGGGAGAACGAATTTAGGAGTCTGTTCCTGGTTTCAGATAAAAGTTTGGGACCTTAGTAAAAGCTTATTAAAGCAGAATACTAACGTTTCACATACTACCTCCAAACAAACAAAAAATCCATTGCCATCAAGCTGATTCCAACTCACAAAGACCCTACAAGACAGAGTAGAATTGCCCACAGAGTTGCCAAGGCTGTAAGCTTTCCGGAAACAGACTGCCATGTCTTTCTCCCATGAAGTGGCTGGTGAGTTTGAGCGGCCAACCTTTTGGTTAGCCACTGAGTGCTTCACCACTGTGCCACCTGTGCTCCTCGTGGCTGCTTCAGGAAATGCAGTAAGTTTATATGAACCTGACTTTTAGCATTTAAAAAAACAATTCCAAGAGTGTCAGTAGCGGAGGAAGGAGGGGACAAAATCCGTGAGTCAGAGCTCCCGACTTTTCTCCCATCTGTGCTGCTCTTGTGACTTGTGAGCTCACTCATGGAGTGGCTCCAAGGCTGGCCTGGAGGAGACGGAGCAGGGTCTACCCTAGCAGGCTCTCAACAAGCGTCTGATGAAGAAACTGGGAGATCTTTGGACCTGCAAATGGGAAACAGTGAGAGGTCTCTGATTCAGACCGACAAACATGTGGCAAGCAGGAGGGGCCCAGAGACTGCTCCCAGGACTGCACAGAATTCGCTCAATGCCATTTCGTTGACTCTGCCACCTACACTGCATCTAAAATCAGAATTATTTCTTTTTTCTTTTAAAGACTTGTGTGTTTTCTGATTAAAAATTAACATATGATCATTGTGGAAAATTCAGAAAAGTACAAAGAGAATTCACCCATAATTTTACCACCCAGGGCTAACTACTAACATTTTGGTATATATTTTTCCAGATCTTCTTTTTTAGACACATACAAATGTTTAAAACAAATCAGGCTCCTCCTACATAATGTTGTATCCTGCCTTTTTCTTTTTCCTTCAATTTTATTAAATTTCCCTGGGTCGTTAGTTTTTGAAATCTCTGCTCTAGCCTGGCTGTACGATATTTTGAAGTGTGGTATCCTCTAACTTAGCCTTACAACTGATGCTAGCACCGAGATGCTGCAAATCGCTGACAGAGCTTCGAGGGGCTGTAGTTGCAAGCAAGTCCCAGTGGATATTTAAACACCCAAAGACAAAGAGCTGAAGGAAGTCGTGAGATCATCCGAGAGCTACAGAAGCAGGTGGTGTCCGCTTGGAGTGTAACTATCAATCTCAGGTCTTCCCTAGAGGGCACTCGTACAGGTTCAAGTCCACATCAGGATACTTAAAACACACCAACCCCCCGGCCCCCCAAACCAACAGCAATAGCAACAACAAAATCCCTGGAGGGAAGCCCCGAGGCCCTGAGAGACACAGAAGCGTGTGGGTCACAGTGTAACTCGACTCAGGCCCCCAGAAGACCCTGCCACGGGCACAGGAGTCTCCCTACTCCTCCGCTTTTCACCTTGGGGGAGGCAGCGCCCCAAGGCAGAGCCATCTTCTGTGAATTCTAGGTTGTTTTCAGTGACACCCCACCAAATGTATTAAAAGCATCGCTGCGTTTGACGAGGATTTTACCCGGGAAAAATATGACCTTTCAAGGAAATTCTCGTACCTGTCTTCTTTCTGCTGATTGTTTCTCTCCATGACATCTCATTCTCAGAGATCTCTTCTTCAGAGAGCTTGCTGTCACCCACTCTGGTTCTCTGCTCCTCCACCATCTCTTCAGGTACAAAAGGAGACTGAGCCACCATGACTCCAAAAACACCCCTCGCGATCGTCTGGACTACTGTGTGGCTGAAGAGGGAAGCACAGCACACAGAAGGGGGTTAAGAAAAGTGGCCCGGTGTCTGGGGTCTTAAAAGCTTGTGAGCGGCCATCTAAGATGCTTCAATTGATCCCAACCCACCTGGAGCAAGGGAGAATGAAGAACACCAAAGTCACAAGGAAAGTAGTAGCCCAAGAGACAGAAAGGGCCACATAAACCAGAGACTCCGTCAGCCTGAGACCAGAAGAACTAGATGGTGCCTGGCTACCACCAATGACCGCCCTGACAGAGAACACAACAGAGTCCCTGATGGAGCAGGAGAAAAATGTGGTGCAGAACTCAATTTCTAGTAAAAAGACCAGACTTAATGGTCTGAGACTGGAGGAACCCAGAAAGAAAGAGTGGCCCCCAGACTCTCTTGTCAACTCAGCACTAAAACCATTCCCGAGGCCAACTCTTCAGACAAAGATTAGACTGGACTATGGGACATAAAATGATACTTATGAGACTAAATGGGCAGCTCCTGTCCGGAGGAGAGACAAGAAGGCAGAGAGGGTCAGGAGCTGATTGAGAAGGCAGAGAGGATCAGGAGCTGGTTGAACGGACACAGGAAATCAGGGGTGGAAAGGAGGAGTGTGCTGTCACAGTATGGGGAGAGCAATTAGGGTCACATAACAACACATGTATAAATTTTTGTATAAGAGACTAACTTGGATTATAAACTTTCACTCAAAGTATAACAAAAAAATAAAATAAAAAGAAAAGTCAAGTGGCCTGGGCTGTGGTGTTTTGAGGAGCGCTGAGGGAAGAGGAGCGGAGAGCGCCACTGCACTTCCCATTAGGCCACTGGTCTGACTGAGCATCACATGAGCAAGCAGCTGTGCCCCCAAGCACGATGCGCTTGCTCACCACCTGTGGCCACCAGAAGCCAACAGCGAGCTGCTGACGGGGCCAGGCGGATGGCAGACAGGGCTCTGTGTGTGCAAGAACCAAAGAGGACCGTGAGGGCCTGGCTCCCGGAACCACTGGGGCCAAACCCAGAAGAGCCCATTCCTTTCTGAAAGCCTCAGATATTGTGCTCGTGGAGTTAAGAACGTGGTCACGCTTAGCTTTGGATAACCACTGCAGTCTCTCGCGTCAAGCCCCACATGGAAAACAACGGTTGCTTTTCCACAGCTATGTACCAAACGAGGCAGTAAAAACCCACATGCGAAGCACTTACTCCTTAGTCTTGGCAGCAATTTTGCAGAACGGATCAATAAACTTGAGATTCTGATCGGCCAGAAGCTGTAATTTAGAAACAAAATGGGAAAGAAAAAGTGAGGGAAAAGAAAAAAGCTTTTTATTCTTTCTGGCACGTCCTCGAAAAAGGAACCGTTTGCACTTCCACACAGGTGGGATCAGACTGAGTAACGCCTCTCTCACACGGTCCAGAATGCCCTCTGCATGCTGACCCACAGACACTCAGAGCCCTGCTCCAAAACCTCGCAGCACTTCCAGACACCCAGCTACCCTAGCACAGTAACCCAAGGAAGCCTGCCCAGTTCAGACAGCGTTATTATATGATTTCAATGCACATACGCCTTACTTTATGGAGACATTCTATGGGGATATTATCTGGAAGTATAAGACAAAAGAGTTCTTTCTCTCATATTAACACCTATACTCTTTACATAAAAAAATACACGTTCACCGCAGAACACTTGTGAAAAAATAAGTGTAAATCATAACCCCAAATTCAGATAAAAATAATATAAATGCTTTCCTTCCAGCTGTATGTGTATTCACATATGAATCTATACTTTAAAAGAAGATCATACCATTTACACAACTTTGCCTACTGCCTTTTTTCCTACTGCTTTAAAAAGACTCAATCCACCATGAGCATTTCCCCATGCTATCAAATTCTTTACTGGATTGTGCAGGCTGCTTCCAGGCCTGCTTTATAAATAAGACTACAATGTACATCACTGGTCTCTGTCCACGTGTCTTACTAGCACACTCCTAGAAGGGGAATGACTGGGCCAAAAGATTAAAAAGGAAAAAAAAAAAAAAACAAATACTAGGTGCTGTCAACTCACGGCCACCCCATATGTCAGAGCAGAACTGCTCCGTAGGGTATTCGATGGCTGAATTTTCAGATGTAGCTTGCCAGGCCTTTCTTCTGAGTTGCCCGGAGTGGACTTAGGGTTAGCAGCTGAGTGCATTAACCATTTCACCACCCAGGGACTCTAGGCCGAATCAATTGCTGCTGCTGCTGTCACCAGTCATGCGGAGTGCTGACAAAGAGCATTTTATTAACAACCCATCTGGACCTTCACCAGAGAGCCACCCCAACTCCTGTTCAGGTCAGTAACGGCCTCGCTGCACGGCTAGCAGGATGTCTCACGTTCTCTCACCTCTTTCCCTCCCACCTTGGACAGCTCCTCCAGGTAAATGTCAATGAAGTGGAACTTCACGCCCTTCGGACACTGACTCTCAGGATGCAGGATCTCCTTCATTAAGACGTCTAGAAACGGCTTAATTTGGCTGAGGAAAAAACACACGCGGGCTGTCAGCCTCAGCACGTCAGTGTTTCTCTCTTCTCCACGAGAAACTGGTCCCATTCAGTCTTGCGCCTGCACTGCGTGACCAACGAACACGGAACAGTCACAGGTGCAAGGCTAACCGCCATGGAGGCCGGGTGAGCCCCTGCAACTACTGCCCTGAGATAATCTTTAAACCCTGCACCAAAAATATCCCCAGTGTCTTCTTAAAACCCAACGATAGTTTAGCTGAACTAGAAAAGTCGCCCTTAAGCATTATGCTTTTTCAAGGTCTATCTCTATGGGATCAAACTGACAACAGCAACTCGAAAGATCAGACAGGAAACGTAGGGGCGAGTGAGTTTATGTCAATGGGGGTGAACAACCCAGAAGAGGAGGGTGAGAATGGCTGCCCAGCACGCAGAATGTAAATCAGTGTCACTGCACTGTCTACGCAGAAACGGTTTAATGTGCTGCTGCGTACAGTCTCAACAAAAATAAATTATATTAAAAAAAAAAAAGCAAGGCTAACAACGTTTTCCAAGGAAGAAAAGTAATCACTAAATCAGTATAAAATGCCAGCTGTTACCTGTACCTCACTACCTGATGTCTCTACTGGGTTTCACGTTCCTTACAGGCAAAGATGGGTTTTGTTTCTCACGGCACTCAACTGTGGTGGGCCTAGATCAGGGCACTAATGTTAGCTGATTAACTGACAAACCCTCTGTTGCCCTAAAAGTTTTAAGGCTACCAAATGCTAACGCGAAGTTTACTAACCGTTCCTCCCAGCTATTTCGCTTCAGCACTTCAAAAGACTGCCTTAGGACCAGACGGATTAGCTGTAAATAAAGGACTTTTGTTACAGAAGGAAAAGAAAAATCACAGCAGCTTAGTGGAAGCAGGAGAACAAGGCAACTGGTGTAGTCTGAGTCCCAGGAGGGGGAAACTATCCCCAATAATCACATGGAACTTCTAGAGCAATAATGGTAACTACTGACTCCCAGGAGCCCTGGTGGCACACTGGTTAAAGCGCTTGGCTGCTAACTGAGAGGTAGGCAGTATGAACCCACCAGCTGCTCCATGGGAGAAAGATGTGGCAGTCTGCTTCCATAAAGATTACAGCCTTGGAAACCCTAGGCGGCAGTTCTACTCTGTCCTTAGAGGATTGCTATCCGTTGGAATTGACTCGATGGCACTGGGTTTGGTGTTTTTGGTTTAATGACCCCCAAGTCCACTCCTACAACAGCCGAGGAACCAAAACAGAAAGCCTTGAGGTATCCCTGTGAGCACGTACCGTTCCTCCTGCACGGAACCTGCTCTGCTTCAGAAGTGAACCTTTCTATCGTCTCTAAAACACTGAAAAAGTCTTTTTTCCACACGGGCCTTTGAAGTGAATTTGGATAAAACGCCACTCCGATCTTACCGTGTGGTACTTGTCCAGGCGCAGCCTGTCGATCCCCTTCCACTCACGATTCATGGTTTGCCAAAAGGTCTGAATGAACAGGTGCTCTGCAGGGACAAAAGTCTTTGAGTGCTCGGTTTTCACACGTTACCATACAGCAAGAAAATAATGAAGAGAGAGAAACTATTAATGAATCTTGGGCATCTAGAAACTTTGGCCAGTAAGTAAATATGCTCAACAATTTCTTTTACATTTAAATAAAAGCATATTATTACAACAACAGGACGTCAGTTATCATCTTCATGTGCAGTTAGAATGCTCTGTGGAGGGTTTTTCTTTATCCACTGCTAAGCCATGTTTCCAGTCAAATCAAAAGATTTTCTGATCCACCGCGCCTACACCTAATAATCCATCCAAAATGGTGAACTGTGATGAACACTTATATGCCCCACATAGAATCTCAGCTGTTTGTCTGACGGGAGGCATCAGCTGGGTGAGCTACAGAACAAAACATTCTGTTTATCTCCTCTGAGCCAGGAAACTAGCGCCTTTTCATCCAAAACATTTTTCTGTTCGATTTTTTACTGGTTTACTTCTTTTTAGCTATCTGCAAACTTATACCATATTCTAGGTGTAAAAATTTGTTCATCACTACTCAGCTGAAACCCTGCTAAAATTCAGAGAACCCCTGAAAGTTATTAAAACCATCGGGATGGTTTTGTTCTGAGGAGTAGAACAAACAAATTCTGCAGGCTTTTTCTTCCTTTGTTACGTACTCAAGCCTGAACGTCTCAGAAATACCTTAATTCATTTCCCTTTGCTGATTCTTTTTGGTAAAGAGAAGGCATTTTACAGCTTTACTAATGACGTCCATACAAGGCTCTAACCTTGGGGAGGATAACCCAGCATCCTGAGTTACTGCGAACACTGGCGTATGTACACGCAACCGCAAAGGGGGTGAAACAACTGAGAATTCTGAGGCTCTGGAGGAATTTATTTCTTAAAACAATTTTCTACAAATCTTGGAGATGTCAAGTATGAGACTTCACAAGACACTCCTCCGCCCTTGTGCCAAGTCCACATTGGAGTTTATCCTGCTTTGTAACAGGAAACAGCTTGTCGCTTGCCGTCTGTCTACACACTGTCAAACGCTAGGTTCCTCACATTACGTTAGCACACTGGAAGACTGCCACTTGGTGGGTGGGAGAGACACAGTACTGAGCAGGTTTCCTAGGAAGTTACCAAATCTGATGACCAAGGAAGTTTTGAAAGCCACGAAAAAGCCAGGACTTACGCGCCTCTGAGTTGTTAACAACATGGACGAGCTGGGATATCGTGTTTGCTAGCTCCTCCTGCAGGGGTGGGTGGGGGAAAACACTGGGATTACTTAGGTGCAATGCTGAGATGACAGCGCCGTGGCCTGCGTCCTCTTGCACCTGCTGGCGGGAAACCTGTCCCTCCTTTTTCCATGTCACTTCCATTAAGAAATGAGTAATGGGGGTGTGAACTAATTAAATGTGAAACGCCCAATGTCGACGAACTACTCTGTCAACTCCATTCGCCTCTGAGAGTTCTTCAAGCTGCATGTTAAAAAAGCATCTCTAGCTCTCAGTTCAAATGCTCCTTGCTTTAAAATACACTAGCACTTAAATTGAGATTCTAATCCAATCCCCCAAATAACCTGAGCCCCAGAAGACAAAAGGCTGACTCGACAGTGGCTGGACACTGGGGATTCTCGTCCCACAAGACTAAACCCACGGCCTGTCCAGCGCTAGACGGGACTGCTAGGGCAGCTGGGAAGAAGAGGTTACAGGGTCTTTCGAGGTGCTCTGTCCTGCGCAAGGCTGTAATAGGAAAAACCCGGCCTGCTGAGACGGCAGGACTCACCTGCGGGGAGAATTCGGGGCTTGAGTTCTGCTGTGGGGAGAGTCCAATAGAAGAACTCTCGTTGTGAGGTTACATCAGAAAAGAAGGACCCTCAGAGGTAGTACCGGCATTTCACCTAGCCTGAAATTTCCCTTACCCATTTTATAGGAACTCCCCAGACTTCAAAATGATGTTCCCTTCATCTATTTCCTTCCTCCACTAAAGCTGTCAGTTTGTTACTTTCGAATGTAATTTAAAAATATTTTGCCCTGCCGTCCTACTCAAAATATGTTTAGTGGAGCAGAAGCAATAAACACAGCCATGGGACTGCATGGCTTGGGGGTGCCAAGGCTGTGCATCAGAAAAGCGGAATCTCCCCATGAACTCTTACGCACCACAAGTGTTCACGTGGTGTCCCCCAGGCCGACCCTCTACTTCCACAAAGGCAGGTCAGCTTGCATGCAGCCAAATCAAGCTGTCTTAACACCATGAAAAGCACTTTCTTCCACGGTTGAGGTGGTGGGCTCGGCAGGCTCAGGAAACGGGGCACAGCGCACACACACATTTTAGTCCATACGTCAGGTCTCCACAGAGCTGAGTCAGAAGCAGCATTGGCTGCGAGGGCCTGGCTGCTCCCTTTACAAAGAAGCCAGCAAGGTGGCTGCCTTGCCCCTGGTTACCTGGTTAAGCTGTGGCAGAGGTGGTGAGGCTGGAGCCCTGGCCTCCCCGTCCCAGGATCTTAGACCAGCACTCTTCTGTGCTATTTTTGACCACAAACAATAAACTTAAATGAAGATGAAACAGAAACTTCAAAATAAGTAACAGAAACACCCACCATGGGGGCTATAAAATTGGGATGGAGAAATAACGAATCTATACTTTATGCATATCTTCCACTCCCTGAAGAGATAATTAACCTCAACACTCTGACACTGCTCCTTTCCTTTCGATACGGACAAGAGGTGAGAAGATCAGTCACCTACTTGCTTAGGTACGTTAGGGGACTGAAGGGGCCCTGGGAGTGCAGTGGTTAAGCACTTGGCTGCTAACCCACAGGCTGGCGGTTTGAACCTACCAGCCGCTCCGTGGGAGAAAGAACCTGGCGATCTGCTTCCGTGAACATTACAGCCTAGGAAACACTATGGGGCAGTTCTACTCTGCCCTCCAGGGTCGCTATAAGATGAAGTGGACTCGGCAGTACCCAACAACAGATGAGGGGACTGACAGCGTTACAAAAGGATCGAATCTCTTTCATCCATCCACGCCAAAAGTGCAGTCACTTGACAAAGAGAATTGCATATTACCTGTAGGAGGGGTTCATCTTGCACCCACATGCAATAAAAGAGTCCTTTCCAGATTTTCAAAAGTTCTTCTTGGCTGAAGCCTCCTAGGGAACAAAACACCACAACACCTAGTTTTAAAGTCTACGTATTTCCTTCCGCAAGTTTAGAATTGCCACGTAAGCAGTAAAAATAATACCACATACATTTCGATTCTCTCCCCTCTGCAAGCGCTTTTTTTTTTAATCTGGAAGTATGCAAAGCGGACACCTGAGAATGACAACAGCTTTACCAGCCCTGGGGCAGGAGGCTGGTGGCAGTGTCCTCATTATCTCAGCCATGTCAGGATGCAGACACCATTGCAACAGTAAAAAATTAACGCACAAACCGGTCATTTATAAAGTTAGTTCCCCTTCAAGTGGCCCTCCCTGCTTAAACTAGCATCTCACCCACGTACCAACATTTTCATTGGTCTTGTGAAATAAAACAGCACGTCCTACAAGAGATGCGGGCGTTCAGCCAGTTGAAGGGGGTGTGAAGAATCGGCCCCTTGAGTTGCTGGCAAAAGCCTTGGCAAGGCAACCAGGCGACTGGCAAAGCCCCTCCTGAGCAGCAGAGCCAGCCAATCACAGCAAGTCGATCAGTATCAGTTTACAGGAGACACAGGTGGCAGAGGAACACGCTAAATGAGACTAGGGATGCAATCCACAGGCCCTAAATGGGGGAGGATTCTGCAGGACAGACAACCCAGACCCTCCAACAAATACGCTGCACAGGGCAAAAAAAAAAAAGGCGATAGGAACTGATGAGTCTGAGAGTCTCAGGAGACAGTATCCAAAGGTGATGCTGGGTCTTGTTTGGCTTCTGATTTATTGTTAACATTTATGAGACAACTGGGAAAACGCAACAAATTGAGTATTTCATGACTTCAAGGAATTTCTTAAAAAGTGTGATAGTGGTATGTAATGTTAAAAAAAAAAAAAAGTCCTTATCTTTCAGAGCTACCCAGTGAAGCAAGTGAAGAAGTGAGTGGGTGGGATTTGCTCAGAATAAGCCAGTGGAAAGGGGGAAGACGCAGATTAGAAACTAGAAAAATGGGCCCAATACTGATAAACGCTAAAGCCGAGTCATGAGTGTACTTTTTATAATTTCAAGTTTCAATAAAAAGGTAAAAAAAGACAGTATGAAATTACCACAGTGGGGCCACAGGCCCTGCTCTTTTCATTTTAAAAGGCTCCCCATAAAGGAAACTAGAAGGGCATAAACAGCGATGAACTCAGAAGCGACAGAGGATTTATACTGCATGAGGCTTGAGTTCTGGGCACTTGTGGTGTTGGCTGAGCTGCTGCATGTACTGTCACCCCTGTCGGGTATTCTGTGTCGGGGGGGTGGGGGAGACAGTGGTCTGGGCAAGCTCACCTCAGGTGGAGGGGAGGCCTATCCATGGCAGCGGGATTGGTTCAGGAATGGACCCATGATCCCTCCCATGGATGAAGATGGTTTTGCTCAGACTTTTGAGAGCCTCAGCTCTCTCACTAGACTGGAAGGGAAGATGAAGGGCACAGAGTCTCAGCTCTCACCAGACTGGAAAGGAAGATGAAGGGCACAGAGTCTCAGCTCTCAGTAGACTGGAAGGGAAGATGAAGTGCAGAGCTTTGCCAAGCCACCTGGCCACTTGAGGGTGGGCCTGCATGAGGATGGAGAAAAACTGGGTTCTGGCTCATCGGCTGAGCTTCTGCACGAAGCCATGCCTCAGCTGTTCCCATCAAAACTAGTATGGCTTGGAGAGTCTCACGAGTTGTAACTGAAAGAGTTCTAACCAAAAAAAATTTGTACTATCAATTAAAAAAAAACTGTATATAGATATATACAAATATATATATACAAAAATATATACGTACAATCAAGAATTTGGCTTGTTCACTGCCTCCTGAATCTCAGTCCCCTCCCCAGAAGAACCACTGTTGTCTGAGGGATGTGGATCTTTCTAGACCCTTTTCTATGCATTTATACACGCTGACGTGATGTGAGGGATGCCCGAAATGCATATTTGTGTGTGTGTGTGTCACCTAAATGGCATTGTATTCTATTACTGTGCATCCTGGCCTTTTTCACTTAAAAACAGTACACTGTTGTTGCATGTCGTTGATTCTATTCCAACTCATAGTGACCTTACAGGACAGAGTAGAACTGCTCCGTAGGGTTTCCAACGGTATAATCTTTATGGAAGCAGACTGCCACATCTTTCTCCCACGGAGTGGCTGGTGGGGTTGAAATGCTGACCTTTCGGTTAGCAGCCGAGCACTTTAACCACTGGGCCACCAGGGCTCCTTAAAAAAAAAAAAAAAAAAGTACAGTGTATATTTATTTGCAGATGGCTCTTGTAAGTGCACCGATACATGAAACCGACTGTAAGTGGCGACACATACCCACTGTCTCTGGATCACCCATGAACCGTACAGGCAAAGGTATAATGTGTGTGCTACACTGAGACTTTGATCAGGGGAAACTAGATTTGGACAAAGTGACAGGGTGACCCTAGTCCCTAGACAGCACGCAGGAAAGAGATTTAGCTGCAAACACATATTCCAGCTGTCTCATCTCTATGGGAGGCAGCAAAGTACCGCGAAATAAGCCCGTGTTTGACCCCTAGCTGTACAGTCTTAAAAAACTGACAATGAACCTGGGGCCTCCGTTTCCTACTGCAATACATGTAACGGCCGTGGCCAGGGTAAATAAGAGCACGTGTGAGATGCACTTTGTAAGAGTAAAAGCACTGTTCACTTGGTGGATGTTAGTATAATGATTGTCTCAGTTTCTCTATCTGCGTTCTAGTGAAGCTTTTTTCTTTGAAAACATCTGCTTTTAATGCCTGTGTAATAATCACTTGTTTTCAACCAGGAATTTAGTTGGTAAAAAAAAAAAAGGTGCCAATTTTTGAAGCATTTAAAACAAAACAGAGAAATGCTCATTATTTAATACCTTTCAGAACTCAGAAAAGGGGAGCACCTGGAGTGGTCTCATGCCAGGGGCCCTTTAGCCTGCCTTTTCTTCTCGGGGCCAGAACGCTACGTTTCTGACGATACGGATTTAGTTATTTCAAAATGAATGACGTGAATGTGAAAATGAGACGTGGGCGGAGTAAACAACAGAAAGCTTTGAAATGAGAAAACCCAATAGTCTCATCGTGAAATGAGCACAGAAGCCATTTCAAAGGAAGGTGATTTTTTTTTTATTGTTGTAGTTTAAGTGGAAGTTCACATTTCAAGTTATTCTCTCATAAAAAACTTATACATACATTGTGTGTGACCCTACTTGCTTTCCCCGTACTGTGACAGCGCACTCCTCCTTTCCACCCGATTTCCCGTGTCCGTTCAACCAGCTCCTGACCCTCTTGGCCTTCTCATCTCACCTCTAGACAGAAGCTGCCCGTTTAGTCCCATGTATCTACTTGAGCTAAGAAGCACACTCTTCCCGAGTATCATTTTATGTCCCACAGTCTAGTCGAATCTTTGTCTGAAGAGTTGGCCTCAGAAATTGTTTTGGCTCTGGGCTGACAGAGAATCCAGGGGCCATGCTTTCCAGGGTTCCTCCAGTCTCAGTCAGACCATTAAGTCTGGTCTTTTTACTAGAATTTGAGTTCTGCACCCCACCTTTCTGCTGCTCCATCAGGGACTCTCTGCTGTGTTCCCTGTCAGGAGGGTCATTGGTGGCAACCGGGCACCATCTAGTTCTTCTGGTCTCAGGCTGATGCAGTCTCTGGTTTATGTGGCCCTTTCTGTCTCTTGGGCTACTACTTTCCTTGTGTCTTTGGTGTTCTTCATTCTCCTTTACTCCAGGTGGTTGGGACCAATTGATGCATCTTAGATGGACACATGCAAGCTTAAGACCCCAGATGCCACTTACCAAAGCAGGATGCAGAACATTTTCTTAATAAACTTTATTATGCCAATTGACCTAGATGTCTCCTGAAAGCATGGTCCCCAGATCATGGGGGTGATGTTTGATACTCTAGCCCACCCTACTGTCGTGACAGCCACCATTCCTGTGTACCAGCCCATTGATAATCCTAACCCTATCTGCATGAGAAACACTTATTCCTCCATCAGCTCCACTGAGTTCAGGACACCATCCATTTTAGGATGCACTGTCACCCTGTGTGCCACCAAAAAGAAAGCAATGATGCAAGTAAAACCATCACAAGGCCGGCGGTGAGACATGTCCGATTTTAAGAGATGTTAAATGTAAAAAAAAAAAAAAAGAGAGAGAGGGAAAAAAAGTTGCAGAATCGATAGAACAAGCAGGGATTTCCGTCTGTTTGTTCACAGCTGTATCCTCAATACCGAGAAGACTGGACATAACAGCACACAGTAGATGCCCCATAAATGTTTGCCCAATATATGAATGAACAGGTCTGGGCAAGAGGACCTTAAATCAAGGACAGTGATCATCCCACGACTGAATGCTCAACATGAATAGTGAAAGCACCAGAGCAACATCAGTTGCTTGAAGCTGAATAAAGAATCCTGCTGATGGACCCACCCACTGCCGTTGAGTCGATTCCGACTCATAGCGACCCTGTAGGACAGAAGAGAACTGCCTCAGAGTTTCCAAGGAGTGCCTAGTAGGCTCGAACTGCCGACCTTTCGGTTAGCAGCGGTAGCACTCAACCACTACGCCACCAGGGTTTCCTACGGATGGACAGCTACGTGATTACCAAGAGTGAAACTTCAGATTTCCTTTATCACACCCAGAACAACACACAAGAACTGAGTTTGCCAAGAAGATACAAATGCCAGGTCAATCCACTTCCAAACTTGTGTTTCTATTGTAATGGCAGCTACAGCCATTGAAAACCCTGGAGAGTGCAGTTCTACTCTGAAACACATGGGGTCGCCATGAGTTGGAATGGACTCAGTAGCAACTGGTAGCTGGGGCAGAGACCTTTGTGCTCCTGTCTCATTATCACTGTGACCATGACATTCACTAGGCAGAGTTATTCTCTGAAGGCCAGCATATCTACTGCGGATATGGAGGTGAACAGCAAGTAACACATGCAATTCTAGGCGGGATGGGCACCTACTTGGCTGGACACTAGGCAGTGGGTCCAATCCAACCGGCCTCGTGCCCCTGCATCACTTTAGCATCTGGCAGACCCTGGGCCTCGTCACGAAAGGGATCTGAGCAACAGGTTGTTTCTGGCCAACTACTCAGACCCATTCCTTAGCCCCACACGCTGCTCTTGTGCACGGTCAGGCCCTTCTACAGCTGGACTTGCTCTGACTTCCAGCTGAGAAAACAGCGGGATGCTTACAGCATTTTGTGGGGGAAGGAATGACACATTAACAGCTAATTAAGAAGCAGTACAGCTAAGTGCTACGAGAGAGGCACACTGCAGAATTCAGAATCATAAGGAGTGTGGTGCGCTGATGAGGGGAGGCTTTGGGAAGAGTGATACTGAACTGAACGCTGGGAGCAGAAAGGGGGTGAGATTCTCTGCTGAACAAACAGGAGAAGCAAGAGTGGAGGTGTGTTGTTGACGGAGCAGGAAGCAGTTAGGCGGGAGCTGAGGGGACACTCTGAGTTTCAAGAAAGATGATGTGATCAGATTTGTTTTAGGAAGACTGCCATATGGGCTGGTTTGTGCAGGACAGGTTCAAAGGTTACACAAATGGAGATAAAGAGATCAGTTAAGAAATAAGCAGGTATGTTAGCCCTGATAAGATAAAGAGAGTCTATGGTTCAGGGAAGGCAGTCCTGGTGGTGCAGTGGTTAAACACTCGACTGCTAACCAGGTTAGCGGTTTGAACCCACCATTCACTCTGTGAGAGAAAGATGTGGCAGTCTGCTTCCATAAAGATTTGCAGCTTTGGAAACCTTATGGGCCAGTTCTAGTTAGTCCTACAGGGTCGCTGAGTCAGAATTGACTTGATGGCAATGGGTTTCTTTTGGTTTATGATGAAGGGTGGAGGAATTCAGGAGGAGAAATAAGTAGAACCAAGAGATACTGGATGTGGGGTGAGACTGGGGGTGGGTGAGGCAGAGAGAGCAGTCCAGGATAACACCATGTGTCCAGCTCCGGAGTATGAGAGGATGGTGGGAACCCGTCACTAAAATAAGATAGCACAGAAGGCGGAGGAGGAGAAGCGGCAGAAGAGAACAGGTTTTGGGGAAAGAAAAATGAGTCAGTTTTGAGCATTCTGAGCCTGAGAGACATCCAGGTGCCAGGCATGCAAGTCCTGTCTCAGCTCAAATTAGGAAAAGGTCTGGATTGAGGAAAATTCAGGATGCAGGAACCACCAGTGTATATGGGATACCTGAAACCACAAGATTAGTGAAATCTCTCAGCGAGCACCCTAAGGGAATTGAAGTCAGGAGTTTCAGTCTTCACTCCCCTTTCTATCTACCACACCTTCCATAAAATTCTACTTTTTTTCTGGTTCATCTTATTTCTCTTCAAAAGAAAAGAAAAGAAACTAAGCATGTCAGTGAAGGAACAGATACTACCTATTTCTTTCAAGCAGATCCTAAAAGCATTACTAGCAGCAGTAAATGGGAAACTTTATTTTCGTACAACATAAAATCTCTACTGCACATTGTAGTTTCCACTCCAGGGTTTACAGGAGCATACTTCGTAATCAGGTAAATGAAATCCTCCAATGGCACCCCGTGCAATTAAAATCCAAACTACAAAGCCCGGTGTGATATGGCCACTGCTACCATTTCCAACTTCATCCTATAACACCTTCACCCTCCTTACTTACTCTTCTTTCCACCGACTGATCCACTGTTCGTAGGCAGTGGCGTTAAGGGCAGGCTCAGGTCTTCCCTGCCTCTCTGCATGGCTGGCTTCCTGTCTTTTTTCAGGTCTCAGAACATCACGCCTCAGGCGCCTTCCTGGAACAGCCTGTGCAGAGGAGCTCCCTCCCTCCCTTTTTTCTATCACATTACCTGATTTCCGTTTCCTTCTTATACCAAGTTCTATTTGTTTTTTTCCCCTCTAGCTTCCTATTAGAAATTCTTTGCAGATAGGGATTGTCTGTCTCCTCTTCTGTACCTTCCGCCCCTAAACGTGTTGGTCAAACGAAGGCAAGAATCAATGAAGGGAACAGCAGAATAAACCTGGCCGAGTTTAGTGATTCCAAGTGCAGGCTCCGTAATCAGATCTGGGTCTCATCTTCGCTTCCGCGCTTACTGAGTGTGGCTTTCAGAAAGTTACTTAACCCTTCTCCGCCCCAGTTTCCTCAACTGTAAAATGGGACTACACACAGTAAGTAAACGGCCACCACAGTGCCGGACACCGAAGCACGCGACGGATGTAACGAATCATTGCACATAACTGAAATCGAAGTACCGTTCCCTCTCCCTTGCCCGCGTGCCTGCCAACACCACCCCCGAGCCTTTCCCCAAGGGCTGCGCCTCGCCCAGCGGGAGGCCCCGCGCCTCCCGGCCGCCGGAGCCAGCTCCGGCCCGCCATGTGCGCGGCGCGCTGACCGCCGGCGCCCACCTGTCTCCCTCTGGGTCTTCACGCTGATGTACTGGCGCAACTTCTTCACCGCCCGGTCCCGGATCCCCTTCTCGTTGGACGCCAGCCGCTGGGCAAACTGGATCTCGGCCGGCTGCATGGCAGGGGCCATCGCGCCTGCTGGAGCATCCCCGGCCGCTCAGAGACGGTCCCCTACGCCACCCGCCGCAGCCACCGCGGTGCCACCCGGAACGCGACTGCGCAGAAGGCGGAAGCGGCCCGGGCTGGCGGCCGGCTCGCGGCGTGTGCGGCCGGTGCGCAGGTTGATGATGTCACAAAGGCGTGGCCGCGGACTCGCAGCGCGTTGTGGTAGCGAGCCAGTGCGGCGGAAGCCCTGGCTGCGGCGCCGAGTCGCTCAGCTGGGATTGGGTCATCCTTTTGCGCCTTTACGTCTTCGCGGTCTTTGGTTGCCAAAACTCAAAACGCACTCAGGACTGTTGACGGCGTGGTTAGCCAGGGTTGGTCTTGGCTAGGCAGAGCCGGATGGCTATTTTTAAGTGGTCTAGAATCTTTAAGCCCACTTAACAAAAACCCCGCCAGATCAGCAGCTCCCCAGGATCTACACGACACCGTGGAGCCGAGTTTTTAATTGTGTTGAACTCCTCGGGCCATACTAGGTAGAGTTGAGATTGGCAAAGATGCGCCGCACCTGGGGATTTAACGGGATATTCGGCCAAACATCCCCGGAGGGGCGGCTCTTTGATTCCCCGGGCAGAAACTGCGCTGTTCTCGCAAGTGTAGGGGTTTCCTTGAGCAAACGGATTCGTTCTTTATCGCAGCTCGCGTCAGGCCTGGAAAACATCCACACATTTACACGATTTATGAAAAATGTTGGCTTCTTGCTAACATCAGAGAAGGAGGGAATGCATCTTAGTTGTGTTATAACTTTGGGTACATTTTAAAACCATATTTTGTGAATTCAGTATAGGGCAAGTTAATGGACTAGGTGACCTCAAAATTTATGATCATCTTAGTTATTTCACTTATTTGGCTGAAATAATTTCTCTAGGTAACGGACTCCTGGTGGCACAGCGGTTAAAAGCTATGGCTGTAAGCCAAAAGGTCGCTATGAGTCGGACTCGAAGGCAACAGGTTTTATTTTATTTTTTTTTAATTAGGGTGGCGTAGTGGTTAAGAGCTCGGCTGCTAACCAAAAGGTCGGCAGTTTGAATCTACTAGCTGCTCCTTGGAGCCCCTATGGGGCCGTTCTACTCTGCCCTGTAGGGTCACTATGACTCGGAATCCATGCAACGGGTTTGGTTTTTAAAATTTTTTTTTTTTTTTTGGTTTTGTCATGGGTAGACTTCTGGAAGAGTCCAATTGTCAGAAAGATTAAACCCTAAATATAGAAGAGTTTAGAAAGCAGGAACGCAGGCAGTTTGCAGCGCGGGTAGTTTTCTAGAAACACGGTTCCCGTTTGAACGCAGCCGCCCTTTGCCCAGCATTCCTCGCTAGCGATTGGATTTCTGTTACTTGACATTTACACCTGCGTCTCACTTCTGCTTTGCAGTTCTCGAGATTAAAACCTCGGTTGAGGCGGAAACAGTCGAAGCGGGTTCTCACTGAGGCCACCTCTTGGGCCTTGGGCCGAGCCGTGCTCCGCAAATGTGACCACGTTTGAGCCTCGCGGCTGTCCGTACCTGACCCTCCGCCGAGCACGTTCCCGCGCTTTCCAGCGCAAGGAGGCAGAGGGCGCCGCGCAGGCGCAGGAGCGAGCGGGAGCTACAATGGGCGAAGCTACCAACCCTGAGGAGGCCTGCCGGGTCAGTGATGGACTCGGGCTCCGCGCGTCCCACCTGTCGCCGTGTGCTCCCATGTACCATAGCACAGCCTCCCCGACCTCAGAAACGACTCGTCGTCGCGTGGTCGTGGAGGTCTGGCGACTTCTCCAGCTAGACGTCTCCACAGACGGCACGGATCGACCGGGGGGACGGGGGGACGCGGGCGTGCCGTGACTGTCCAGTGAGGCCCTGGAGGTCTCCGCCTCCCAGACGAACACGAGTGCAAGTCTTGGTGGGGGGTAGGGGGTGGGAACCAGGAGATTGGGGGCGAGAGGTTGAATAAAGTGAAGATGGAGTTGGGAGAGTGAACCGAATGAGTATTCTCTTTGTGCCACCTGGAAGCCCAGTTCTCATCTGAAGGCCCTGGTCTCTTGTTTCAGAGTTTAGTGTAAGGTTTAGAGAGCATCCGGTCTTCGTGGGGTGCTTCCATTGCACGTGGTGAGGACAAAGTGCTTGGACTTTGGCTCCAAAGAGGAATCAAACCTTGGCTCCGCCCCTTAGTAAGGACGCATTAGAGAAGATGTTCTTTGGAAAAGATTGTGAGCAATTAAAACGAAGCGTGTTGACTTGCTACATTGCTACCTGTGCCCTCTGTGCCTCAGTTTCCTGCTGGACAACCTAGACAGGTTGTGGTGAATGTTAAATGAGATGACCAGCAAAGGGCTTGGTGCCCCTAGGAGGAACCCAGTAAAGGTGATTTCCTTTGTTCTGATTAACTGGGTTCTGAAGTGCTAAGAAAAAGTTGTGGCGTTTCCTTTGGCTTTCAGGACTAGGGCTCTTGCGTGCACTACTTTTCCCCCCATTTCTGGCTCCCATCTTGAAGGTTTGGGCTTCAGCTCTCAAAACGCAGTATACATATGTAGCAAAGGACACGTTAGAAAAGACGTTCTTTCGAGACAATTGTGAACAATTAAAAGGAAGCAAGTTGATTTGGGTGACTGATTTTAGTTATATGAAGAGAAAATAATCTTAAGGTCTGCTTGTTCTTTTAGCACGTGGGAACAAAGGAAGAATTTGTTAAAGTCAGAAAGAAGGACCTGGAACGGCTGACAACTGAAGTGATGCAAATACGGGACTTCTTACCCAGAATACTAAATGGGGAGGTACTGGAAAGCTTCCAGAAGTTAAAGATTGTAGAAGAAAGTGAGTCTTACTCCATTTTTAGCAGCCATTGGTGGTGGCATCAATTGGTTCCAGCAGCTATAGTACCATTTTACATAAATAATTATAAAATAATTGTAAACAGATTTTAACATACTATTATAGGCTGTGTAATTATGTGTAAGTCAGATAATACAGAAAAAAGGGAGGTGCCCTTAAATGAGTAACTTAGATGTACATGAGTTGGTTTTGGAGGAAGGGTTCCCAGCTTCCTGGAGTATCTTTTGCCAGCTTCTCTTTTTCTTCACCTCTGTTACTTGGCAGAAGAATTTTATACTTTCGATAATTGAATAGCTCTACCCTAAAAATCTAACCTTTACTTGTGTAAGTTAAAGGTCTTGCCATATAGAAACCTTTCTTGGAGTTGAATGTCTGTAGAGACAGCTGGGCATGTCTTCACTTGTGTCTAGGTTGATGGATGGGTCCATCTCTAGCCCTGATTTAAGGTCAGGCTAGGTAGGACTTGTCCATTCAGACGTTTGCAATTTGAGCTAAGCCATTATGTCAGATATCAGCCTAGGAGCCAATTCAAGTTCCTGGAGATACTCCAGGACTGATTCAGCACTTGCCTAATTGCACTGAATTAATCACCCTTCAGTGATGAAGGCTAATTCACCGCCCTGCATCTGACTGTTAGCCATGGCTGTGTGGCCTCTAGAAAATGTGCATTTAGGGGCCCAGTTAGTGGTTTAGCACTAGTCCAGACAAGAAGATACCCTGACTCAAGAATACAGATTTCTGGTTTATGCAAATACCCCTCGGCAATGGGGCAAACACAGCCACTTAGAAGAGAAATGCTCACTGTCACTGCAGCACCATGGCCTGTTCATGTTCTCTTTGAAGTCCAGAGAGCCAGACTCCCCTTCTGTGCCCCGTGATGTGCTCTGGGAGGCAGGCCCCTGCAGACTATGCCTCTGGTTTCCGTGTTGGTTGGCTGGCTGCCAGCCACTTGGGCTCACAGTGGAGGCATCAGTGGGAGGAGAGAGGTTGGGGTATTTCCTCCTGCTCCTTTCCTGCTGTGCTGCTCTTCTCTGGTGGCAGCTGCAACCCTCCACAGCTGTGTCTCCTACCTCGTGGCTGCCTCCACAGTCCCTTCTCTCTTGGGCTCCAGTGAAACTTTTCTCCCTTCATTCCTTCAGCTGTTGCTTATCCCTGGGTGCCTCACCATCCCTTGTGGGTTCTTTGCCCCGTTCTCACCTCTGTAGTCCTTTCATTAAGATCTCTTTACATCTGGGTTGATTTCTGGTTCTCTTTGGGACCTCAGCTGATGTGCTCCGGTCGTTGGTTCCCATGTAGCTCCAGGGCTTCTTAGGTCCCTAGTTGTAATTCCACACTCATCCAGCCACCTTCTGAGAGTACTTTGTCGTTCCACATGCGTTTGCCCTCAGGGAAGGAAAGTGCTGACCACTGAGCATGAACAAGTCAGCCTGCTGGTTGGTTGTATTTCTCACTGTAAACAAATAAACTGGCATTCTGGAAAATACACCAGGGTCTCAGGACTTTCTTGTTGTTAGTTGCTGTTGCGTCAACTCTGGCTCGTGGGAACCTGTGTACAACAGAACGAAACATTGTCTGGTTGTGTGCAGTCCTCATGATCGTTGCTGTGTTTGAGTCTGCTGTTGAAACTATTGTGGCATTCCACCTTATTGAAGATTTCATTGGCCGTCAGCTTTACCAAACATGATATCCTTCTCTAGTGATCGATCTTTCCTGATAACGTGTTTAAAGTAAGCAAGTCAAAGTCTCACCATTCTTGCTTCAAAGGAGCATTCTGTTTGTATTTCGTCTAAGACTGATTTGTTGATTATTCTGGCAGTCCACGGTGTATTCAGTATGCTTTGCCAACACCACAGCTGAAACACATCAGTTCTTCTGTCTTCCTTCCCATCGTCCAGTGAAGTTAGCTAATCAAAAACAATGACCGTATCACAGCACAATGAGCTGCTTAGCATCAGTCAGTCTCTTGGAGGTCAGTCCCTCTGCCAAGATCAGACTGTGTTGCTTACAAAAGTGAGGGCCACAAACAATCTGTTGGTGACCTGATCAAAGCCAGAATTCGGGAGGTCCAGCCTGGCAGCTCCGACCTTCCCTGGGCCATGCAGTGACCTCTTCCCGCAGATCTGGCTGGCCATTCCTTCTCAGTCTCCTTTACTGATTCACCTCTCTATTCACCAGCCTTCAAATAGTGGGGTTGCTTGCAGCTCAGGCCTCGCCCCCTCTTCACCCCATGTCCTCTCTTGAAGCAATCTGAGGTATACATGTAGCTTCAATTACCACCTTCATGCCAGTGGCTTCCTAGATCTATCTCTAGCCCAGACCTCTTGTCCAAGCTCAGGATCCCTGTATCTAACTCCTGCTTGGCATTTCTTGCTTGTTCACAGTTATTTCAAATTCTAAACGTCTGTCCTGATCAGCCTAAGACCGGCTTATCAGGAACAAACCTGTTATCTGACAAACGTTTATTGGCTCACTGCAGTGAGGGAGACCACGCAGCAGAGGACTGTGGGGTGTCTCACTAGACAAAGAAAAGAGTTATGATGGACTTGGGGGAAGGGGGAGTTTAGATGAAATGTAAAGGAAGCAGTATTTTGATGGGCTTAAAGCAAAGCAGAGCTGTGTATATAGGGGTCAACATCAGGCCTGACTCTGGAGGGGACCAAGGACCCATTTCCTTGAAAACTGCAAAGTTCAGATGGACCTGGAACATTTGTGTCTGGAAATCCTGTATTTGAAGCTCTGCACCTAGTTGAAAATCAAGGCTGTTTCTCTGTGTCAAAGTCTCAGATTCTCCAGGCAAGAGTGGGATGTTTCTTTCTTACAGATATAATTTCAGACAGCAAACTTCCTGTTAGTCTAAGATTTTAGAGAATGCATTTTCTCAGCGAGTAAGAAGTCAGCAGTCACTCACAGAAGGGGTCATTATGACATTTTACAGCTGCCCTATGTCTTTGGGAGAAATATTGTTTCCTGTTCCCTTTTTAGAGGCTCTGTCTATGTCTGCTTTCCAGCCTGACAAACGACAGGACACATTTTCACTGTCTCAGAGCATGCTAATGTTTACTTTCTCATGTCTGACTCATATCTGTTCCTCCCCCGCCAACCCCCCTGAGTGGCCCGCCTCAGAGTCCCATCAGTGGATAGCATCACCCGCAGCTACAGACCTAGGAGTCCTCCTTGGTATCCTCCCTCTTCTTTGTCGCTCTCCCCACCTGTCCACCTGTGAGTCCTGTGCATTTACCTCGTAGATGCCCCCTGAGTCCATTGGGCTTCTCCGTCTGCACTGCCACATCTGAGCCCCAGCCACCATCATGTTTTGCCTGAATCCCTGCCCACGTGCACCGACTGACATTCTCCACACGATAACCCGAGTGATTTTAACAATTCAGTCTGATTGGTCGTTTCCCTGCTTAAGTCTTCGATGGCTTCCCCTTGCTCTTAGGATAAAGGCTGAAAAACCCACCGAAACCCACTACTGCCCCAAAAAACAAACAAAACTGGGCTGTGGCCTAAAGGCTTTCTGTTGTACTCAGCCTCAGGCCGGGTGTTAGTTCCTGCGAAGAGCCTTGTTTGACTGCCTAGAGAAGTCCTAGTTTCCTGTTAAGTATTTCAAAGCACCTGTACTTCTCCTTTAGACTAAATGGTTCTGTTACCACCTTACGTTATAAATCTGCCTGGCACAGAGATGGCCTTTTTACTGAGTATCTGGTCCTGAAGTGGCACCCTACACCCTCTTCTGCACCCTCATCTTTCTCGATTAAGCTGACACACGTGCTCCAGGAAACTTGTTAAGAGAAAGGAAGGATCAAGGTGGACTGGGATGCTTTCAGGAGGCTTCACTGGGAACTTTGAACTTGAGCTGTACCTTGAAGACTTTGGTTTTTCTGGGTTGAGGACTGGCCTAAGAGAAAGCTTCTGAAGGTACCTTTCCCCTAATTTCAGCTCTTGAGGTCTTACTACTTCAGTGACATGGAGCAAACCCAAGGAAAACAAGTATTTCCTCATTTTTCTTTCTATAAGGCCTAGCTCTGATGGTCCTTCCTGGGCCTTCGCAGGGCCTGTCTTCCCAGACTAGTCACGTGGGACGTGGCTCTAAGAATGGACCAGCACAGAGGAAATTCAAAGATGACACTGTGGCAGCAAGAGACATTTGACGAGTTGATTCTTCCACGTTTCCCTCACCCTGTGGTCCAGTAGGGTTTTCCGCTTTTAGTAGCAAAGCTTTTGCTTCTAGAGATTGGTGTGTGCCACCCAGCTTAAGTGGAGCCGAAGGGCAAACGAAAGGTGCGAATGAGTGCAGGCCGGGAAGGAGTGGAGAAGCCATAGATCCTGTCTGAGAAGTGGTTTCTTTTAGTGTAGGTGTAGATGGGTTTGGATGGCTTGGGGTGGGGGACTCAGGCTGCACAGTAATTTGTGAGCCGGCCAGAGAATTTCAGTTGGTAAGTATCAAGTAGTGAACGGGGCTGGATTCTGACTCTAACATAGTAACTACCTTTGGGAAACTGGGCTAGGTAAATGTTGGAGTTTGGAATAATACAGATGATGGTGTTGCCTGAGAATCTTTAGGGAATAGGTGAGCATCAAGGAGAGAGGTATGATTCATTAGAAGGAGAAGGGGAAGACGTTTGAGGCTAGGATGACAGCTTGGATGAAAGCTGCAAATAGGAGTGAGCAGAACTGATAAGGGATTAAGAAGCTAGTTTTTTGCTTGATATATGGAGGAAGGATTAGGGTATAGCTGAGGTGGGAATAGTAAATGTGAGCAGGCCTAGGAAACAAAATGACCATGGATTAGATATTTTTAATCTGTGATGAGAGGTAATTGGAAGTTACATATGGGAATGACATCAAAACAGCGATTAAAATTACATTTTCAGGGGGATGATTTCTGTACCTGAGTGTAGCATAGATTTGAGGGACAGGGTGGAAGACGAAGGAGAATTAATGATAGCGAGTCATCAGGGAAGGTTGTATATGCTCCCTTAGGATGTGAGACTGACTGTGTAGGTGGGGTGGGAGGGAGAGGCTCATCTTACAACATTACCGTGAAGAAATGATTAATTCTGTGATGCAGTGAGGACAGGGTGTCATGGCTCTTTAGGATCCGCAGTGGGAGCATAGAGGTATAGGGAGTCATCTGTCTACTGCTTACTAAGTGATGTCTCAGGGTATTTCCTTCTCTGTAAAATGGGGACGGGGTGCCTGTGTCATAGGATATTGTTAGTTGCCATCAAGTTGGCTCCAGCTCATGTATGGCTATCTGAATTGTTAACCCACACCCCCATGAGAAACAACTTTATCAACCAGAGTACAGTGTTACGTGCTGTTCCTTTTGCCTTTAGTCTTGCTGACTCCACTCATTTCTAAGGTTACTTAGGTCAGCACCTCCAGTGCAAGGGGTTTCTCTTTATATATGACCTTCCTGGTCCTGGGTTTGTGGTTCTGCCAAGATGATTTACTAGGACACAATCTTGCAAAGGGATTGGACAGTTTACTATGCAGATAAGGTGTGAACCCTTACAAGGATTGGTTGATTACTAAGCAGATTAGGTGCCTGTGGTCTCCTGAGGGGATTGGTCAGTTTGTGGTCTTGGTAGGAGGAGTAGGCTTATAAAAGAGCCAATCCCACAGAGGTCGAAGGGGACCTCACTACCATCAAGAAGAAGAACCTGGAGCAGAATGTGGACCCAGGGTCCCTGTGCTGAGAACCTTCTAGACCCAGGATGCAGAAAGAGCTCTAACAGTAGAGATGGTGTGAGATGGTAGAGAGACTATACAAGATAGTGCAAGCAGTATGAGCAGCAAGAACCAGGAGCCTGGTTTGAGGCAATTGCAGTGGGCTTCCCGGCCTGTAGAGCGAGGTGGCTGTAGTGGGCTTGCTGACCCATGGAGCAAGAGGGCTGAGTGTCTTTGGGCAGAAGGCATGCTGGCGGAGTTGGGTGCCCCCGGGCACTTGTTGGTCAAGCTAAAGAGCTGTAGTGCTTGCCTGAGCAGGGCAGAGGCCAAGAGGAGGCTAGCATGGCCTAGAGAAGGGCCCGCTAGCCTGGCTGAGAGGTGTGGCCCGCTTGCGGGCTCAGCCGAGAAAGCTGAGAGCCGTCCTGGTTGGAAGCTGTCTTGATTGGCAAACTGTATCCTGTATCTCCAAGTTGATCCTGATCCTGAGTTGTAACCTGTTACTTCCCTAATAAACCCGTAACTGTGAGTATAGTCTGTGGGTTCTTTGTGGCCACTAGAACGAATTATCAAACCCAACAGAGAAGGAGAGAGTGCCGTGGGAGGGACGGTTGGTGTCAGAATTGGTGAAAAGGTTGGAGAGTGAAGGTACGTCCGAACTCCACCTCATAGGAATCAGCTTTGTGCTGATGCTGATGATCTGGATTCTCGTCCCACGCCCTGAGCTGAGCTAACTTCTGACACCACTGCCTTACGGCACCTTTCCCCCTCGCTACCTTCAGTGAGATCGGTCCGTACGTTTGTAATAGAGTTAGATTCTCTTGTCACGGTCTGTGTTCCTTTCTCGATCCCCCGACATCCTCCATGATTCTTAAAATGTGCATACTTTAAGGTTCACTCTGCTGTAAAGTTCTCTGGGTTATGAGAAGTATATAATGTCATGTGTTCACCATTACAGGGTCATACAGAATAGTTTCACTGCCCTAAAATGTCCTGGTGACCTCCTGTGTGTCAGAGTAGAACGGTGCTCCATAGGGTTTTCAGTGGTTGATTTTTTTGAAAGTAGATACCCAGGCCTTTCTTTCAAGGTACCTCTGGGTGGACTTGAACCTCCAAACTTTCAGTTAGTAGCCAAGTGCATTAACCATTTGCACCACCCAGGAAGTCAGAATCGACTCTGTGGCAACTGTTTTTTTTTTTTTTTTTTCAGTTTAAAAATGCTCTGCTTCACCTATTGAGACACCTTCCCATCCCTTGGCGATCACTAATCTTTTTACTGTACTGGGGGCTGCCAGTTAGATCTAAGAAGATAGGCCAGATTAATAGGTCAGAATCTATGACTGTAAGTATTTTGTAAGCTTCTGATTCCCTACACTCATTAGTGTTTGTACCCTTAACACCTTAAGGACCCTGTATTTGTCTTTGAGCTGCAGGAGCCTGCATCCCACCACAGAGAGCCAGCCTGGAGAAGCAGAACCTCAAGACAGAATAGATGCTCATAACTTTAAACAAGGAAAGGAGGCAGGCTGGTCAGGGTTGTGGGTAAGAACAGAGGATTCCACGAGCTTTGGATCTTGACCCGAGATGGGACCCTGGACCTGAGAGTTCTGCTAGTTACTCAAAGGGAAGCATTCATGAGATGGTCCTGATCCTTAAGGACATGACAATAGAGAAGATAAGAGGTGTACTAAAGACTACGGTGTAAGGAGATGAGTCCTAGATGCCAGTGAGTGTAGAAAGGCCATCGGCATCCCCAGGAGGAAGAGGATGATCAGGGAGGCTTTATGGAGGAGTTGGACTCAGGAAAGAGAAATGGGTTTTCATAGATGCAGGTTACAGTGGTATCCTAGGTAGGCGTGTTCTCAGCCAAGTGCAGGGAGGGGCAAGCACGTGGCTTGTTAGGCCGTGGAAGTTGTAGTGTGTGGGGAGAACGCTGTTCTGCACTGCCCCAGGGCGCAGTGTGGAAACTGCTCACTCTGCTACTGGGGATTTATTAGGCTCTAAAATCGCACTCAGCATGGATGTTAGAGCTACATTACCGCCTCCTAGGAACCTCGGAATTACTCAGAATACGCAATGTATTTGAACCCTTGGTTATGAGTGGGCACAGGCCTGGGTGTGCTTCAATTTGGGAGCTCTCACCCCACTCCTCTTAGTTCCTGGGGACCTTGAAGGATCCAGAGTCATCCTGGAGATGGGCTGTGTGATTTGGGAAACCCATGTGATTAGGGATGCCTTTGGTTGGTGGGCTGTCATTGTCTGCCTGACTGGTCCCATGTAGGGCTGGTTGTCATGTGCATAGGAAGTTCTGATGTGATCCTAGGAGGTGACCCCAAATTATTATCCAAATCTCAGCCCACAGTAAAGATGGACTCCATTAGTAACTTATTCTAGTTCTTTTCTAAACCGATTAGAGAATGAAAAGAAGGGAAAAGTTAATGGCTGTTAAAAAGCCTTATTTTGGAGTTGAGACTCTTTCCGGAGCTATTTTGATCAAAAACAAATATTTTACTATTAATGTGACACCACTGATCATTTATTCTAACCATGCTAGGTTATGTAGTTCTGAGAAATTGATTTTGTTTGTTTAGTTTTAATTTCTTTGATTAATGTTTTGGAAATCTTGCTCTTCATAGCTGTACCCTGCCTGAGTATTTAGAAACACAGCATTGTCACGTTATTACAACCACAGAAGCTAGATAGATGTTCAGAAGATAGATGCTTATATGGTCTATGATTTGTGTTGTTCCTATATGTTGGTAGTCTGTCTGGACCTTGCCGCCCTTTCGTTCAGCTCACGTAGTTAAATTGCAGCTACTTCTCCATTTTGAAAAGATGAGCAGTGGAAATATAGGCTGGTGGCAGCCCTGCCCGATCTTAATGCTGAGGCTGGGTAAGGTAGTGTCCCGACTGCATATAATGTGTCAGTCAGATGTCCATACTCTTTCTGTCACTTTTTTTTAAAATTGCAAACACAATATATATTCATCACAGGAGAATAGAGATGTAGATAACCAAGGTGGCTGTGTGCTTTTCTGTGTTCAAGGATTAGCAGAAGGAAAGAAGGAATGGCTGAAGAGGAAGTTTTACCATATATGGGTCTAGGCATGGGGATGGATCCGAAAACGAAACGGATGAGAACCTCTGCCCTCGCAGTTGTGTAGGGTTGCTAGGAATCGGAATGGACTCAACGGCAGTGGTTCCCACCCACCCCCGTGCAGTTGCTTCAGGGGGCTGGGAGGGGGCCAAGTTGCAAATGTGAAGTGGGAGTTTCCCAGGAGGCAGCAGTACCCTCATCTGGCCACCAGGCAGCAGCCTCGTACTGTGGAGGGGAGCCTGCTTCTTGGAACCAGTCAGGGGTTTTCGATTCTAAGTCTGTGGAGCTGCCTGCTGTAGATCGGGATGTTTTAACCCTGTCCCTTTGTTATGTAACCTGCGCTGAGGTCATATATGGCTATATAGAGCGAGGGGCTCTGAAATTGCCACAGTGAGAGAGAATTTCAGGAGTCTCTGTGGCCACGGGGTCAGAATTAATTCCTACAGGTTTTTACACATAAGGCTGTAGAGATGTAACTTCCTGTCTTCTTTACCATGTTCAAGTAACATATGGTTTACAAATAGAGTAAGAGTTATAACTGCAAGGAAAATGTTTTACACCACCAATAATTTTATCTTCGTTCCTTTTTTCATTTTGTCTTGCTTTTTGTCTGTGACCATCTGCAGTATGTATTTCACACATAATTGCAATGTTTGTGTATGTATCTACAAATAATACACATTTTCATTTAACATTGTTGTAAATAGGCGTCTGCGTTGTGTTTCACAGCATAGCACTTGACTGAGAGCTGGTTTCTTGGATGCAGGGTTAATGGGACAAAGTAAAGAATTCCAGTAAAAGTCACGGATTGTACATCATGAAAGAGCAGAAAACTTGAGTTTAAGGGAAAAGAAAGAGTCCAAAGTTACTTCACCCTAGTTTCTAAGAAATATTTGTAGAGAAGCTTTGCCAGCCAATTTCATAATCTCTAACTGGTTCAAATATTTACCCTTAGGTTGTAATCTTAACTTGTAGGGCAAAGGAGCTCCAGAAAGCTTAGCAGCTCCTCTGTGTCTTTCTCCCAAGCTTTGGGACGCTGGCCCTGATAGCAGTCCCCACAGGTTTCTCCTTTGGGCTTCCCCTTGCCCTCTCAGACTCCAAGGTTACCGAGCCGCGCCCATTCTCTTTTGTCTGCTCTGAACTGGAGGAAGTGCGGTGACCTTCTTCTCCTCTAGGGTGGAGTAAGTCTCTATTTTCCAGACGCCGGCTCTTCCAGCCTCTCACACTTGCACCGGCTGCCTTCTGCTTCCCTCCCGTTTCCTGCCTTTCACATTCCCGTGGCTGGGTTCCCTTGCTCTCTGTCACTAGCTGTGTGTTGTGTCTGCATTTCATTTCGTTAGTGACATGAGACCCCGCTGTGGGCCTCGAGCAGTAGTGCTTGAGCTGGGGTTCCGGAACCAGCATTGTCACTGTCACCTGGGAACTTGTTAGAAATGTGCATTTTCAGGCCAACTCCAGACCTACTGAGTCAGAAACTCAGGTGGGGCCCACAATCTGTGCTTTAACAAGGCCTCCAGGTGATGCTGATGCGCACTCAAGTTGGAGCCAGCGTGCTAAATAAAGCAAAAGTGCCCTGGTGGCGCAGTGGTTAAGCGCTTGGCTGCTAACTGAAATGTTGGTGGTTTGAACCCACCAGCCGCTCCATGGGAGAACGATGTGGCAGTCTGCTTCTGTAAAGATTTACAGCCTTGGCAACCCTATGGGGCCGTTCTACTCTGTCCTATAGGGTCGCTATGACGGGGAATCCACTCGATGGCCATGGGTGGGGTGCTAAAGCATTGCTACTATAATCAGCGAAGGTAGACCATTAACTCTTCGCATGCATTCCCCGTTAAATCTTGGTATACATCAGCATCAGAACTGATGATTTCACACCCCTTGATATCCTTGCACTTAAGATTTTGCATTATGTATCTCTGATTTTTCTGAGTATCAATATTTCTGCAGCATGATAACATATTTTAAGTTGATAATACTTTTGATTTCAGATCTGTTGACATGAATTTGAATCATCAGAGGAGAGACTGGGAGCGGGGGGAGAAGAAGTACGGTGGAGCCCCCGCCCTGCACTCGGTCATTCTCTGGTCTTGGTCACCCAGCTCCCCTCCCCCACTGAAGGCTGCTGCAGTTGTTCCATTGAGTCAGTCCGCCAGTTGGTGGGACTTGCTTGTGAATCAGCCGGCGCTGGCACCGAAGACTCACTGTGCTGCCATCTGCTTTTTATGGAAAAGATACAAGTGTGTGCCATGAGACATTCGGGCGCTCAGCCCTGCCTTCAGTCCTTTAAATAACGCACTTTTTGAAAGTCCTGATTACAAGTCTGGCAGTAAAGTGTGGCCTTAGAAACACAAAACAGAAAACAGCAAAAAAGTGCTTTCCGCAGTGGGCTAGAACCCGGTGAGAACAGGAAAACCCTGGCTTCTAGGATATTGGTTATTCGCGGACTGTGAGGGATCAGTGCAGTTTTACTAAGAAAAGATCAGGCAAAAGAGATGCTTAGGAGAGACTAGTGGTTTGAAATATCTTGAGTATTTTTACTTCTCTTCCTTCTAGGCCTGGAAAGCAAAGAGCAAGAATTACAGCAGCTGAGAATGGACTGCGAACACTTCAAAGCACGCCTGGAGACCATGCAGGCAGATAGCGTGAGGGAGAAGAAGGTACGAGGCTTGCAGACAGAGTTCCCCAAACTCCAGGTTCATGTCATGTCCGAAAGTGGGGCTGGCTTACAGCTGTTTTTAATAAACCATAGGTCTTAGTATTTCTAGCCCTGAAGCCTTAAGAGATTGTATTTTTAAATATATGTATTCTGAATGAGTTGGAAAATAGTAGAACAATTGGATTTTTTTTTATCGTGGTGAAAATATATACACAACAAAATGCCAATTCAACAACTTCTACATGTATAATTCAGCAATATTGATTATACTGTTCATGTTGTACCACCATTGCTGTCCCTTTCCAAATTATTCCATCACCATCAACATAAACTCAGTTCCCCTAAGCATGCCTCCCTCTCCTCCCTCCCACCGCTGGTAACTACTAATCATTTTTGGTTTCTGTATATTTGCATGTTTTATGTAAGGGAGATCATACAGCATTTGCCCTTTTGTGACTGACTGACTTTGCTCAGCATAATGTTTCTAAGATTCATCTAACAATGGTATTTTGTAACCACTTAATGTGGTGATTATTTACTTGATGCCTTTTACTAGTCACTTACTGTCAATTTTTATGTTTAAAAGGTCATTCCAAAAAGTAAAGATTCATAATAAAATAAGAATATTGAAAAAAATATAGTGCAACTAGTGGTTTATAATCGGAGAGATATTCAATCAGAAGCATTTGTAGTTAATCTCGGGGATTGTTTACTGATATTTTAGAAACAACCAGTTGTGTTTTATTTTAATATTAGGGGAGACTATATAATATTTCTTTAAAATGATACATTTATTTTTTGTATGGTGTAAATTATTTCCTCTTACATAAACCTAGACTTATTCTTCCATTTCTGGTAACATTTTGGGTTTAGAAGTATTTTTTTTTTTTTTTTTTAAATTGTACTTCAGGTGAAGGCTTACAGAACAAATAGTTTCTCATGAAACAGTAGTACACATATTGTTTTATGAGATTGGTTAACAAC